>NC_087268.1:3376153-3683076 GCF_015220805.1 Pogoniulus pusillus
AAATGAAATTTAACAAAACAAAAAGATTGATGTACAAATATAAAGAGATTGTTTGTGTGTAGCCTATCTGCCTCGCTCTACTGAAAAATGACAAACCATTATTTCCAAAGGTGAGCTCCTCTGGAGAAAAAACAGACTTCCTGAATGTAGCTTATTGTTAAGTAACATGAATAAATCACTATCACAGCTGAGGAACTGAGTTCAGAAACGACTCATAAATTCTTTACTTGCTGTGCCACACGGCACTCTCAGTAAATGCTTGTAGCAAGGCATACATTAAACATTAATCTGTGCTCCTGCCAGCACCTTGAGTAGAGGCAGGAAGAAGCCCAAACCAAAGGGGACACAGCAATTCATCGCTGCAAACTGCATCCCCTTCAGATCTGCAGGATTTTTGCACATTGGCTCCATTTCAAAGCTTATATTCTCAGCATTCTCTCTGATGATTTCCTTACCCTCACAGGTGCTGCATTGCCACCGAGGGGCTAACAGTCAGTGTTTTGGCCCAAGGCTTTCCTCAAAGAGACTGGAATAGATCCAGACCATGGCAAAACAACACCTGTAATAAGAAAAGTGAAGTACATGGGGTGGGGGGGGTTACTATTGTACTGTAAAAAGCTTTCATTGTACTGTGTTTTGGTTTGGTTTTTTAATGAAATGGAATCTTTTTGAGTGCATTCTGCTTTTAGAAGCACAAACCCCAAGTTGTACAGCAGCATAAACCCTCAAATCAAAATAATTGATGCTGTTAAATATATAGCAAAACTTTGCTTTATTTCATATGATTCACATAATCCAGTCAGTCTTGTTTTAATTCCATGTTGAATAAAACATGTACTTAAAGTTATGGAAATGAAAGCTTAATGGCTATTCCCATTCACTGTGTATAGAACACTCCAGCTGCTGATTTTTACAACTTACCTGTCCACTCTTTGTCCGAGTTTACCAAACCACCATGGCAAGTATCATTCAAATAGCCCTACTTGCAGAGAAATTAAACTATTAAGATTTTTTTCTAAACATTATCCATTTATTTAAAGCAGAACCCAAACCAAAAAGTTAAAGCAGCCATTCTAACAAAGAAAGCAATGCTAGAAAACATTGGGAGTTTATGTTCAATGTAACAAAATCTAAATGCCTCTTAGGTAAGTCAAGACTAAATCAAAAGTGAACCCCCAAACTAAAGATATTGCATCGGAAAATGACAGCAGATCTATGACAGTTAAATGCTTGTACTAAGATTGATATTTATATTTATTAAAAATATAGAATTTAAATCACAGGGTACTGAGCTTTAAAACAGAAAAACCCTCCAAATCAGGTGTATACACAGATATCACCGCGACTTTCAGTCATTAAAATCTTGACTTGCAGGATCAGGCCACTGACATAGATCCAGCACCACTTCAATTAATTGAAGTGACTATTACAGAGAGTGAATAAACCTTCACTGTGCACTACCTCATTAAAACAGAGAAAGGGAGAGCAAGCTATTGAGTCTGATTTTTTACTTCAAAGGTTGCTTTTCAACATAGAAGACTCAAACGACGTCTAAATTCATGCTGAGATTATTTTGATCACTTTATAAAGAAAAATAAATGCTGCAGTAAATAGTGGATAAAATGGTATGATCTTACACACAATCAAATTCAGGTGTAGGGCAAAGACACTTGGTGTGACACTGATTTTTCCTAGATGACTCTAAGTCTCCAACTTAAGTAAAACAAAACTGCATTTATTTTATGGAGGAGATAACGTAGCAAGATTTCAATGTAGAGTAGTTTATTACCTAATCAGTATGTACAAATTCCAAACATGAAAATAGTGAGCAAAAGAAATCAGACTCTATTTACATTCCTTTACAAATCATTTTTACAAGAAGTGTATTTTTTTTTTCCCTCTCTAAATAACAGGACAAACACATAGGACCAATCTTTTTGTATTACATACATAAATAAATATTGACTTGAAATGAGTGTTATAGGAATATAATTTCTACAGCAAATTTGAGCAACAGAGACAGTTCTGTTACCTCCACTACAATATAATTAAGTAAAAAAAAAAAAAAGGGAGGGGGAAATTACATAGAGAGTTCTGTTAATGACTTTGTAAATTGTACCTTACCAATATATTCAGTAGAGGTAATACAGTTGTTACATTTCATGCCCACAACTGAACAATGAGTTTTGGCATGCAAAACCATATATAAGCAACATATGCAGGTATTCATTTACAGTTTTTAAATAAAGGATTTTTGTTTAGTTATTTAATACTACATGCAACAGCTTTATTAGCATCATATTCCTGGTTACAATGCACAAGTTCGCATCACATTATCTTTTAGTAATCGATGTTCACAGGTATTGATCAAAAGGGCAGGAATATACTTGGCACATAGTGTAAGAAAAGGAATTAATAAATAAGTCAATATCACAACTACATTTACATATGCACAAGACAAAATTAACAAAAAAATATATATATGATGTTGCACACAGAGTTCAGAACTACCTGGATCCTACATTTTCTTCTATAAGGTCCTGATTTAAGATGGTATTCAAGTGAATTTTGACATCCAGGTTTTGAGGCATCACTAAAGCTCATCCTTAACTGCACAGGTTTACTTCCATCTTACTGACTTCGTTGTGCAGACTGAGGTTTCCTCTTCTGCATACCTTTCTGCATCAGGGCCTGCTTATCCAAAACTCTGCAAGGCTCTAGTGGGGAGCACAGAGGTGAAAGTGTTGCAGGCTACTATTAATGTTTCTGATAGTACAAGTGGTAGAATTTGCATTGTCATTAGAAAAGAGCAATTCTTTTTGTGTGACCAGGCCAAACAATTGTAAAGGTTAACATCATGTCCTCGGCACTTTCTGAAGCCACTGAGGATGTTCAGCATTTTTTAAGTCAGCTTCTTATTGTCTGTGTGATATATTCTTAATGATGACTCAAAATAACAGACACAGATGACACAGCAAAAGCTCTGTCTTATTTGAATTTCTCCTGCCCTATAAACAATTTAAAAGTGATCCAAAGAAAAAAAAAAAAGATATGACAAGAACAAACCATTCTCTCTTGAACAAAAAACACCAGTGACCAAAAAAACCCAATCCACTTCACAAAGCAGCTAGCAAAAATGGCATAATCTTATAACTCTCCTTTAAGAAACAGTTAAACAAAATGCGTCCTGAAGTCAACTGACAAATCCATCGGACCCACAGAGAGCAAATAATACATTAATGGAAAGGTGCAGACTATCTAAAAACATCCCATTAGCTATATCAACTCTCTATTACACAACATCATTAGAGAAAATAAATCTTTAACTAGTGAATCAAGTAGCAAATTACAACTCTATTGCTGAATTAAATACTTGGTGTGATTTTAGCTTAGTAAATGATAACAATACCCTGTATGATTCAGCAAACAAGGCTTTACAACTTAGACACTGACAACTTCAAATCTGCACTGCTAAATCCAAAGAATAATTAGGATGTCACTCCTAGCTGAGGATTTAAAATCCATGCATGAGCTTTATTGACCTTGTATTTTTCATTTTTGGTTTGGAAGATTACTTGAAGGGTGAGCTGCTAAGCTGATTTGTAGAAGGAAAACAATAATTTACATCTTAGTGGACTCTATACAATACTCTTGTTTAATACAATTCTATTTTATCATCTTTTTAAAATATGCATTTCTACTTCAAAAGGGAGACCCCCTCTGTGTTCTTCAAAAGTACATCATTACTTTTAAAAGTTGAATGCTTCAAAGAGGCTGGCATCAGCAAATGGTAACCACTTTGATTAATGTCAGAAGAATAAGGCTTCCCTTCGGCACCAAAGACTAAGGCTATGATCACTCAGGGCTGCTAACTTCCAGTTTATCTTCAAGCCAGATTTGGCATCACTGTAATAAAGTCTGACATCCATGTTCTATGCTTTACCATTTCACTGTGAACGAGACATAATTTCATTAACATTATCCAAGTCACTGCAGATTTGCTGCAGCGTAATTAAAATATGCTGTGATTGAAAGCTTGGGCAGGATCTTTCAGAGAGGCCTGAGGTGATCACTTTCCCTGATCCCACTGACTCCTGCGCTCAGCAAACACCACAGAGATCACTTCTAGTCTCATCTCGGCCCTGCGCAATCTAAGCGTTGAAGAAGTGCTGCACATTGGTTCGATTCAAATTGTAAATTGTATGCACTACATATTTCCACCCTAGCAGAAATCTCCCAGTCTCTGGTCCTCTGCCAAAACTGAAAAGAAACCTTTAAACCACAGATTTGACAAAGGGTTCATCTGTTTGTTCACTAATGAATACCGGAGAAAGGGAGATGGCAGAACAAGAGAAGAAGGAACGAAAAGCGCCATAGCCTCGAATACTTTTCAAACTACCATTAAAGGCCATGTGGAAATGAAAAACAATATCTGGAAAAGTTTTTGGTCACTGAGAATATGAAAAATGACAACTGGCAAAGTAGAAAGAGAACAGGGGAAAAAAAAGAAAAGAGAGAGACCATTAAAATTGAAGGCAGAAATGTAGGAAAATTGGATGATGAGCAAATAACTCAGTTTCCTTTGTCCCGTGGCATCAACCCATCCAAATCAAAAAGCTTTATATGTCAGTACAGGGAAAGTGTATTTGGATATTTTGTGAATGCTCTACTGTAATAAACATAACTCTGATCCTCAGTTTCAGGTACATATTTTTGTCTTTGCTTTTCCACAAAACCGAATGTCATCAAGAGAAGGAAAATATATCTGCCACTAGTGCCTGAGCTCCTCTCATTGAATAACTCAGACAGGTATGAAGCATAGGAGAGTCTGTAGCATCTGCTGGTAGAAAAAGTGGCCACTTTGTTAAGTTTGTCTCCTGAGTGCTTAAGGTATGTTAACTTTATACAATGACTCAGGGAGCATTGGAAGCAGGGCCAAAGAACCCAGCAGCACTTGGGACATTTGAACATTAAAAGCTGATTATGAGTATTTGTGTGGACATTTATTGGCAGATACTTTCCACTCTCTCCATAATAAATCCAAGCAGTTTCTGTTTACTGTCAAGGTACGTCTCACTGTGTGGCAAATTATTCTAGACAGTTCATATTGCACAATAAGGCAATATTAATTCCCTTATGGCTAAAAAGGGCACCCTTCTGTCTAAATTTGAAAAATGCATTCAAATAAACTATAAGCCAATGTTTTCCAGATGCCAGAAGACTGTCACATAATTCTTTCTGTAAGCAGAACAGAGCATATCCATCCATCCTTCTGTTCCAAAGATCCACAGGGAAAAGAAAGACATGCATCAAAATCCAAAGCCAAAACGTAGCTCTGCAGCTACTCGAATAATGAATGTGGCTCAGAATTTCAGTTTCTGAAATGCTAATGCATTAAGATTTTCAACTAGAAAATTGATGTTCCTTTCCAACATACCCTGAAATATAACATATCAAAAACAATTCAAAGCAGAATTTTAAGTAATTCCTCCAGAATCTATCAATTCATTTTATTGATTACCATTAATTTTCAACAAATCTATCAAATGCCATTTGTCTCTCTACAATGCTTCATCTACCCTGTATGGGTTTTTTTTTAGCTATTAACTACATTATTAGAAGATTCATATGCTAAAATGTTAATATTTCAGAACAGCTGCATGACATAAATGCATCCTTCTTGTGAGGTGCTACTGCAGTTATGTAAAATAGACTATTTTAGAGCTTCTGCTACCAATATTTCTTTTACTTATGTCCTTATTTCAGACATGTTGAGATCTTTAGCTGAAAAGTACACTAGAGAGTAAACTGTTGACAGACAGAGCTTTAAGTAAAATACATTATTTAAACACACTGATGAGAACATGGCCTTCAGTGTTCAAAAGCATGTCTACATCACAGGACAACCTTGCAAATATTAACATTGAAGTCACAAAGAGAAAAAGCCATACATTGCACCATTTTAATCTATTGTAAGCACATAAATACAAAAACATCGTAACAAACACACTTCTGGGTTTCTCACAGGCCTTGGGCTGGATGTGATCTTCAGTTTGTGGTGGTAATCAAATGATATTTGCTGTATATTTCACCCTGGTCTTGGTGCAAATACAATTCTTCGTGGCTAAACTATAGAGAAGTAGATACAGATCTTACAAGATGGTAACTTCCACTGGAAAACTGGCTTCACTGCTGCTGCAGATGTGCCTTTTCTCAGTCCTCATTTGTGAGCTCAGTTTTTCTCTCAGTTATTTGTGTAACCATCTAAAACAGTCTAGTATTTCTCTGGGAGTGGCTTGTAGTGATGTGGATGATGTTGCTTCAGATGAGGTCCTAAGTAAATGAGTAAGAAAATATGCACATATCAAGCCTTGAATATGTAATAACATTTATCAATACTAAAATGCTTTGTGAGGCTTTCAGCTTGCAATCCTGTAGCTTATAAGTGAACTGCCTGTGCTGACAATTATGTGCAAGTTCAGTGCTGATAACTGTCTGCAGATAACTGTCATTGCTGTCTACAAGTACCTGAAGGGAGGCTGTAACCAGATGGGGGTTGGTCTCTTCTCCCAGACAACCAGCAATAGAACAAGGGGACACAGTCTCAAGCTGTGCTGGGGGAAGTCTAGGCTGGATGTTAGGAAGAAGTTCTTCACAGAGAGAGTGATTGGCATTGGAATGGGCTGCCCAGGGAGGTGGTGGAGGCACCGTCCCTGGAGGTGTTGAAGCAAAGCCTGGATGAGGCACTTAGTGCCATGGTCTAGCTGACTGGCTAGGGCTGGGTGCTAGGTTGGACTGGAGATCTCTTCCAACCTGTTTGATTCTATGATTATACTTCTATGATTATACTATGATTAACTCTAGTGGGACTGTGAAAGCACATAAATATTCGAGCAGATGAATCTTGGAATACTTCATTATATATTTTACTGCACTTTGCAATGCTGAGCTGTAGCTTCCACAAACCTGAAATGCTGAGAATGGCCATTAAGAGGTTTGCATTGCTTTAGAAATATGATCAGGTTCTAGCCACGCTGGACTGAATGCACCCTGAAAAATCTCATCTTGAAAGCTAAGGAATCCCAGGCCCAGCTAGCACCTGGAGGACAGACCAACTTTGAATCCCAAATGCTACAAGCATAAGCCAAAGCACTGTGATGGAATGAAAAGCATTTGTGAGATTGCAATTGCCTCTTTCAATGTTGATGGATAGTTAGAGGGGGAACCTCCCAATATCTTCACACATCCATGGTCTATGAAATGCTGATGGAACCAACAACGATTCTAAGGCTCAAGAAAACTGTTTATATGTGGACTAAAGTTTTGTAACATGTAATGCCATGGCAAAATGGTGCAGTACTTACTGTGGGGTGAAAATGGAGGAAGGTCAGGTGTTCTGAATGACTTTATTGTAGCTGGCCCTTCCCCACCAGTTGTCAGCACCTGAACTTCCAAGCGGTACAGCATTGATGGCCTCAGATTTGGCACAGTAAGTACATAATGATCCTAAAAAATAAACAAATCACATGAATTCTCAGAGCATCTGAATATAAAACATGGTTGTTGCACTCAAATCATTGTTTTAAACATATTCCATTACTCTAGGCACCCTCAAACTGTTCTCTCAGAATGCTGTTAAAATGATCTAATGTATCCATCACTTTGTTGAGAGTTTGTATAGAAGGTTTTTTTCTTGCCACTCCATTTGTTTTAAACCAGAATGTTATGGTTTCATGGTACAAGTTTCCAGGTACAAGTTGTTCCTTTTGTGTTCTGGAAAATGGATTATATGCTTATCACTAAAAAAACACCAAAACCAAACCAAAAAACAACACCCACCCCAACAACAACAACAACAAAACCACTAAGCAAATTAAAACCAAACCAAACCAAAATTAAAAAATCAAAAACCCCCAAACCCAAGAAAAAACTTCCTAAGCTTTCTTCTCAGTAAAAATGTTATTCTGAATAGGCCTGTAAACTCTATTAATTGGCCAATTAATAAATGCTTCCAAATGGGAACACATCCACCTAAAATCCAGAGACTATTAAGGAATCAAAAGCCCTGCTTTATCTTATCCCAAGCTAGAAAGGCCCAGTCTCAGGATATGGACAGCAGGGCAGTGATGGCAGACAGTGTGGGCATGGTGTGCTTCTGTGACCAGCTAAGCTGGGCTGGACAGAAATTTGCAGAGCAAGTTCTCCTGGTTGACATTGCACCCAGCACCATGAGTGGGGCCTAAGTGAGATGTGCTAATAACTAATAATTTGTGCTTTCTGCCAGAATAGACAGTAAAGGAGAGAGAGAAAAGGTGGGGAGAAATGTGTAGTTTTACTGCCAAATTTGCACCTATTCCAAGATGAGGCTGCTCGTAATAGACCCTGCTGAACCTGTTCCATCTCATATGAAACAGTGAACAGGTAGGATAGAGAGAATGTAGATAAGTAGAGTGCATACACTGTGCTCATACATCACTCTGCTTGTTCAAGCACTCCTCTGGCAGCTGGGACCTGTACATTTCAGCCCTGGTTGTTTAAATATTAATTTTTTATCAGTCAGAGGCTACCAAGAATTAGTTAATGATTCTCACTATACAATATCCTCCAGTCTGGTGATTCTTGACAAGTAGGACATACTATCTCAGGTCAATTTTCTTCAGATAGCCAGAAATAGCCAGATATATATAGAATCATAGAATCAACCAGGTTGGAAGAGAGCTCCAAGATCATCCAGGCCAACCTAGCACCCAGCCCTAGCCAGTCAACTAGACCATGGCACTAAGTGCCTCATCCAGGCTTTTCTTGAACACCTCCAGGGATGGTGACTCCACCACCTTCCTGGGCAGCCCATTCCAATGGCAAATCACTCTCTCTCTGAAGGCAGATAATTATGAAATGAACCTCCAGACTTTATAGTAGTGAATCCAGAGGAAAATAAAGATTAATAAATGAAAGCATAACACAATGGAAAGGAGTGTTTCAAATAAAACGTTACATAGATTTGAGACCTAACTGGATCAACAAGGAATAGAATTTCTGAATAAAACATATTCCTGTTCCTAAAAATACAGAAGATAAATGAAGTGAAAATTAACACCACGTGGTCTGTAACTTTGCTAAAGTGGTTGTTTGCAAGCCAAAGGTCTGTGACTGAGCAACCACTTCAAGGCAGTTCTGTTCTTGACTCTAGGTTGAGCTTTGAGTGAATTGCTGCAGATCATACCCAGCCTGTACTAAACTGAATCAAACAGTTCCAGAAGCTGCATGGTAGTTTCCCCATAATTTTAGAGCATCTGCAGTCCACTTTGTTATTGTCCCCCAGAAAGACAGGCTTTGAAATGATGGTGCTTTAGCCCTAGGGCAAGCTGCTAGGAATTAAGACAGAATGGTGAGAACCTTGTCTTGGATTTGTGGAAAATGCACTCAACATTAAGATGTGCCCAGCAAAACATTTAACACATTCTTTGATGAAACAAATGCTGTGAACAGATTGTCAGCTAGTTCTGCTCCAGACACAATTGCCTCAATCCAGTTCTCTGAGGTGAATAGAAAAGGCTCTCAACATTGGTAGCAGACTTTGGATCAAGGTCAGTTACTTAAGGTCTTCTGCTGGCTTTGGTGGATCTAGCAGCAGAGTCTGAATGTGGTGCTCCTCCACCTGTCTCTACCAGATGAGCAGTTGAAATAGCAAAGGCTGTTCTTAAAGGAAATAGAAGGAAGAATTCTAATTGTTAATTCTTGCTCTTGCAGTAAACAGTGAAATCCAGTTCTGCTTTACATTATCTGTCCATTGCATTTTGGAACAACGAGTGACTCAACAGCTTGCCAGAGAAGTTGTGGATGCCTCATCCCTGACCGTGTTTAAGACTAGGCTGGGTGAGGCTTCAAGCAATCTGGTCTAATGGGAGGTGTCCCTGCCCATGGCAGGGGTTTGGAGCTAAATGATCTTTAAGGTCCCTTCCAGCTCAAGCCATTCCATGATTCTCTGATTCAGGGAAGAGAAAATTCTCTTAAATCCAACAGCTTGGTTCCTGTGCTTTAAGGCTGATAGCCCTTGCTCCTCTCTATGACCTTTGTGGGATTGCCCTGCTGGGAGCATGGCAGGGAGCTGTGTGGCATCATTTTGCATCCTCCCAAGCTCTGGGAAGTGAGAGATGCTCTTTGCTCGTGGCACCTCTGCACCTGTGGAGTGGTGTGGGTGGGGGGATCTGAACCTGTCACAGAAAGGACTGCAGAGGATGAGTTTGTAGCCAGGGATGAACCCAAATCAAGAAAGCTTTGTGTCTGTGCTTCAGGCTGGGAGCTTCAGGTTGGGTTCAGACTGGTGTTATCCATAGTCCTGTCAAACACCAAATAATTAGTGAAAATGCAATAACCACCAAGGTGAACAGCCTGATCACCAAAAGAAATTAAGAAAAACACATATTTCCACACAGATGATTTTTCCTCCCTTCAGGCACTTCTCAGACAGTGGTTGCTAATTGGACATCTGTGCACACTAATATGTTTGACGTGTCGTGGACGGGAAGAGAAAGCAAGGAGATGGCTCAATATGAGCTGTGCTATCCAAGCAACCCAACTCTTTATTGAGAGCATCAGACTCCAAGTTACAAGGCACATCCTTTCAGTGAGGGTGAGAAAATTGAGCACACCCAGCATGCAACGTGGTACTGTTCACTAGCATTTGGCACATCTAAATATTTGAATATGCATAATCCTCCCTACTTGCAGTTACTGTTACAGCCATTTAGTGCACCTAAGTATTGGAATTTGCATATTCCTCCTATTTCCCTCCTACTCTGCAGACACTCCCACAGAAGCTGCTTATTAGAAGGCTCAAGGACACATTCCTCTGAGCTTCTTCACACACAGTGCTGTGGCTTACTGTGCTTCAGTACTCAGACCTTACATCCAAGTCTTGATTGTACAAGCTTCTAGGGGCTTGTGCCCCCCATTTTCCAGCCAGTTCCCAGCAATGTGTCATCAAGAAGAGTAGCTGTGGTTTGTGCCACCAGCAAGGAGGAAAAACTGAGCATGTCCTGCTCAAACCAGTCTGCAGAGCCAGAGAATACTGTGTGTGATGTCTGCATCAGCACTAAACATTCAAAATAAGGCATGTATAGGAAACATTCAAATTAAGGCATATATAGGAAACATTCAAAATAAGGCATGTATAGGAAACATTAAAAATAAGGCATGCATAGGAAGACTCACGAAGCCAACAGCATAGGAAAGAAACAAGCAACTTACCGCTGGCAGTATCTGTGACTGCGAAATGATGCTGTTGGGTAAGCTGTTCTGCCGGCTTTCTGTGGTTACTTCTGCCCAAGTGACTTGAAACCCCGTCATGGGCTGGTGAATGTCAGCCTGAGATATCTTCCAAGAAAAATGACCAGTGATGTTCCCTTCCTGAACAATGAAAGACGCAGATAGGTTCTCGGGTTTGGCCAACACTTTGGGTAGAACTGGCACTATAAATTTGGAAAGCAAAAAGATAAGCTAAACTTTGAGAGATAGATAATGTTCAATGAGCTTCATTCAGTTCTATAAATCAAAGGTAGGCAGAGCTCTCTTTATGGTGTTATCCATAGTCCTGTCCAGTCTTCTGACTGCATTTTCAGTGTTAAAAATCCCTGTCTTAAATTTTATTTGGCATTTTTGGCCAAATTCAAAGTTCAAATCAAATGCTATCAGCTGCAGGTAACAGAAAGGAAAGCCTATGGCGTGTAAATATGCATGTGTCAGTCACAGGCAGCTGTCCTCCTGCTCCTCTATTTCAGGAAACCTGAGGTCAAATTTTCAGTTTTGAGATGACAAGAAAACACACAGGATAGCACAGAACTCCATGATACAGTTAAAAAGTAAATTTCGTGCTCTTAAACTGCAGTACAAGTTATTAGAGGAACTCTGATTAGAGAAAACATGTGCCTGAGCAGCAAGTTGCCCAGGAAGGCTGCAGTGCTGGAAACTGCCAGGAGGAATGGTGAGGAAATGGTAATGGTGATCAGCAGGACTCTGAGGTGACACATAGAGCACCTTGGGGATGGCAGGGACTCAAAGTGAGAGAGTCACCCACTAACTGAAGAGAGAAGTTTCCAGACTTGGCTGTACAAAGCCATGTCTGACCTCACCTAGTGCTGGCAACAGTTCTGCTTCAAGTATGTGGTTGTGCTAGCTAACTCCAGAGGTCCTTTCTGACTAATAGCTCCACAATTCTGCTCTTCCCATTACACTTTAGAAATACCTATCGTTGTGGCAATGTTGCCAAAGTTATGAGTGCCTTTAGTTGTTGTTTGAGAACACAATTAATGTAAGCAAAATCAAACAGAAAAAGCAGCTTCTATCAGCAGCAAACCATTCAAAAGAGGGGTCATGCCGGTATAATTACATTTAGCTGCCATCATCACAATAACTAACTGAGAAACTGCTCCCCCTTACAAAAATAAAAACTGTGTAACAACAAATGCTGTCATAGGTTTATAAGCAGTCCACTAAAATGATCACCTAATTGACAGAATGGGGATATGCCAGCCAAAATCTATACTGTTCTGTACTTTAGTTGGTTTTTCACAGAAGCGTTAATCGTACAATCATAGAATCAAGCAGGTTGGAAGAGACCTCCAAGATCATCCAGTCCAACCTAGCACCCAGCCCTAGCCAGTCAACTAGACCATGGCACTAAGTGCCTCATCCAGTCTGCTCCTGAACACCTCCAGGGACGGTGACTCCACCACCTCCCTGGGCAGCCCATTCCAATGCCAATCACTCTCTCTGGGAAGAACTTCCTCCTAACATCCAGCCTAGACTTCCTCCAGCACAGCTCTTCAGCATAAGTTTTTTTCTTGGCTTTTGCTCATTTGTATTTTACTTCTTTTATTAGTCAACCCAAAGAACAACAGACATGTTTGAGCTCTTCATCCTCCTAACTCCTTTCTAACACAGCCTAATTCAGTGATGCTAGAATCACAAGAGCAGCACAGGTAGAATGGACAGTTAGAAAAACCCCAGGAAATGTCACCGGGTACTTTGAGCTCAAGTGTGCTTATTGCTGCTAGTTACACTGGTAGAAGAGTGAGACTTCAAAGAAAACTCTATTTTCTCCCATCTAGTTGCTGTAGTGGATATGGCAGAACTCATATCACGGAACTGAGGTGTGGATAGAATCATAGAATCAAGCAGGTTGGAAGAGACCTCCAAGATCATCCAGGCCAACCTAGCACCCAGCCCTAGACCATGGCACTAAGTGCCTCATCCAGTCTTTTCTTGAACACCTGCAGGGACAGTGACTCCACCACCTCCCTAAGCAGCCCATTCCAATGTTCAGAATCTTTCATTTCCAATTTTAGAACTGCTTTTAAAGTTGTCTTTTTATTTTTCAGGGGAGGATTATAAATGCATTTGAAACTATTTGCCTAGTTCTCCAGATCATGCCTCACCTCCTTCAGCAGGACAATTAATGTGCTTGTGGTTTTTTTCTTTAAACATAGAACAAGGTGGGGTAACAAAGAAAGTACTCTCAGCCTTAAATCGACCTTTAGATTTTGCAGGCAAAACAGTCACTTTATATTTGCATGAGAATGCCAAGTCCTTCAGAATCATGTAGTTTTCCTACAAAAAGAAAAACACAAAGGTTACCATGCTGCATACAGACCTCTAGAAGAAAAAAAAAAAAGAATGAAAAATCAGGTTGGCAGAAGATTAAAAAGTTCTCTCCAATGAAATATTTCCTGTTATACTTAACACATGCCAAAATAGCTTTTACTCAGAGAACAAAGGAAACATTGCCCACGTTATGATTATTTTTGAGCAGTAAAATATATTAGTATTTGGATATGTCCTTCAATTCTGCACAGTTCCTTCACCACCTTGCATCAAAGCAACTGGCTTCTAGCACTTAGAACAGCCTCTGTGACATGATGGCAGTAGGGGTAGCAACATGAGGATGTAAGTGCTAATGGAATTAACTAAAGGTAATAAGTGAAGTTAAGCAGCTGTAAATGACAGGCTTCATCTGCATTTAAGTTTTTTAAAGTGCATTCAAAGTCCAGCATGGCATTAGGGGTTCATTTTTTTCCACTTTATTACATTAACTACTTGTGTCTTCTTCTAAGGAAGGAAAGTTCCACAGTCAATGTGTGTGAAGCCATTGACTGGAGAAGAAAACTTTACAGAAAATGTAATTGTCCTACTAAATTCTTATGGGTGCCTAAAGCATTTTTTGAATCTTACAACCTGAAAGCTTTAACATAAATCATATATAAGTAAAATTGGATTTTTTTGTTGTTTGGTTTTGTACTTTTTTATTCCTGCAAAGATGTCCAATATGGTCAAAAGTCTTTCACTGCATTTTACATCTTTATTTCCTTTTACTTTCCTTTTACTTTCCTTTCTTTTTTATTAGAATCATAGAATCAAGCAGGTTGGAAGAGACCTCCAAGATCATCCAGGCCAACCTATCCCCCAGCCCTATCCAGTCAACCAGACCATGGCACCAAGTGCCTCATCCAGGCTTTTCTTCAACACCTCCAGGGACTGTGACTCCGCCACCTCCCTGGGCAGCCCAGTCCAAAGGCAAATTAGTTTCCAGTGTTCTTCTGCATAATTTCCTCTTTTTTTCTAATCCCAAATTGGATTATTCTAACTTCCACTTAGAAGATCATTTTCAACGTGGCATACAAATTCGGCTTAACACAGGATGGGACTTGATTCCTTACCTTCCACCTGCTGGGAGAGTGGTTTAAGCTTCTTGATGCCTCCCTAAAATTGTGACAGGGCCTATAAGCTCAACACTTTGACCTATTGGATCCAGTATCAAGCTTTTCATAGCATCCACCTTCTACTCTTTGCTTGTAATTATCTTCTTTTTTTTTCAAAGAAACCAAATTTCTCAAAGCAGATTCAACTAATTACCATAAAGTGATTGCAAAGAAATTAAACTAACTAATCCTGTAATGCATTTGGGCAGATGTAGAGTCTTTCCTCACATTTGGTGAACATAAACTTCTTCAATGTTAATTTCCTCCTGTCTTCTGAAGCATGGTGACTGAGCATAACATTAGGTCATGAGGGTTTTTTTGTATATCTATAATATTTATTTTGCTGACCCCACACAACAGTGAATCTTATAAGGTAAGAGATTCCTGTATGAGAGGACTCCTTTTGATTTATTATACTCTTACATGCCATTAACTCCACTGAATTGATCTGGTAATATAGGTCTGGGTAAGAAGGAAAGGCGAATTGTGATTTCTCCTATTCTCCATAACCCACTAAATCAACTGTGATGCACCAACCACATTAATGTGTTGTTCTCATAGATGGATGACAGTAGACTGCTAACAAATTGAGCACAAAAACCTGCCACTGCAACATATATTTGGGCTGACATGTGTGTTTTCTCCTTATCTAGTATCTGTCCAACTTCACAATTTAATGTCTAGTATTTTTCAACTCACTTTTTAACTTATTTTGCTACTAGCCTCAGGGTTGTGAAACCCACCTGCATGTCTACAGTACAACCTAGTTTATTAATTGATCTTAATACTGTTCAGTATTTGCACTGTTCTAGAGTCCTATCTAATTACAGATAAAGCTCTATGTTCTATATGCTTTAGAATTATGTAAGTACTTTGCTAGGAATTTTGCTTGCCTGCTCTTGTTTTCTGAGTAACACAGGCAAAAAAGATAAGATTTCAGCCTAGTGTGGATGAAAAGAACTCAAAACAACTAAATGCAAACCAGTCCAGATGCATAATTGTTATGTTTTGCCAAAGAGAAACATAAAAAAGGAACATTCTTATCTGTGAAACATGTTATAAAGCATACTGCATTATGATTCAGAATGATCCTTTTTCTTGCTGCTTAGAAGTCAAATCAGAAGGCTGAATAGAGACTTACATAAGTCAGCTCAGTTACTTTCCTAAGTCCTTTGGTATCATTGTGTGCACAGGATTCCAGTAACCAGTGGACCTGGAACTGATTCATGCTGATATCTACATGATATAAAAAGAAAAGAAAATACATATATTATAATTGTCCTTTCACCATTTAAACTTTTCTGGCTTCTCTGGATAAAAACAGAAGGAATTTTAAATACTTCAGAGCTGGCAGTTTCTCACTTGTCCCTAGGCATCCCTCAACAGTATGGAAACAACACTAAACATCTATGTAACTTAAATCTTACATCAGCTATTGGAAATAACTCAGATTAGTGTACTTACATTTTTGGATATATAAGGATGTACTACTTACATACATTTTTAAATAAAGCACTTGAATTAAGCATTAGAAATACAAAATCTCAATGCTGCTACTTCCAAACATCTTGCAAATGATAGAAATGACTTCATGTCAACAGCCTGTGACTGTTGGACCATTGCAATGCGTGGTGCTACTGGAGAAAATTGTGCCTGAAGATATGTGAAAATGTCTGTAAATCCCTGATCTTTCACCTTTCAGAATACATTATAAGACCTGTTCAGCATCTGTCCAGATGAAATTCTAGTCTTGACTCTCAGGAGTAACACCAAGGGCTTGAGTTTGCTTGCATGTATGTAAATGACAACAGTTGCCGCAGTATCAATCATAGAAGCCTACAACCCTTTTCCAGCCTTCCTATTTTATTTTCTAATACCAACAGCATAAGGAAGCAAAAGAAAGGGTAAGGAAGAATTAGACAAAAGAAGAAAAAATCACCAGGTTCTGTAAATACATCCTGTCATGTTTCTGGATTTACTTCTCCTCCAGGGGATACAAACTTAAGTCAGTTATTATTAATTAGCTTGCTATGACACAGCCACTAATGCCAAGTGCCTGATTGTGGGTTTCAGGAGGGAAAACAAATACCTTGGATGCCTTGAGGGCTGATCTGGCATTAGACTGCTATTAGCAATTTGGATGCAGAAGGGAAGGATTGTAAACTACAGAAAAATAAGTAGCACCTGAAACTAGTTCAAATGGTATTCTGGTAAAAAAAAAAAAGACCAACAACCCAAAAACTGTTAGAATCTCCTGGAAATAGATCTTTGTAGCAGCTATTTTTACAATGACACATATGTTATTTATCTGATTTCTTTGAAAACAACATTTTTTCCAAGAAGAAAATTATAAAAGAAATAACTCACTGCCTTGTGTTCCCCCCCCCACACACACACCAATTTAAAACTAAAGAAAGAAACAGATGTGTTTTCATACGCTTCTTTGTTGCTGGGCTTTCCCAATTGATGTGCCTATTGGATGAAGACACAAACTCACACTGCATTTGTATGCTGGTTTTGTCTGATTTCACTTATTCCACTTTGATCAGTTATTGTCTGTCACCTGCTTGCACCCCCCCTTCCAGGACAAACAAAGCAAACATTTTGCTGCTTGGTACATGAAAACTTCATGTTGTCATATTAAGCATGGTATATTAACAATGTAGAGTCTCTGCAAATTAACCATGGTGAATCTCTAATTGATTGGATATAATCTGATAATCACAACTCTTCATTTTAATCTATTAAATTACCTGCATGTAAGGCTGAGATTCAGATTGCTCTTTATGAAGCTACAAAAATGACTATTTTCACTATAATAATTTTCACTTGCAATCCATAAGAAACTTACTCTCTGCTTTGGAGAGATTATCCAAACCAATTAAGCCTTGCTGTTATCAAAACATCAAGAGCTGAGTAAGACCCTTACCTCAGGCAGGTCACTGAATATCCCCACAGGGGCAACTGGGAAAAGATAAATCCTAAGCATCAGCAGCACAGCATCCAGATGTATCAAATACATCAGTGGAGAGATCTACTAAGCCTCTGTTCAGAAATTTAATTAAACAGGTTGCAACCCAAGATCTTTGCTATTTTCAACTCCCATCACAGTAGAATTCTATTTGCATTTTATTGCAGCTCTACCTCCATCCCTTATGTGAGGTACTGCCCTCTGTTGCAGCTCTACCTCCATTCCTTATGTGAGGTACTGTTCTCTGTTGCAGCTCTACCTCCATTCCTTATGTGAGGTACTGTTCTCTGTTGCAGCTCTACCTCCATTCCTTATGTGAGGTACTGTTCTCTGTTGCAGCTCTACCTCCATTCCTCATGTGAGGTACTGTTCTCAGTTCTTTTCTCTCCTCCTACTTCCCCTCTCTTGTATTAGGAAACTCAGTAACCCTTTTGCAAACAGCTATGGTTTTTGACAACCTTCCTATCTGAGCAAGAAAATCAGAAAGAGGTTAAAAAGATCTGTTATTTCCTCTCCTATCAACTTGGACTGTAAATATAGGATGAAGGCTTTTAATAAGCATAATTTCATATTTTATTTCAACAACAGGAACAAATTAATTCTATGTTTAATAGTGCTCATGTCTGGTATTCTGATAACAACCTGTATTGAAGATAAGATTTTCTTTCTTTTCAGTGAGTATGTAATTAGAAGTTATTTCAAAACCCATTTTGCATACAAGTACCTCATCTGGAATATGCCCTGTCGTGGCAGCACTAGCCAGGGTCTTCTTTTTCCCTTATAAAAGAAGAACGGGGGTGGTTATGTTTCTCATTTCCACTCAGAAGAAAACCTTCTCCAGACTTCTCAGCAATACACAATCTCCTAGTGAGATCACCACTGTAATTTTATCTCAGCTGTCCATTACAAACTCAGTGGTAGGTGCTGGACTGGTAGGTACTAGCTGCAGCCTAGCTGAATGTCAGCTACTACCCCAAAATCAAATGGTGCTGAACTAAGCCAAGCTAAGGTTGCAAGTGTAACCCATAACCACATCTTATTCTGAAAAGCCATTTGAGCAGTTAATATTAACAGAATATGCAGAATGTAATGTGACTGACTTTGGCCAGCTTTGTAAGAAAGCTCTGCTATCCTTTCTGGAACAGATACATAACCCTGGAAAGAACCTGCCAGAGTCCTTCACACTGGTTCCTTGATATTTCAGGTATCACAGGATAAATCTCTTTTTTTTTTATGTGTATAATCCATCTCCTTCTTAATAGTTTGGAATTTTCTTGATTCTGTCATTACAATTAGGAGTCTTTATAAAGCTTGGAGGTCTCTTCCAACCTGGTTGATTCTATGATTCTATGATTCTATGATTCATTTCTCTCATGAAGCACACTAAAAAGGCTTTCACTTGCACAAACAGAAAGCATTCACATTTCCCAGGACTCAAAATATTTGTACAGAAACAGTGAACTTGAAGGACACACTAAGTGCTAGCACTCTTATTTGAGCAGCTCTAAGCTTGTGCAATCAGTCAACAGAATGGTCACTTAAGTCAGAACTCCTTAAGGGGCTGCTGCAGCAGATAACTTACTCAAACAATTACTTTTATTTCCAAGGTGGTGTTTTGTTTTTTTTTTTAATTAAAAAGAAAAAAAGCTGCCACAAACCAGGAAAATTCCTTTCAAAATCTCTGAAAGTTACTGATATGTAAATAACCTCCAGTTGCCCAAGCCAGACTTTTAGAGCTCTCGGAGAGCTGCGCGGAACTAATCTGTTCAAATAAACTAATTGCTAACATTAATTATTTTGGCTATCAGTTTTCAAGTACATTTTCTAAAGGATAAAATAAGTCCCTAGCCTTAAAAAGGTTTACATACAGGCATCACAAAAGCATAAGATGCTTAGTGTGGTGGAGGGCCCATAGGCCCAAACAGGCTTATTCATGCCTTGCCCTGCCTGAACATGTTTTTCTGCCCATAAACAGAGGTAGAATCATAGAACCATAGAATCAAGCAGGTTGGAAGAGACCTCCAAGATCATCCAGGCCAACCTAGCACCCAGCCCTAGCCACTCAGCTAGACCATGGCACTGAGTGCCTCAGCCAGGCTTTGCTTGAACACCTCCAGGGACAGTGACTCCATCACCTCCCTGGGCAGCCCATTCCAAAGCCAATCACTCTCTCTGCCAACAACTTCCTCCTAACATCCAGCCTAGACTTCCCCTGGCACAACTTGAGACTGTGTCCCCTTGTTCTATTGCTGGCAGCACACCTGCCGCCTTACTGCCTGCTGCATGCCACTGCCGCTCAGTCTCCCATGCAGCCATGCACCCTACTGCACACCTGCTGCCTTACTGCCTGCTGCATGCCACTGCCGCTCAGTCTCCCGTGCGGCCATGCACCCTACTGCACACCTGCTGCCTTGTCACTGCCTGCTGCATGCCACTGCCGCTCAGTCTCCCGTGCAGCCATGCACCCTACTGCACACCTGCTGCCTTGTCACTGCCTGCTGCATGCCACTGCCGCTCAGTCTCCCGTGCGGCCATGCACCCTACTGCACACCTGCCACCTTACTGCCTGCTGCATGCCACTGCCGCTCAGTCTCCCGTGCAGCCATGCACCCTACTGCACACCTGCTGCCTTGTCACTGCCTGCTGCATGCCACTGCCGCTCAGTCTCCCGTGCAGCCATGCACCTACTGCACACCTGCTGCCTTGTCACTGCCTGCTGCATGCCACTGCCGCTCAGTCTCCCGTGCGGCCATGCACCCTACTGCACACCTGCCACCTTACTGCCTGCTGCATGCCACTGCCGCTCAGTCTCCCGTGCAGCCATGCACCCTACTGCACACCTGCTGCCTTACTGCCTGCTGCATGCCACTGCCGCTCAGTCTCCCGTGCAGCCATGCACCCTACTGCACACCTGCTGCCTTGTCACTGCCTGCTGCATGCCACTGCCGCTCAGTCTCCCGTGCAGCCATGCACCCTACTGCACACCTGCTGCCTTGTCACTGCCTGCTGCATGCCACTGCCGCTCAGTCTCCCGTGCAGCCATGCACCCTACTGCACACCTGCTGCCTTGTCACTGCCTGCTGCATGCCACTGCCGCTCAGTCTCCCGTGCAGCCATGCACCCTACTGCACACCTGCTGCCTTGTCACTGCCTGCTGCATGCCACTGCCGCTCAGTCTCCCGTGCAGCCATGCACCCTACTGCACACCTGCTGCCTTGTCACTGCCTGCTGCATGCCACTGCCGCTCAGTCTCCCGTGCAGCCATGCACCCTACTGCACACCTGCTGCCTTACTGCCTGGTGCATGCCACTGCCGCTCAGTTCCCAGAAGCAGACCCCACTCGTCTGCCCGCAATCAGCCTGCATGGCCAGCGTTACATCGTACTCCTCCTGCACCTGAGCTCCTGCCTGAGACCCCCTGGACATAGTGCCCAGAAGAGTTCTCTCTTCCTTGTCTCTTTTCTAGTTTCATTACTTTCAACCCTGTGAGTAATTTCATCTAATGGGATTTCCTTTTTTCTACCATGTAACTGCAGTCAGCTCCTTTCTTTGCCTCAAATAGTTTTTTTTCCTGCTTTATATTACATTTATTGTTGCAGAAGAGTGTCAACTTGACAGTAATGAGGAACTGAAGCCCACTTCATAGCTAGAAACCTGGCACAGCATTGACAGGAACAGCAGTGAAGTTTGTTCTTACAACCCAATGAGAACAACCTACTTTCACTCCAGGAGACCAGGTAAATAGATTTAAAGAGGTATGTATTTATTTGTATTTCTGTGATCTACAGCAAGGAAATTGCAGCAGACTGTTTTGGGAACCAGGGCTAGTTCAGCTGGTAGCTTGCCAAAGGGCTTTGGCCAAAGTACTTCATGGCTCCTTACTCCTATTCCACCCAGTCAAGTGGTGAAAATGACAACAGCCACTGCTGTAAAAGCATTTCAGGTCTAGAGCTGTATATTATTCTGTTTGATGGTTGGCTGTTGGATGGAGGGTCTGTACAATTTCACATAAAAATGCCAATTAATGCCAGCTGTGACACCACTAATATGCAGGCTACCACATTACAAAAACCTATTAGAAAAAATAATCAAATGAGATTTGCTGAAAAACAAGATTTGAGAGCAAGCTTGCTTAAAAACAGCAGCTCAAATTAAGGTTTCATTACAATCAAGATGCCTGGCATCAATAAACACAATAACATCAAGCTGATTTCTGCACTGTGACAGCAAAGTAATTAACAAGCAGCCCCTGATAGATTTTCCCATTAGAATAAAATATGGTTGAAAAAAAATAAGTAGACTACAAAATAAGACATACTTACATGAATACCTTTGCCTGGCAGTACAGAAGTGCTCACTGAATATAAATGAGTATATGTCAAATGAGTATTTCAGTAAAGAAGAAATGGTACTCTGTATTTTTCACCAAGTTATCTCAGCCAACTGACTCCTTCCAAAATACATCTGTATAATATGCAAGCTGCGCATCAAAAGCAATTGTTATCAAAGTTTAGAAGACAATTAACAGCAGATTAATCTTCTGTCTTCAGAAGCTAACTTTTCTTCAAACAGAATTTCATAAGGAGACTGACATTCCTGTGAAGCTATTCAATAAGACAATTATCATTGCTATTTGTTCTGCGTGTAGCTAAACACTTGGGTTTGGTATCGATCGTTAAATCTGCTATGTCACAAATAGCAATGATTATTTGTGACTGGCAACAAGGTTTTTGTTTTTCTTCTCATACTGGGAGGTTGATCTTAAAAGCTTCTGAGTAATGTAAGTTCGCAGATGACACCAAGCTAGGAGCAAGTGTTGATCTGTTGGAAGGTAGGAGAGCCCTGCAGAGGGACCTAGACAGGCTGGATGGGTGGGCAGAGGCCAATGAGATAAGATTTAATAAGGCCAAGTGCAGGGTTCTGCACTTTGTCCACAACAACCCCAAGCAGCACTACAGGCTGGGGATTGAGTGGCTGAGAGCAGCCAGGAAGAAAGGGACCTGGGGCTGCCGGTAGATAGTAGGCTGAAGATGAGCCAGCAGTGTGCCCAGTTGTAGACAGCCATAAGGTCACCCCTGAGCCTCCTCTTCTCCAGACTAAACACCCCCAGCTCCCTCAGCCTCTCCTCATAGGGTTTGTGTTCCAGACTGTTCTACACCTCTCTCAATGATGCCATTTCTTGCCAACATTTGAATCTGGAGTTAATGATAGGGCAGGAAATGATGACAGAATAACAAACATTATTTATGGTAGTCCAGCAAATGTAAAGAGAGTCATCAACCTCAGCACACAAAGGTAAGCACACTTCAGCTTCAAGTAATGACAAAATGCTGCACTGATTTGCTACCACATTGTGAGCCCTTCTGCACCCTTCCTTTTAAAAACGATGTTGTCCATGTGTGCTGTCTCTGGCATTTTAGAGAAGCTCTCTTTAAAAACAGGCCTGGCTCTTTAGCTGCCTGTGCATTGGTTCATCCAGTAGTAAAAGAGCAAAAAACAACCCCAAAGTGTTAAATGTTAGGTTATGAATTTCATGGTATTCATGACACCTCTGAGAAAAAGAACTCTCTAATAATCACCTATTGAAGCAGTATAATTAAAATAAACACCAAACCCCTCAGCTGATATTTAAACTTCATTCAATAAACACTTTCTAACAAGGCAAACTATACTGCTTCCTGCCCTTACATGGTGTATAAGCAAAGCTGTAGATTTTGTTTCTCACATTATGCCACTTAAAACAAACTTTCTATACAACACATTCTTGCATAATAAAATTGTATGCCTTTCTGAAAATCAGATGAATAATTAGCATGTCATTTAAAGACAGGCCTGAGCCCCAGGATTTCTGTCTCCATCTAGATCTGGGAAGCCTCAGGGGTTAAAGATGTTTATATTCATTAATTTAATTTTAGGATACTCTGTAAGGCAGATTACCTCTACCCTATGCTAGTTTGAAGCTAGCTAGGATGTTTTGGTGAGAAGGACTAGATTGTAAGCTGTGAAAGGAAAACAAGGGTGATGTCTACTTCACTCATAGGCTTGCTGAGATGTATAAGAATAAAAGCAAAACATAGATAAGGGAGTCCACTCCCACTTGGGCTGCTGGCTGAGCTGCATCTCTAACCTCACCCTCTATTTTCTTTTCTAATCCACTTTTGCTTCCTAACCCCCCCTGGCCGAACCTCCATTCTTTCTTGGGACTGGGGTAAGGTTGAGAGGGGCAGGGGGAAGGTGCAGGGGTGGTTGGGAGCTCCTCCTGGAGACTCAGGTTTCTGGGTGGGCTGCTATGTTTCTGTATTACCTTTTACCTTGTATATACCTGTATATATTGTAAATATCTGCTTGTATATTGTGCTAGCTGTAAATATAAGCTTCATTCATCTTTCCAGGGCCAGCTGAGTCAAGCCTGGGTGATTGCTAAAGTGTGGGGGGGCAGGGAACACCCAAACCATCACATAACCTCACTCCTTTTCCCACACAAAATCCTATAGAAAGTGAGTTCAACAATATCTCATTCTGGTTTTCTATTGCAAGGAAATTTGCCTCTTGTAAGATTTAAGTCTCAAAAGAGCTGCTTGTAGCCTGAACAGAAGGTTCCTACATCTTCCTCTCAGAGTCAGGTTTTAAAAGGTGTCTAAGCATCCAAACCCTGAATTTAACAATAAACACACAAGTTGAAGGCTTGCTACAGTTATCTGTCTGTTGATAATGTCAATAGGTATTCTATCATTAACTTTAGCCTTCTGTGTAACTTTGACAAATCTGAACACAGTTAGGCTATACTGACAGTAATATTCTATCTGGGAGTAATTCCCAACTCCAGAGTCAAAATACAGACTCAGCTCACCCTTAACTCCACAGCATGAGATGCAGAGATGCACCTGCTGCTCCCTTCTCTCACATACCCTATGCAAAAGCCATTTGGGTGAGTTTGCACCACATACAATGCTCCACCAAGCAGCCAAACTGGAATTTCATTGTGTGCACTGTGGTTTACTGTATCAGGATGTTGCTCTGCTGAACTGCTATTTATTAAGTTAAAAGTATTAATATGCAATTTCTGAATATTCAATTTAAGGCTACTGAATCTATGTGGAAAAGACAAGGAACAAAAACCCACCCAAGTTAAATATCTCTAAAAGCATGTGCACAGAGACAGAGTGAACTGCCTCCTGTGTCTTCAGTGTTAAGTATTAGTATTCAAATGAAGATAGTAGAGGGTCCAAAACAAATTAAAATATGTGGTTCTTCACAGCACAAGTTCTTAATCCTCTGGAACTCCATAACCCAGGATATTTAAGATGCCTAAAATTTGCACACTGGATGTTATCATGGCAGAGAAATGCATCAGAAGTAAAGAAATACAACACACTCACAGCGGGCTCAGGAAACACCATGAACTAGAAGCTGTCTGAAGCTGGGACAGCAATTACATGCTTGCCATATGCTTATGTTCCTTTGGGTTTCTTTCTGGCCACTGATGAGATCCTTTACTACCATGAAGTTTTTTATCTTCAGCTCATGGCCACAGAGTTTAAAAGCAACTGGTAAGAACTCATTATTCATCAGCTGCATGCATGTGACATCATCCAATTTAGGTTGCAATTTCAGTGTCAGACTTTGTGTGTCTGTGTGTGTCTTTTCCTCAGCTCTAGCTAGCCATTCAGACAGTCCAGTTTTCTTCCCTGTTTATAGTATTTATGCAGCTGCTTTTATGGTTAGCTTATAAACTAGGCTAATTAAACAATATGAGCCATAAAGAGGCACATGGAGGAAATCTGATCCAATTTACTAGAGGACGCCCATTAGTTTAAATGATCTTTACTGTAAGCATGATAACTTGCTGCTGATAGTGTAACCCTCCCTGGTTCATTAGCTAAATACGGTACTTAGGACTTTGGCAGGCTCAGAGAGCACCCCCATAGCTGACAATAGGTATCTTGCTAGACAGCAGTACCTCAGTATCTTTTTACTCACAGTAGGAATGGTAAGATTGTTCCAGGTATGATAGCATAAACATGTAAGACAAAGCTTTGACTGAATGTGACCCAGTGATAGTCTGGGGAGAGGAGGGGAAGAACTGGACAGCAAAAAGCTTGCCATTTCATCCCTCAGGTTGTCTAACAGATGTTGCCATTGACAATCTCAGTGACACTATATACATATATAAAATAATAATTCTATAATTAATCTAATTAATTAATTATAATTAATTCTACTTAATGCTATATAAAATAATGAATTTTATAAGTTGTGCTACTACTCTCAAAAAGTAATAAGAAATGTATAAAACTATGTACTGAGCAGACAGATATTATAGAAACACATAAAGATGATGGCTTTGAAAACATTTTTTCCCTGAAGAATAAAAAAATCAGGTAAAAATGTCTTTATTAGGTGGCCAGTCACTTTTTTTCAGTGTTTTAAAGTGGATTAAATCTTGATAAAGGATTTCTCAATGCAGTATTGGATGTGTATTTACAGTCTGACTTATCCCATGTAGTGGTGGTATATTTTCAGACTGCACTTAGGGACCAGGTAGTTTGCAATGCCATTTCAATGTGATCTTTTCATGTAAGTTTAAAAAATCAAGCTTCAATTTCTATTTGATTATTAAGTTTAAGAATTAAAAAAAAAAACAAACTTCTTTTAAATGCATAAATTAATCCAAATTAAATATACCTTCACAATTAATAAAGGTGTTCTGGAGTATGATTCAGGTCATAGTTAGGGCTTGTGATCAGCAAACGCTGTAGGTTTTAAAAAGAAGCAGTAAGTGGATGAGCTATAAGAAATGTTAGAATTGGATTGATGAATGTTCTGGACCACACTAGTCCAGTACAACCACAATCTGCCTTCAGCACACATCAGTGGGTGCCTGCTAAGCAAAATAGTCTTCTGTGCTGCCTGAACTCTGGGACCACAATGGGTAGTTCTGATTTGGCTTCTGATATTTGATTTCCTGGCAGACTTTGAATCACTTCCAATTGCATTCCTGGGACTAATAACTGGATAGACATGATCCTAAATCTCTCATACTAAGAGCTTTAACCACCTACCCTGAAAGGTACAGAGGTTTGGAAGCAAATGAAAGGCATTCAAGTAATGGTTTTCTGTTGTTCCTGTGGAAACATGAAGAAATGCAATAAACTATGCCTTTTAAAAGGCTCCCCAAAATTGTGCTCTTTGCAGGGGAGATGCCACTGAGGTTGCTGCTGTAAATGTGATTTGAAAGTTTTAGTATTTTTCCAGGTAGTCAGTTGCACACTACTTGAGAAGTTGCCCACTATTTCTTCTACCAAAATGTGTTATTTGTTGCCCTTTCTCATGACTCCCACCAGCAACATTTCAAGTATTGCTAGCACATCACATTTGGACATAAAGCAAATACCCAAGTCCTGTGGTCAGTTTACAAAGTGCAAGTGGAGGTGGTCAGATGCTCCTCTTTCCAGCTTCTCCAGGCAGCAAAAATGTGAAGAGATTTTACAAAACAGCAGTGAAATAAAATCTTATTCCTGGATCTTATTCCTGGAACTACATTAAGCTTATGTCAAAGTTAAGGAGGAGTAGGAATCACAGAATCATAGAATCAATCAGGTTGGAAGAGACCTCCAAACTCAGCCAGTCCAACCTAGCACCCAGCCCTAGCCAGTCACCTAGACCATGGCACTAAGTGCCTCAGCCAGGCTTTTCTTGAACACCTCCAGGGACAGTGACTCCACCACCTCCCTGGGCAGCCCATTCCAATGCCAATCACTCTCTCTGCCAACAACTTCCTCCTAACATCCAGCCTAGACCTCCCCTGGCACAACTTGAGACTGTGTCCCCTTGTTCTATTGCCGGTTGCCTGGAAGAAGAGACCAACCCCCACCTGGCTACAACCTCCCTTCAGGTAGTTGTAGAGAGCAATGAGGTCACCTCTGAGCCTCCTCTTCTCCAGGAGTCTCACAGAGGATACATTTGACAAGATATTCTTTTAGCTCTGGAACACTTTCCCACAACATTAAAGCCAACAACATTACTTCCCCAGGCAGGATGCTGGGGAAGCCCATAGGATACAGGCATCTGAGTCAGCTGCAGCACATGAGGAAAAGCAAAATTTTGCAATGTCCACCAGTGAATTTATATAGAGTTGATCTAGTCAAAGCTTCCTATGCTTGGGGCCAGCTTTACTAATTAAATCCCTAAATCCAAATGCACATGATGTGGACCCACATGATCAGCCTCTGCTGAGCCAGTGCTTCTGTATTCACACAGAAACGTGAAGGAAACATACTGGTGTATACTCCACTATAATTAACAGCAAGGTCTTCTTGTTGAAAGAACCATCTGGACACAGTGATAGCTTCAAGTACAAACATTTTACTGCTAAAATATCTGTACTCAGAAAATGGCCAGCTGCTCAAATACTGATCTTCATAGTGCACCAGTTAGCACCGAACTAAATAACCCCCCTGTGTTAAGCAACTACTGCTCAGCTCTTCACATTAAGAGCTAGAAGCTCCAGCTGGCATTAGCTTCAACAGCACAAGTTCTGTAAGAAAAGACTATAGTATAACCTAGGGAAAGCTTTCAGTTATTTTAAAACCTGCCATATGAAATACCTTCTTGCAAACAACGAGTCAGCACACACAGTCACTTCATTTATCTCCCTGAACTAAGTGAAAGTTAATTTTGTTTTCCTAAGATCTGGTTTTAAAAGCATTTGTGGCAGCTTTGTTTGCTTTGCCTTGCATTTTATTCTTCTCTGTAATTTAGTTCATTATTCTTGTTTGGTTGATTCATCAGACAATGGAGGATTCTTTGCCTCTCCCTCCCTTCAGTGTTCTCCTTTCTTTTTTTTTTTACTGCTTTAGCATTTGCCAGCAACACAAAGAAAGAAGCCTGAAGCCAAGTCTTAATGCATTTTAAATATTTGTCTTTTTAACCAAAACCAAGGGGCAGATATATTGATTTTAAATATCTAGAAGTACTTTAAATGTTTAATTTAAACAGAGGATATAAATGCTTATAGATTTCATTCACAGAAAAGCAAAGGAAACTAAAGCTTTACCTAGGCAAGGAAAGTTACATTACACTCAAATAACAGGCACTAAGAAAACAGTAGTGAAGGTAGAGTAATGGGTTAGAAAACAGTACTGTGACACGCTGCTTTGGAAAGAAATCAAACTAAATTACATTCCAATATTTTCCTGTATTACAACTGCTGCAGCAGCTGATGAGAATCGATGCATTTAGCTTCCTTTTTTTTCCTTTTCCTATGGGAATTCTCTAATTTCATACCCTGAATGTACACAAATGTTCAGTATCTTGAAGGCTCTTCAGCTGAAGTTCAACATCTCAGCTCTCCAGTTGTCAAACCACTGAGAAACAGAGAAAGCTTAAGGAACTTCTTATTTTCACACTTGTCTCTTCCAACCCTGATGATACTATGATACTATGATATGATACTTTCACTTTCAGAGTTTGACTACTGTCCAAGCTACCTGGGATAGGTAATCCTTTTAAAGAAAGAGTTCAGAGTGCAAACATTTTTGGTAATAGGCAGTACTCTGTTAAAAGTTATTTGTTTAGACTGATTCCATGATTTGCCATAAAGAGCACATCATTTCTAGTTTCACACAGTCAAGATGGCAAAAAACCCTGGCCACAAGCAAGATCTTCTTTCCATTTACAAAAGTGGGATTCATTCTGCCTAAGGAATGTACTGAGTTTCTCTAATCCGAGGCCTAAGTCGGAGGCAGCAAGTGAAAGACACTTTCTTCCTTCAGAAAGAAGCCATTGTATTAACATAATTATGATATGCTTTTGTGATGACTCTGTCTAGAAAAATTATGTGCATTTGCTAAGCACCTTGTACTGCTTGAAGCATGCAGTTAATTTGTGCTAGCATACATCCTGAAGCAAAGTTATTATTGCACTCAAGCCAAAGCATTCAAACTAAAAGATTACTTCAGAAAAGAGATTTGTTTTAATGTAAAGTCCAGATCCTACATTCCATTCATGCTTACTGGAGCTAATGGGACTTAAGAAATTACACTTGAGAACAGACCTATATAAATCTGAGGCCTTTAACTCAAAATACTCTGCTCAGTTCCTGAGTACTGATAAGCAATCCTTTCTTTATTGTATAATAAAGTTGTGTCAGTAATTGTTTGCAACACTCCTTCTACTGCAGTTGTAGCATGGGACAGAAGTCTGACAAATTCTATCCAGAGGGATGATACTAACCCAAAAGCTTCAGCCCTGATGACATCATTGCGGTCATTCAGTGGCTTCCTTGAGGTACATCACCAAACAACATTGTGGAATATCTCTCTTGTTGTAGTGGAAAAATTATCTTTGAATGTCAAGAGGCATGGCCATGCGTTCTGGAAATCCTGAAGGTACACTGCAATAAACTGCTAAGTGGTTTCTGCTGCCTGATATTCATAAAGGACAAATTCCCTGTCATCCAGAAAACAATAACAACATCTGTGATAAGGCCTGATGGATAATACCAAACAACTTGATTTAACATCAGAGTTCTACTTTGAGCAGATGGTTGGACCATCTGAACTCCAGAGATCCCTTCCAAATCATTTAAATGATGATTCTGTTCTATTTTATACTTTCAGAAAGAGTAAAATGGTTCAAATTCAAAAGCAAAACAATTTCTTTACTAAGAACCAGACAAGTTAAAGTAATCAGCTAAAACAAGCTTAAGAACATGTTTGTGTTCTTAAGTGGTCCAAGACTGCAAGAGATACAAAGAAGCCTTTCCTTCTGCTTGCTTCTGTAATTTGTGGTGTGCTATGATTGTAAGGTTATTGGAAGGCAGCAGGCAGCATTTCCATGGAGCCATCTTGGTTTTGAACAGCATTTTTAAACCCCCAACAGCCTAAACAGAGTGGCAGGGCCACTGTACTCAGGAACACTACAAAAACTGCAGTCACTACTACAGGAAATGAGTAACACTCTTACAAAGTGGAGAATTGCTGTTTTAGCAGTTGGTAGAGTTTTCTTCACAGCTAAAAGACATTCAACATACCATACTGGTCTAAATGTCTTCATCCTTCAAAAAGAAATCAAAACATCTAAATGACATTTACTTCACCATCACTGAAACTATCCCTTGTTAGGACCATGGAGCCCATCACAGAAGCACAAAAAACATTGAAAAATCAAACTAGACAAAACAAAGACTGTTATAACCCATTGAAATTTGGCTTTATTTATAAATGTACAACATATTCAAGCTTCAGGAATTATTTTTTTTAATGGAAAGGGAGCTCTTACCATTATCAATATACCTATTTCAAATGGGTTCATCATTGTTTTAAATTTAATTTGGTTTAAAGTCATACATTCTAATTTAGGACTACAGAATGCCTGTGTTCCTGTACTGGTAGATAGACAGATAGATTAGATAGATAGATGGATAGATAGATAGATAGATAGATAGATAGGTTTTAATAGCAAACTACAGAATAATGAGAACATTAGAGCAATCAACAGGGACTCCTGTTTTCACCCACCATGTAGAAAACAAAGAGGACAATTCCCTGGATTAGATAGATAGATAGATAGATAGATAGATAGATAGATAGATAGATAGATAGATAGATAGATAGATAGATAGATGGGTTTCAATAGCAAACTACAGAATAATGAGAACATTAGAGCAATCATAGAATCATAGAATTAACCAGGTTGGACAAGACCTCCAAGCTCATCCAGTTCAACCTAGCACCCAGCCCTAGCCAGTCAACTAGACCATGGCACCAAGTGCCTCATCCAGTCTTTTCTTGAACACCTCCAGGGATAGTGACTCCACCACCTCCCTAGGCAGCCCATTCCAAACAACAGGGACTCCTGTTTTCACCCACCATGCAGAAAACAAAGAGGTCAGTTCCCTGGCAGGAAGAATTTGAAGTCTGACTGCCTACTTGCAGTGAAATTGCCTAGACATTATGCCATAGAGCAGGTTAAAAAAAAAAATCTCTCTTACTATTTCTTGTGATAATTTCTGCACTCTTCTATCTCCTACAACTCCCTAAATAGAACTTGAGACAGTGCAGCTCACAAAGGAGCAAGAGGTGTGTAAAATACTAGAAGGGTTAGAGTGCTTTCAAACAGCTGCCATAGGTAAACCAGAGCACTATGTGACAATGGATATGTTACTAGAGAGCATGAAAGGTAAAACTCTTTTCTTAAATTTCTGAATCTGATTAGACATTTAAAATTTAGGGCATTTTTCCTTTAGACTAGAAGCCTTAAACAGAAATTTGTTACGTTGTTCTGAAAAACAGAAAGGTTCATGTGAAATCAATTCAAAGACTTTTCCAGTGGTTGTGGCCAAATATTCCTCCTCATCTAATTCAAGGTGACTGATAACATTTGGCATAAAGCCAGTTGTGACCTTACTATGAGCCACTATAACTCTAAATTTTGTGGTTTAAACTAGAGGTTAGCTTCTGTGAGACACCTTTGCATGATTTCCATATGCAGCCATTTCCTGACCCATTACTCAATTGACAACATCTAACAAGCAACATTGCAGTGGCACCAACAGAAAATCTGCCCAGAAACCATGTGTGCCACCTGTGACCACACTTCAGGGAGTCAACACTCACACCTAAAAGCTCTGTGGAACATAAGGTTGAATTCTGCTTCCCTATTTAAAACTGATTTCCACTGAACTAAAAATTAATTCCCACTGAACTAAAAAATTACTTCAAGTCTGGGAATATTCAGTGTCCCAGTATGACTGACTGTAATTTCTTGATAGCTGACCAATGTCACTTCCCTCTATCAGCCACATATACACCCCTAACACAGAGAGGAGGCAAAGTTTCACTCTAACGTGAAGATGAAGGTGGAGAGAAGGAAGAAAGATAGATGTAGGATTTAACTTTGAACGACTGTATATGGTTCTTATACCAATGTTCTGCAACTCTGAGGCAGTTGATGGGAGTTCCTCCTTAGAAAAAAATAAACAAAAAAATCTGACAAACCTGTCTTCTTCCAGTAGACTTTGACCTGAAGTTGATTGTCCTGATAGAAAGGAGTTCCAATTTTAAGAAAACGAGTGGTTTTTCTTCTCTGAAATGTTGAGTAAGGATCAAGCAGTCCTTTCTGGGGCTTCCCAGCTGAAGATGACTGTTCCTCTGCAGTATACAGAACAAACATAATGACTATGTTAACAGCACTGAAATTCAGAACATAATACTGTCTTTAATCCAAATCACCTTACTGCAGTATCTTACCTATATTAAAGTCATATATGACTTTATATATGGAGGTGTTCAAGAAAAGACTGGATGAGGCACCTGGTGCCATGGTCTAGCTGACTGGCTAGGGCTGGGTGCTAGGTTGGCCTGGATGATCTTGGAGGTCTCTTCCAACCTGGTTGATTCTATGATTCCGTGATTCACTCTTTTCTTTCTCTGTGGGTATTGAGCATCTGCTTTAGTTGACTCTACTTTGAGCCAGAGGAGACTGGACTTGGAATGGGCTGCCCAGGGAGGTGGTGGAGTCACTGTCCCTGGAGGTCTTCAAGAAAAGACTGGATGAGGCACTTAGTGCCATGGTCTAGCTGACTGGATAGGGCTGGGTGCTAAGTTGGACTGGATGAGCTTGGAGGTCTCTTCCAACCTGGTTGATTCTATGATTCTATGATTTCTGAAGGGAGGGAAAGAGGGCAGAGGGGGAGGAGGTTTGGGTCGGGAGCCTCCTGGCAGTCTGATTGATTTTGGGAGGGATTTTGTGTTTCTGTATTACTTTTAACTTGCATATAACTGCAAATACTTGTGTATGTTGTGTATCTATATGCTTCTAAATTGTACTAAGCTGTAAATATAGCTTCATTCCTTAACTTCCAGCAAGCTGAGTCTAGTCTGGGTGAATTCATTGTGTTTGGGGGAGTAGGTAACTTTCAGAGCATCACAAACCATTATGCTAATATTACCTCAAAGGAAATGTCAAATTGATAGACAGAAGCACAAACTTAAAACTGTTAGGTATGCCTCAACTTAAAAGTATTTTAGTTTTACTAGATCTGTGCATTGCTGATCTCCATCTGCTCTACTTCCAGAAAAACCAGGGCACCAATTTAGAATATTTCTATATAAAGATCAAGAGAGAGAATCTTGCTGTATTTCCCAGAAGTGAAGCATACAAATATAGTGAGGTAATGTATTTCTAACTGTGGGGAAATAGAACATCAGAGGGCCAGGGTCAGAGCTCACAGAGGTCTGTAGGACTAAATTACTTTAGTGCGTTACGGACTACTCTGTATTCTAACAATAGGAACAGACACCTAAAAACCCAGAGCTTAGTTCCACAGAGAGCAGAGTAGCTGACAGTGGGAATTCAGTGAAATTGGGATGTTGCTTCTGGAGCTACTTCCCAAAGGCCATGGAAGTCCCCAAATAAAGAGAGGGCAGGAAGGTCATGTCCTAGATAATATTTCAAGTAATATTATTTCTCCCTTTCCTATCTCTCCATCTGCTTCTGAGTATTCTTTAAAGTACCTCAGGTAGGACTGAATCTGTATCTAACTTCAATGAGATTCGAAAAGTGAATCTGCATCTCCCTAGGACTAGATATTTTGTTTTCTATGTAAGCTATAATTCAGCCATTTGTTTCCAAATCTCCTGAGAAGGCCAAATACACTTCACAGGAGAGTGCTCTCTTGTCTGAAATGTGTGACACCAGTGGCTTAGGCTCAAAGAATCTTGAGTAGTTTACATCACGGCTTAGCAGAATGCAGGCTCAGATTTGTCTAAGAACTTATTATTGAAGTACTCTGTTGTGAAACAAATCTGTGTTTCAGTTCTTGCAAGTGCTGATTTACAATTAAAAGGAAAATACTATTCATTAACTAAATGGATGTTGGGCACAATCCTGTTTAATATCTTTACTGATGATCTGGATGAGGGGATTGAGTCCACCATCAGTAAGTTTGCAAATGACACCAAGATAGAAGCAACTGTTGATCTGTTGGAGGGTAGGAGTACTCTACAGAGGGACCTTAACAGGCTGGATAGAAGAGCATAGCTCAATGGCATAAGATTTAACAAGGCTAAGTGCCAGGTTCTACATTTTGGCCACAACAACCCCATGCAGCTCTACAGGCTGGAGACAGAGTGGCTGGAGAGCAGCCAGAAAAGAGTGACCTGAGGCTTTCAGCTGGCTGAACATAAGCCAGCAGTGTGCCCAGCTGGCCAAGAAGGCCAATGGCATGGTGGCTTGTATCAGGAATAGTGTATTTAGCAGGCCAGGGAAGTCATTCTTCTCTTGTACTTAGCACTGGTTAGGCCACACCTTGGGTGATAGGTTGGACTGGATGATCTTGGAGGTCTCTTCCAACCTGGTTGATTCTATGATCCTATGATTCTATGATTCTACTGCACCCAGTTCTGGGCCCCTCAGTTTAAGAAAGATGTTGAGATGCTCAAATCATTACATAGAACATTCAAATTCCAGACAAAAGAAAAGGTATAAAGCATTTAGGTATCTGAATATGAACTACTCACTATTATTCCTGGTGTCTTGAGTTGTGCTGAAATGGAGAGAAACCTTAGCACTCTTCAGGCGTATTTGACCCCAACGTGTTACCGCCTGCAGTTCTACATTGTAGTTGCTGTTGGGCTGGAGTCCCTCCAGGATGACATAATTTTGGGCCTGCAATAGAAGAGAATAAATATACAAAGTAGTTACAGTATTACTGAAACACAGGCCTTATTAAAAGCAGGGTTGTTATCTTAGGCACAGTACACTTGAAATTAGAAAAGTCATGTGTAAATTTCAAGAGAGCAAAACTTCCTTCCCTTAAAAAATACTTTATCAGACTCTGTTTTTCTGTATCATTTAAAAAATATTAACCTTTTTGTTGCTTACCTAAACTTGGCAGTCACTTAGAAAATACAGACACCTGCTGCTTGGGTTAAAACTCAAGGGTTTCTTTTGCATATAACATTTTTTTTCCTACACTAAAATTATTTTAGCCAAAGAAATCTAAGTGTTATTACTCAATGTCTGTGCTAGCGAAGCAACCGAAACCTTTTTTCTCCAGACAGTCTGCCTGGAGACAGCTAAAACACAGCATTCAGTACATTTGTCAATATTTTCTATTTGTTTTAACTGCTGAAAATAAAAATTAAATACAAAACCCCCAAACCCACAACAGAAATATCCTTTCATTGGTAAGAACACTTTTCCACTGCAGAATGGAGAGAAGAAAAAATAGTTTCCGTTGTCACAAAAGTGTCTGAAATGAGGAAACATCAGCACAGGATTATCATTTTCCAGTCAGTAATCTGTTAATTAGGGCAAGTCTCATAGATACTGCAAATAAGAGACAAGGCTTTTCAGTATTCTTAGATTTCTAAAGCTTTTTGAAATGTATTCATAAAAACTCCTTCCTAGCTCGTATCTCAGACAGGCTCACAGGATGCTAGAGGTTGGAAGGGACCCAAAGAGATCATCCAGTCCAACCCCCATGCCACAGCAGGATCATACAATCTAGCTCAGGGCATACTGGAATGGGCTGCCCGGGGAGGTGGTGGAGTCACCGTCCCTGGGGCTGTTCAAGGCAAGGTTGGAAGTGGCACTTGGTGCCATGGTCTAGCCTTGAGCTCTGTGGTAAAGGGTTGGACTTGATGATCTGTGAGGTCTCTTCCAGCCTTGATGATACTGTGATACTGTGATACAACCAGATAGGCCTTGAAAGGCTTCAGAGGAGACTCCACAACCTCTCTGGGTAGCCTGTGCCAGTGCTCTGGGACCCTTCCAGTCAAGGGCAGCAAATCTTTCCCAGCAAGCTGAGTTTTCTCAGAGATGACATTACTCCATGCTCTCTTTAGTGCTTCTCAAGTTTGACAGTCAATCCAAAGTCAAAAAGGTAACCTCACACTACTGTACTCAACACTTTTAGCCTGGAGAAGAGGAGGCTCAGAGGAGACCTTATTGCTGTCTACAACTACCTGAGGGGTGGTTGTGGCCAGGAGGAGGTTACTCTCTTCTCTCAGGTGGCCAGCACCAGAACGAGAGGACACAGCCTCAGGCTGTGCCAGGGGAAATTTAGGCTGGAGGTGAGGAGAAAGTTCTTCACTGAGAGAGTCATTGGACACTGGAATGGGCTGCCCGGGGAGGTGGTGGAGTCGCCGTCCCTGGAGCTGTTCAAGGCAGGATTGGACGTGGCACTTGGTGCCATGGTCTGGCCTTGAGCTCTGTGGTAAAGGGTTGGACTTGAAGATCTGTGAGGTCTCTTCCAACCCTGATGATGATACTGTGATACTTCAGGGATTGTCAAAAGCATTTCATATCAATTACCTTTACTTCTTTAGTGCTGAGATATTTATAACCTTTACCATAATGCTGAATTAAGAATGTTAATAGTGAGTGTAGTCAAATTATTGGAACCTGTATCTGGAATGATTTAATATGGAAACCCTGTAAAAATTATTCAGACCAGACTACACCTAAAAGCAAAAACTGGATTAAAAAAAAGCATTCTTCAAGGATGTATTAGCTTATTTTTTACATTTCTACAGTTTCAAATTTCAGACAGAAGAGTTGCTATAGTATTGATTACAAATAGCCTCTGGAATGTCCTGTGAGGGAGGTCTGAGCCCTCACTGGCATTGCTGTACAGATTTGCGATATGGTGCAGGAGAAAGTGCAGTGAGCTATAAGTAATAAGAAAGATATTCTAGGTGCCTGCCTTTTCTCCAAATATGCCTCAGTTCTTCTGAATCTCCTTATAAACAAGGTCAGAATTTGGTCCCAATTACTGCAAAGTTTATGTTGTATCTTTTTAAATCATATTTACATAGAGGATGGACCCTTTGCAACACAACAATGCAACATCACAGTGTCACAGTATCACCAAGGTTGGAAGAGACCTCACAGATCATCAAGTCCAACCCTTTACCACAGAGCTCAAGGCCAGACCATGGCACCAAGTGCCACGTCCAATCCTGCCTTGAACAGCTCCAGGGACGGCGACTCCACCACCTCCCCGGGCAGCCCATTCCAGTGTCCAATGACTCTCTCAGGGAAGAACTTTCTCCTCACCTCCAGCCTAAATTTCCCCTGGCGCAGCCTGAGGCTGTGTCCTCTTGTTCTGGTGCTGGCCACCTGAGAGAAGAGAGCAACCTCCTCCTGGCCACAACCTCCTCTCAGGTAGTTGTAGACAGCAATGAGGTCTGCCCTGAGCCTCCTCTTCTCCAGGCTAACCAATCCCAGCTCCCTCAGCCTCTCCTCGTAGGGCTGTGCTCAAGGCCTCTCCCCAGCCTCGTTGCCCTTCTCTGGACACGCTCAAGCATCTCAATGTCCCTCCTAAACTGGGGGCCCAGAACTGGACACAGTACTCAAGGTGTGGTCTAACCAGTGCAGAGTACAGGGGCAGAATGACCTCCCTGCTCCTGCTGACCACACCATTCCTGATGCAGGACATAGAAGACACAGATCAATTTAAATCTGTATTTTAACATGAAGGACCAGCATGTGGAGAGAAAGGTCCCATGTATCTTTAGGCTGTAGCCTCTACCATGAAGCTCTCCAGACAATGGAAGCTTTACTGAGAAATACAATTTTTTCTACATAGCACAGCCCAATTTTTACTACTGTCTTGCCAAAATGTTGGTGGTTTTTGGTTTGGGGGTGTTTGTTTTGTTTTATGCACATTTACTGTGGTTTCTTGGAAAAAGAAAAAAAAAAGTATGTAATTGAAGTAGAAACAAAGAACCAAATTACCTCAGCCCTCAAAATTACTCCATATTGTCTACATTTGCAGGGAAATCTGCTTTGCCTGCCTACTTGGCACAGAGCTAATGGTGGTGGCTCTGCAGCCTCTGAACTCTGATCAGCAATCAGTTCCCATGAGGAGGCATAGGTCCAGCATATTCCCACAGAGGCACCTCTACTGTGTCCAGCACACAGCCTTCATTTCCTTTATTTTTCACTTTGGTGATTGAGGGAGACTGAAACTCCATCTGTCATCCACCACAGTGCAAGTGGCCAACCAGAACCAAGACATAATGTCAATGTAGACATGGGACCAAATTCTCATAATGCCTTTAATAAGAGCACTGAGAACTAAATCCAGCCTGTTATCAGTAACTGGTTTCCATTTCTCTTAACTACTTTAAAATAGCATACAATATTCTTAAGGACACCACAACAGATAGCTTTCCAGTAGAGCAGTATTTGATATAGCATTCAAGAAACTCTTAAGAACTTCCTATTGTGGGAATATGTCAAATTTTTGGTGGTGGAGGTTACTCAAAGTGTTTCATATTCATCTTTTTTCCACTATACAGTAAGTGTAGCAAGTTTTATTTGCATAGTGAAAGCAGAATGCAGCTTTTTAAATAAAACAAGCCCTGTGTCTTTAAGAAGTACTATTAAAATAATCCTAAATTTAGACAACAAATAGCATTTAATTTTCAACTTCACCTTCCTGCAAAATCTAGTAGTATTTGCCTGCATTTCAAGCAAGAAGTTCAGCAAAAGATAGCAATTATAGAATCACAGAAGTGAGAGAACAAAATTTCTGTATCATTTACTATTTTCTTTCTTACCCCATCAGTAATCTTTCTTCTCTTTTTTTTAGCTGGGATTGCATATTTGCTATATGTCCAGCTCCAGAAGACTTTGTAGTGATGCACTGGGATATCAGGCTCTTCAGGAAGGTCCCAAGCAATCATTACATTTACACTCCCATCATTGTTTGCACTGATATTGGCAATTCTGATATTGGAAGGAGCTGGTGGAGCAGATGGATCTGGAATTTAAAACAAAGACTTTAAAATAAAGATTGTCTTTAATAGGAAAAAGATCATCTGCATCTTAACGTATTTACTAGGCATACAGAAGATGGAATAAACATCTCTGAAGAAAATTCAGGCAAACTGATACAGCTTCTTTAGAAATTAAAGAAAATAAAATATTTAATAAAATAAAACTTAATATAAAAATAAAAAAAAATAATAACATAAAATATTTAATACAATAAAAAGGCTCTGTCATATTTCTGTGCTGCTGATAGCTCACGAGTATTATGATGCTTTATCAAAACAAACTAGACTGTCAGGTTTACTTCTGTTCTTCACCACTTTAAATACACAGTGAATGTAAAACATTTATGTTCTACAAGTGACCTTGTATAGTCATAACAGAACTGTGTGATGGAAACACTGATTTTGTTTTCAGTGTTGCCAGAGCTCATTCTTGGATGATAAAATAATGTTTCTACATGCAGCATGGCTTAAATTCATAGAATCATAGAATCAAGCAGATCGGAAAAGACCTCCAAGATCATCCAGTCCAACCTAGCACCCAGCCCTAGCCAGTCAACTAGACCATGGCACTGAGTGCCTCATCCAGTCTGCCCCTGAACACCCCCAGGGATGGTGACTCCACCACCTCTCTGGGCAGCCCATTCCAATGCCAATCACTCTCTCTGCCAACAACTTCCTCCTAACATCCAGCCTAGACTTCCCCCAGCACAACTTGAGACTGTGTCCCCTTGTTCTGTTGCTGGTTGCCTGACAGAAGAGACCAACTCCCACCTGGCTACAACCTCTCTTCAGGTAGTTGTAGACAGCAATGAGGTCCCCCCTGAGCCTCCTCTTCTGCAGGCTGCACACCCCCAGCTCCCTCAGCCTCTCCTCATAGGGTTTGTGTTCCAGGCCCCTCATCAGCCTTGTTGCCCTTCTCTGGACATGCTCCCACATCTCAACATCTCTCTTGAATTGAGGGGCCCAGAACTGGACACAGCACTCAAGGTGTGGCCTGAGCAGTGCTGAGTACAGGAGAAGAATAAAATAACCTCCCTTGTCCTACTGGCCACGCTGTTCTGACAAAAAAAAAAAAAAGCAATTCCTGATAAAAAAGGCAATAAACTACCACTGTGATTCATTTCCTTATTCTGGTTTAATTTCTGGTCAATATCAACTCAATCCTTTGGTTGTCTCTGTCCTGACCCTAGAGTTAAGAAGGACAACTAACAGTCAGAGGTTCCAATACTGAACCTTTTCCAATATTGAAATTCCAGTATTCCTCCTGGTGAGCCTACTATGTAATATTCTGGTTCTGAGCAATGTGAGCCAATGGAAATTCTGCAACTAAACTTCTCAAAGTGCCACTTGCTATTTACTAACTCCTACATTTTAACTCCTATTTCTTTTTTTTTTTTAAATGCCCATGGTAGCCAAATCTTAGTGACAGAATATAAGGAAACAGAAAACCCAGGATTTCAGTAGAAAATATTGTGACTCAAAAGAAGTCAAAAGTGTATTAGGCAGAACAAATGAAAATCACAGTAATTTAGGCACGTTATCAACCTCTAGCCAAGAAAAAACAATCTGATGTTGTATGAAAATATTTCATTCCAATTCAGTCAAATGAGACATCACTTATTTGGCAGAAATAAAACTGGAGGTGTGCACAGAGGACACCAGGCACTCATTTACTGCATGCTCCACCTGTGTCATTTTATAATGTCAAATGAGCTGCTAAATAAGCTTCCCAGGCATACTAAGTTCATCAGATAATCTCTATGACTAAGGGTCTGAATGAAAAACTACATCATTTAGGCCATGTAAACTGACACATCCAGAATTAATAAAGGCAGCATTTCCTTTTTAGAGATCAAGTGTGAAATAATTGCTTATACCTGCTATTTAGCATGACTCTTGGTTAAATAACAACGTACGTCTCTGTTTCCTCACACTTGTAATTCAACCTAACTTTTAGATATAAAAGTTATCAATTGTATCTGAGTTTAGTAAGTCTGGAAATTGAACTTTGTTTTCAAAATCAGAAGAATTCTTTTTTCTTTCTTACTTGTTTTTATTGATCTTGAAAGCCAATTCTCTTTATTTCTTTTTCCTCTGGCTTGGAGGAATCATTGTCATAGAATCATAGAATCAACCAGGTTGGAAGAGACCTCCAAGATCATCCAGTCCAACCTAGCACCCAGCCCTATCCAGTCAACTAAACCATGGCACTATGTGCCTCATCTTGCACACCTCCTTCCATGTGTTTCTTTAGCTGTGAAGTAGCATAGTACTCCATCCTAAAGCATATAAAGTTATTTATATTGGGGGGCGGGGGGGGTGGTGTGTATAAATTTACAGAGATTTAGTTAAATAGTTTGTACTGCTTTCTAAAGAAACTTTTCATTGACTACTATAATAAAATGAAGTAGATGCAAAATGAAAATTAGATGAAAAGAATAATGATTCATGAATGAAACATTTTTCATCTTCAGCAACATAAAGTATTAGAGTCTTTTTATGTCATACAACAATGGAATATGGCAATAAAATATTTATAACCTGAAGTGCAACATGATCATATTGCTGTAGGTGAATTATTCAGGTTGTCTCCCAGAAGTACCATGCATCATGTTTTATGTATACATAACATATTGGATAGAGTTAAAATGTTTCAGAGGATATCTTCACAAATGGTCAATTCAGGAGAGATGTTGAGGTGCTGGAAGGTGTCCAGAGAAGGGCGACAAAGCTGGTGAGGGGCCTGGAACACAAACCCTATGAGGAAAGGCTGAGGGAGCTGGGGGTGTGCAGCCTGCAGAAGAGGAGGCTCAGGGGGGACCTAATTGCTGTCTACAACTACCTGAAGGGAGGCTGTAGCCAGGTGGGGTTGGGCTCTGCTGCCAGACAACCAGCAACAGAACAAGGGGACACAGTCTCAAGTTGTGCCGGGGGAAGTCTAGGCTGGATGTTAAGAGGAAGTTGTTGGCAGAGAGAGTGATTGGCATTGGAATGGGCTGCCCAGGGAGGTGGTGGAGTCACCATCCCTGGAGGTGTTCAAGCAAAGCCTGGATGAGGCACTTAGTGCCATGGTCTAGTTGCCTGGCTAGGGCTGGGTGCTAGGTTGGCCTGGATGATCTTGGAGGTCTCTTCCACAAAGTCCCTTTCAAAAAAAGAAACAAGCATAAAACAAAAAAAACATAAACAGTAAAGCAAAAAGCCACTCCTCAAACATCAAAAACTGTTGAGCATGCTCCTCCATACTGCGTGCTTGCCAGTTACCAGACAACAGATTAGTTGTTTCTTCCTGATTTTTAAAGCCTTATTGGACTGAAAAGTCACACTTCTACAAGGTGCTCTATTCTGCTTCTGTCTTTGCAGACATCAGAAGCAGTGTACAACTCAGGCTGAAATACTTCAAGGTGTAATATCTGGTACTGGATTAGAAAGCTTACACACGTAAGGTATCCTTAACCTGACAGGGAAGCTAAACTGGCATTCTGCTGCCTATAAAGCTAACAGCCATTCTGCTGTTAACCCTCATGTATTTGTTATGACTGTGATGGTTTGGGTGTTCCCTGCCCCCCAACACTTTGGAAATCACCCAGACTAGACTCAGCCAGCTCTGGAAATATGAATGAAGCTTATATTTACAGCTGGCACAATAGACAAGCAGATATTTACAGTAGATACAGCTATAGACAGAAATAGACAAGGTAAAAGGTAATACAGAAACACAGCTCCCCTCCCAGAAACCTGAGTCCCCAGGAGGGGCTCTCAACCTCCCCTTCACCTTCCCCTACCCCTCTCAACCTTCCCCCAGTCCCAAGGAAGAATGGAAGCTAGGCCAGGGGGTTAGGAAGCAAAGTGGATTATTTAAAGAAATGGAGGGTGAGGTTAGAAGAGAGATACAGCTCCAAGCTCAGCAGCATCCCAAGTGAGACTCCATAATCTATGTTTTGCTTTTTTGTTCTTATACCTCTCAGCAAGCCTATGAGTGAAGTAGACATCACCATTGTTTTCCTTTCACAGCCTGTAATCCAGTTGACTTCACCAAAACATTCCAGCTTGCTTCAAACTAGCACAATGACTTTGACTGCCTGCCTATGTAAGACCATTCAGACACATGAACGTTAAATTACTGGAATGGAAACTGCTGCCAACTTTTTCAAATGTAAAGTTTGGAGACACATAAATTTATCAGAGTGTTAAATCAAATTCTTTGGTTTGCAAAGTGATGTTGCAGCTTTTCTTCTGCAGTTTATACTGCAACTCTAACAAAGGAAAAGGCATTATATACATAGTAGAAATTGGCACCAACATCTGTCCTCTATCTGAAAAAATTCTGGTCTCTGCAGCCTGACAAGTAAATCACTTCTCACTGCTAGAAATGGTAGCTTCATTAGGTCAAGGCTGAAGCACACGGAGTAAGTACTACACTTGTCTAGATTGTACCGGGCTTGAGCACACCCAAAGGACTTAAATTCTTTTCTTGCTGGCTACTTAGCCATCACAAACAAAACTCTGTCTCTAGTCCCTAAGGGGAGGATTCCTTGCTGCAAAAATGCACATGCATTTCAAAATGCTCATCTTCCCACACTCAGATTTGTCAACACACAACTTATATTTTACAAAATCCACTCAATAAATAGGATCTGCAACTATTTTGTAACATTAACAGGACAATATGGGCAAGCCATACACAGGGATCACATCATAGCCTGCTGCAACGCATCCACTTTGGCTTTAAATGTTGTAATTGTAATGAACACAGTTAATGATTTGGAATATAAGTTGGAGAAGAAAATAATGACTTTGGAAACAAGAGTCCTTGTTCTGAGTCGTAGAAGTGATAGCAAGTTTGGTTCTAATTTAAGCTCCTTCTTATTGCTATCTTATAAACATTAGACCTCCAACTCTAAAAAATTTGCTGAAGCTGCTCTACAGACAAGTTTCCAACCATTAAACAATTCCAAGGCATAAGTGAGAGGACTGGCTTTGCCCAATGGAAATGGCACACATAAACCAACTGTGCAACAGCATAAAAAAATCATTGGTCCCAAAGGAGCAACAGAGAGAGTTTTATTGCCAGGAGTGGGTGTCTGTTCTGGTTTTACTAACACTCAGTAATGTATGCATGAAATCATGTCCAGCATGGTACTTATGTGCTGTGAAAACAATGCTGTCTGCCTCCTTCTGCTTGACAGTTTATTCCCTGCATGCTAACAACTGCCTTCATGTTGAAGATAAAAACCTTTAGCAGCAGTACGACTGGGTGGCTTGGGCTCATTGTATTTCTCTTACAGACTCCTTTAGTCTTTGCAAAGACCTAACTACAGACCAACAAGACTATATATGACATGGAAATATTTAACACTGATCCCTCTAGTTATCTGCAGGAGTTCCTTCTCACCATGAACTCTAAAAAGGTAGGAAAAAAATAATGTAAAAACTCTTATCCAAATGCAACAAATTAGAAGTTTAATTATTAAGTGCTGAGAGCTTCTGATCAGATGGGTTCAGCTATGCAGTGCCCATTTAATGTGAGAAAAGCAAAGGCAGCTTTTCATCCAAGGACTCACTAATGGGTCCTCTCCTGCTTCCGAGGAAAATGAAGCAGCTTGGAGAGAGCTACTCAAAATACGATGAGAAATGCATCTGTATCTTTTGGGTATCAAAAATGTTCTGCCAAGCATTTGCTAGCTTTATTTTGCTGCTATTGCAAACTGCTCTCATTCAGCTGGATATGAAAAGTGAAGCATGCACAATATAAAAAAAACCCTGGAAAATTAACTGGAAATGTTGTCAAAATAGAAGAAAGTTTTGACCAGCTTTAGCTGACAGCATCAATCTATGAATCCACATACAGAGTTCTACTTCTAAGAAAGAAACAAACCACACTCCTAGGTGCAGTACTCACTTCATCTTACAGCCACTCTGCTCCAAATGGATAGGTATAATCTAATCTGTGCTCCTTGTAATTTTGGAATAACATTTTGGCATGCTAGACAAACACATGCAAATCCTTATTCATTGTCTCCATAAAACAGAAATAAAGAGCATCAAAAATTATCTCTGCTTAGGCTCTGAATATTTCATCAATTACCTCAGCTGTGTCACTTTATTTCTTATTTACATCACAGTATCACAGTATCATCAGGGTTGGAAGAGACCTCACAGATCATCAAGTCCAACCCTTTACCACAGAGCTCAAGGCTAGACCATGGCACCAAGTGCCACGTCCAATCCTGCCTTGAACAGCTCCAGGGACGGCGACTCCACCACCTCCCCGGGCAGCCCATTCCAGTGTCCAATGACTCTCTCAGTGAAGAACTTTCTCCTCACCTCGAGAGGTGACTTTGAACAAGTTATTAAATTTGGAGTGTATCCATTTCCTCTCCCAGCAAAGCTTGAGCACACACAGTATTAGCACCTAGTGTAGGATAACTGGTGAATTCATGCTTCCAATATTCTGTTGGCAGAAGAATCAAAGTGAAAATAATTGGCGTTGTCACGTGCATGGGCTGTAACTCCTGATTCTTCTTGCACTTGGCTGTGGCTAAAAGTTACCACCTGTTTGGGTAAGTCATCATGTAATCTCAGAGGGTGTTTTAGCTGGGATGTGGAAGTGGTTGCAAGAAAGGCCATGCCCCTACACATAACTTGTACAATTGATAATATACATATTAATGGCAGTGTAGAACAGCTAATAAGCCTTTACCTCACATGTTTACAGTATAAAAGCATCAAAAGCTGCAGTAGATAAAACTTCAAAGCATGACTAAATGAAGAATGGCAAAATGAAATGCCTGATTAAATACTCTTGTTTTCCTGCTTTTGCTTTTTTCATGACAAGAAAAGACTGGATGAGGCTCTTGGTGCCATGGTCTGGTTGACTGGACAGGGCTGGGTGCTAGGTTGGCCTGGATGATCTTGGAGGTCTCTTCCAACCTGCTTGATTCTGTGATTCTATGACTGGGAATTTAACTTAGATAATAAGAAGCCTTATTTAGTGCAAAGTTAATGGAAATTACGTACCTTAGAAGACATAACATTGTTTTGAATAAAACAAAAGCTTACTTTTCTCTGTCTGCTTAGAGATCACATTTTTTCTATTTTCAAAAAACACAAAATAGTATAAAACAGTATTGCAGTAACCAGACAAAAAGTCTCTCTCCAAGTAATTGCAGCATCAATGTTTTGGATGTTCTTTTTTAACAGCTTAAAATATGTAGTGACAGAGACTCTGTGGTGCCATACCCCTCCCTAGATTCAGATTATATATCATGTTTGTCCTCCTCAAAAGGAAAAAAAAAACAAAGCCAGATAATTTGCTATTCATTATAACTTAGAGGCAATTGGTAAAAGTTCAGCATCTTGTGTGAGAAACTGTCTTCAGCACTGCTGTCATGTTTCCTGATCAAAGGGTTTCTTCTTGAGGAAAACTTTGTCTAAGACTGAAAAAGATAATAATCTTCTCTTGGTCTTGGCACAACAGGGTGAACTGAAATTGTAGAAGAATTAATGTGAATTTCTGTCCACACTTCACATCAATGTGACATAGACAGTCAGCAGTCTTCCAAAGGTGATGTGCCAAAGTCCACTTCTATTTTCCAAACTGGAGGTTAACTCTGCCTGTAGGAGCTCAGCAGGGGCCAGCAGATTCTAGCACTCGAAAAAAAAAAGCCACTGTCTGAGCAACAGCTTCTTACCTCTCTGCCATGCAGGGAGTTGCCACTTCCCACTGAGCTCCAAAGTAGCAATTAAATGCTTATATGACACTGTAACTGTTACTGCTATAAGCACCTGCTCAATGACACGGAGGTTAAGAGATACCAATTGCAGCATCCTAGTATCATTCTCGACCACCTCCTAGCAACGTCTTCCTCTGTGTCGCTTAGCACTTCTACATGAACACAGTATCTTTACAATAACAATTGACAATACCATAGTCAGACGAGCCACTAGAGTAGCATGAACTTGGCTATGAAGCTGATAGCTAACTGAACTCCTTGCTGTTTTTCTGTCAATTAACTATTCCATACCAAGGGCTGAAGTTTAGATTTGAAAATTGTTATTTTGAGGGTTACAGAAGCTTAAAGAACAACACTGGCTGCATACTTTTTTGCCATTATCAAATCCTGTTAATTTGGTTTATTAGGTAATACCATGCAGAGGTACCACTGGCTCCTGTAGTCCTGTCACAGCATCCTAAAAGTGCTTGCCACCTACATCAGACAGCTGTGAGCAGTGTTCAAGGAGAGCAAGTGCTTCAAGGGTAGCTGCAGAGATCACAGAGAAAGAGGACTCTGGTATCTGACATTTCGAATGTTAAACATTTCAAAACCATGAGGTCCTGAAACAAACCACTTCAGCTGGGATGCTATGCTGAAGAAATATCCCTGTATTGTAATCCTGCTCTTAATGCTGTTCCCCAAGTCCCCACTTTTGACTGCAGCCAGATACATCCATACAACTTACTATGGATGTTCTCATATTCATGCTGATGCAGGCATCTGAACAACATACTCCTGTGGCTAAAGCACTCAGTAGGGAAAAAAATATTTTGGAAAGCAATACAAACCTTGCCTGAAAACGCCACTCTCAAGCCAAAACCTCACTGTTATCACAACACCTTTATGTAACTGCAATTATAGTGGCTCCAAGCAGCATAGATGGAAAATCTTTACGAACTCAGTGAGACAACTGATAATTATCTCCGTTTGAAATAAAGCTGGTGACAGGTTCAGCAGCAGCAAAGTACTCCAACAGTAAGCTCAACACTGCTCAAAGGAACTCTATTTTTATGTGACTGAAATGGTATGCTATTTAAGTATAATAAATACTTCTTTCATACTTGAAAAGGTTTGTGGTCACAGCAGTAATGGGATAGCTATGCCAGCCAACCTTTTTACCACAAATGTGGTTACAGCATTAAATAATTAAGTCTAATGTATACTTTTATTCCATAAGTAATTAAACCTCCCATACCAGCACAAGTACTTGTGAGCCTCTATAACTCCATTGACAATAACATGCCTTTTCTAGGAGTGCCTGTGGCAAAGCAGCAAGCTAAAAGCTAGCACAGGAAACCAAAGATGACAACTGCTTGTACTGCAAGATAATTCTGTCTGCAAAGAGGAGGAAATGCATTCCTTGAACTACGTGTTACACCAATGTAAAGATTCCATCTTCTCCAAAGAGAAGTCTTTCTACTAGAAACTACCTCTATCAGTAGAGTCAAGAGTGCTAGATCTCATTCTTTGGCACTGAAGTCAACTAACACAGTCTGGCTATGCTCCAATTATCCACTGCCTTTGAGGGAGGGAAACCACATCCAGACCATCTGTCTGTTGGTAACAGTTTCTGGCCTGTGCTCACTCCTACAGTATGCTTAAGAGTCACTGGGAAAATTCTTGCTTTGTATGGGTCAAAGGCACACCAGGGACAATGCCAGCAACTTCACCAGATGTGAGATCCATTTCTACCTCATTTACTGATACATCAATAATTTTCAAAGTTATTGTATTACTCAAATCCTTGCAAAACTAGAAATGGCAGCAAAAAATTCCTACAATGTTTTGTGGACAATCCAACATGCCTTTCTAATGAACAGAAATGCACTACTTAGCATTTATACTCTTTCTATTCTTAAGCCCTACAGCCACTATTAGCAAGGGGGAAGTTTTATTAAGAGAGCCCACAATTCCATCAAAACAGTGAGTTACAACTACTTAGGCAACAAAATACTTCCAGTACTCTGCTAAACATATGGAAGCAACATATTTCTCATAAATAAAAGGAATAAATAAGAGAAAACCTTCAGAATCATGCACTGAAACTCCAATTCCTTCATGTTTCATGTCAGGGTCATGTTGTCTGATACCAACCATGCAGAAAGTGTTTAAAATGAGACTGACTTGCTGAGCCCCCTTACTGATAAAACAATAATGACATCCTTAACCTCTAATTCCTTTGTTGACTTCAAAGAAATCTCACACCATTTCTAAAGCTGATGGCAAAAGTGCCCCAAACCCCACCTGTTAAGAACCTTCTGCCACAAAAGCAGGCAGATCAGGTTGCACTCCACGTGTGAGTGAGCAGGTGAGCACCAGACATAGCAAACAAAAACCAACCTTTAGAGGATCGGAAGTGCTTGCTGGGTGCCGTGAAGCCTCTCGTCCCGTGCACGTTCACAGCTGCCACACGGAACTGGTACCACCTGCTCGCTCGAATGTCAGGCAGCCGAACCCTCTCGTCTGTAGTCTGGGGGGCAAAAGGTCACATTCATTGTTCTGGCACCACTAATCGTGCTATCATCTCACATGCAACACCAGTTAGTCAAACTGAACACACACCAGTATCAGCAGGCCATATGCAGCCACCTTACTTGACTCTGAGCATCATTCCGTGCTGTAAAGCCTTTACAGCGGTGAACAAAATCATATAACCACCCAATTTCACAGTGCACTGGAGGTCTCTTCTGAAAAAACCCTAACCTTTAGAAAACTGGTGAAGTGTTAAATTCACAGAATTGGTTTTCCAGTTATCACAACTGTCACTAGTGTATGAGACCTAGCTGCTCAGGTGTTGACATTTCAGGGAACTCATTGCCCCAGGGTCATAGGACTGATTTACCCAATTCTCAGTTCGCAGAGACTGAGGTCTGCAAAAAAGCTTCACAAAATGCAGCATTATGAGAAGCCACCTTTTCTGCTTTGCAGGAAACAGGAAAACTGCAGGTAAGGAATGGAAGCCACCTTCAAATCTCTGGCACTTCTGTCAAAAAGACTCTCACAGCCTTAACTCTTCCCTACAGACTTTTCTTAGGTCATAGGAGATGCCCTTTTCCCCAACAACACCCACTGAGACTGCCTAGTGTCATGAGTTCAATTTCCAGCCTCTGTGGGGAGTGTCTTAACTGCTGAAATATGGAATAAGCACAGATGCACTTTGTATCCTTTCAGCAGGTACTTTGTGCACTCCTATTCTGAGCCCTGCTTTCCTCTTTGTTTCCCTCTTTAAACTCTTAGATACCTTCTGCACTGTTTCTTATTTTTACTAGAGAATAAAGTCCAGAACCAAACACAGCCTCCTGGTAACTGCTGAATCACTGCCAACCAGAGAAGGAGCAGAACTCATGAGAACTATGATTTTGTGATCAGCACCTCATTCACTTGTTTTGGGTTTTATGCTTGCAATTACCTCTCAGTTATCCAGTTTTCAATTTCTTTTAGGATGTCATGTTTATTGCATTTTGATTCTTTAATAAAAATACACATGAACCTGGACAAAATGTCCTGAATATATCTAAACATACTCTACATACATTGCTGATTATCATTACTGACCAAATGTGTAAGCTCATTAAAACTGTACTAACAGCAATCTACTTTTACAAGCCCTGTTTTCTGTAACTTAAAACCTCACCTTCTTTGCATAGGATTTAATGTTACTTTGAGTGATATCAATTAGATTCCAAAAAAAGGCATAGCTTAATTTCTGGGTTTTGCTCCCCTTCTAATCTAAGAAAGCAGCAGCTGCTCTCCTAACTTGGCCAGGACTTGAGGAAGTTCCTTCAGCTCTCCAGAAACTGATTTTTAGAGCATTAACAGATAAAATTTGTAAGTGTTGTCTTGCACTTCATTTCTTCATTTGGTGACAAGCAAAATTTAGGCAAATGGATGTATTGTTTGTGCATGTAAAGGGAGCTTTTCCAAACTGCACCATTAATTGCTCTCAGACTGGTAAGTGTTGCAGACTTTGAACCCCTCATATATTATTGCTGCTCAGAATCCTTCTCCATTCAGATCATCAACTTTTTAGGCTTAAGCAAGTGTAGCAGTCTTGACATTTTGTCTGCCTCATCTTCTTTCCTTTTTTAAACTTTTATGTTACCTGTAGAGCGAATTCTCTCATCCTATCAAGGGCTTCCCCTAGGGAAGAAAAAGCCTACCTAGACCAAATTTTACTATTTTTATTTATTGGAACACTAAAATGTGATAATTTTTGCTGGCATGCTGACCCATCTATTCAAAAATGTACATGACAGTGAGCTAGAGTCATATAAACTATCATCAGAAGGGCTCTGCAGCGGGACCTTGACTGCCTGGACAGATGGGTAGAGTCCAATGGGATGGGGTTCAATAGCTCCAAGTGCAGGGTGCTGCACTTTGGCCACAACAACCCCATGCAGAGATACAGGCTGGGGTCGGAGTGGCTGGAGAGCAGCCAGACAGAGAGGGATCTGGGGGTGCAGATTGATACCTGCCTGAGCATGAGCCAGCAGTGTGCCCAGGTGGCCAAGAGAGCCAGTGGCATCCTGGCCTGCATCAGGAATGGTGTGGTCAGCAGGAGCAGGGAGGTCATTCTGCCCCTGTACTCTGCACTGGTTAGACCACACCTTGAGTACTGTGTTCAGTTCTGGGCCCCCCAGTTTAGGAGGGACATTGAGATGCTTGAGCGTGTCCAGAGAAGGGCAACGAGGCTGGGGAAAGGCCTTGAGCACAGCCCTACGAGGAGAGGCTGAGGGAGCTGGGATTGGTTAGCCTGGAGAAGAGGAGGCTCAGGGGAGATCTTATTGCTGTCTACAACTACCTGAGGGGAGGCTGTAGCCAGGAGGAGGTTGCTCTCTTCTCTCAGGTGGCCAGCACCAGAACAAGAGGACACAGCCTCAAGCTACACCAGGGGAGATTTAGGCTGGAGGTGAGGAGAAAGTTCTTCCCTGAGAGAGTCATTGGACACTGGAATGGGCTGCCTGGGGAGGAGGTGGAGTCGCCGTCCCTGGAGCTGTTCAAGGCAGGATTGGACGTGGCACTTGGTGCCATGGTCTGGCCTTGAGCTCTGTGGTAAAGGGTTGGACTTGATGATCTGTGAGGTCTCTTCCAACCTTGGTGATACTGTGATACTGTGATTATATTAACAGAAAAATATCCCAAAGATGTATTCAGGCTTCTGCTACAACTGACGTCAGAGTGACAACCAATACCTAATTGCAGTGAACTAGTTACAACACTGTGGGTTCTTCAAAACAGATTTGCTGAATTCATGTTCAAGGTGAGTTAAATCAGAATGCACTTGACCCCAAACTCCTCAGCTAAGGAATCTTGTCTGTCATTTGCATCTGCTCAGCTGTTCTGTTAGGAATACTTAAAAAGAAGGATTTCATTTGTGTCAGTCTTCTATGGCAACTGTGAAATAGTGCAAGATCAAGTAATCTGTCAATTCATATCACCACAATTACCTTAATTTATGAACGTGACTTTGGACCTATTACTTCCATTGCTCATTTTGTTGTCAAAGCTCCCATTAAATTCAAGGGCATGCAGGAGGGGTAGATGTAACTCCTGCATTGCAACCAGCAACAGAACAAGGGGACACAGTCTCAAGTTGTGCTGGGCGAGGTCTAGGCTGCATATTAGGAGGAAGCTCTTCACAGAGAGAGTGATTGGCATTGGAATGGGCTGCCCAGGGAAGTGGCGGAGTTGCCAACCCTGGAGGTGTTGAAGCAAAGCCTGGATGAGGCACTTAGTGCCATGGTCTAGTTGACTGGACAGGGCTGGGTGCTAGGTTGGACTGGATGATCTTGGAGGTCTCTTCCAACCTAGTTGATTCTGTGATTCTATGCACCAAGAGTTCTCAGCCAAATAGCTGAGCTCTTCAGAGCCTTTGCCTATAATTACAGTTTCCTACTCCAATGTTTCAGAATCATACAAGAATGACTCTCAGTTATACAGACAAGCAAAGCCCAGAGGCTGGGCACACAGTCACTTTCATCAAACTGTACATCCATGCTTGCTGCTGCTATTACAAAATAGATTCTACTGCATGCAGCAACACTTAACAAATTTAACCACCTGCTGGGATGTCTAAAACTACCAATACCAGAGAGACACATTTCTCTATAAAGACAGAAATTCTGATTACTAACACTGCTCAAGGGGTCCCAGCCTGTATGTGCCATAAGATATACACAGTTCACAATGCCAGACAGACATTCTGAAGATTGTTCTGAACTGACATCCCCACTGGGGTCCATCATGCCATCAAACACATATCTCTTGTAATGCAGCAGGGGCAGCCAAGTTCTTAGGAAGATGTCAGTTGAAGGAGGCTTCTCCTGTCTCAGTGATTAATTCAGCCCTTTCTGCCCACATGCAACAGGCCTCTGGGAAAGGCAGCTGTCAGGGTTCTTGTCACTCTTGCACAGGAACACATTTCTGTACGTTTACTCCAAGACAGCAGATGTTTATATGTGCTCCACTACTGTGGAGTACGTACAGTGCATGGTTCCAGAAATATGGATGAGGTCTGTTTCTGGGGTAAGAAAAAAGCACTGCCTTTGCAGTTCAGATCCAACAGGCAGAAGAGCTGGGCTTCTAGTCTAGCACATTTATTTGGAGCAATGAAAGTGAGAAGTATTTCAGACCTCACTCATTTTTGCTACACGGTATTCTCCTAGTAGCAAAGGCAGGAGGTCTCTTGCTGCATATGGAGACTGCAGAATGCAGACCTGCAACACAACTGAGAAGTAATAAAGAAGTCACTGCAACTTCATCAAGTTTGGAGGTGTGCATATTCCCTTGGGCTTGCAGAAGCATGGCTTCCTGCCAGGCTTTTCTGCTGGTGACTTTTTCGGAGCGAGGCTAACAGAGTGACAGTCCCCTGCAGCACCATGATAAAGCTAAGAACTCACTTTTGCGTGTTCAGTTTCACAAGCTTGACATTATTCTAAGGTAGCTTTTTCCCACACAATCTGAATTGAGAATGAACAGAAATTGTCACAGAATTTTAAACCCTACTTTATTTTGTAGCTGGTTCCATTTATTCTCTTTCTTTTTTTTTTTTTTCTCCTAGCTACAGTGATATTTTGCAGGTCTTTTCAGAATCAGCATTTTACTCTTCCTGTCATCAGGGATAAGGGTGAAGCAGTTAAGATAAACGATTGGAACTCTGCCATCCAGGTGGACTGTCAGCATGGTAAAAAACAGATTGAAGCTAGGAAGGAACTAAGTGAAAATTTATGCTCTGTTGGCTGCTTCTCATTAAGAAACATTTGCTCATGAATCTCACATTTTCAGTCTGGATTGCATTGAGTGATAAAGACATGACATCATAGGCTTCTCTGAATTGGTAAGGTCACAGATGAAAAAAAAACAACTTTATAAAGGTTTTTTTTTTTCACTTTTAGTTTTGTTTCTCAAATTAAGTAGCCTTTTCATCAGTTGTATTTCTTATCTTTTTGGTAAGATCCAAGCCATGCCTGGACACTGCACTGAATCTCACTGACCTCAAAAGAGATAAGTCTCTTTGTAATCCATTCAATGGATTTTGGTATCTAATATCCTATTTTTCAATAGATTTGTGGCTTTCAGAGGCTTTGGCATTCCCATCTGAACAGATCCTAAGTATGTGATTAGAAGAAAGTGCCACTTTATTTGCCTTATGAAAATCAAACCTCCAGCTAGTTCTATAGATTTTTATGCAGAGAGAACAAACCAACAAAACACATTCGTTTCAGAAACATAAACCTTGACTATTTTTCTTTTGGTGACAGGAAAAGCATTATTTCTTTCCTCACTGATACACTTGCATGGTTTTTATGAAGTCACTTTCAACATATACCAAAAACATGTACGTTTCTGCAACTGGAACTGAAAATACTAAAGTTCATTTCTCCTGAGTAAATAAAAAACACGTTTCACTGAGCAGTGAAGTAGAGCCTTGGAAATCTGAGGATTCCTTCATATGAGCCTCCCCACTTGTAAGTCATCAGGAGAGGACCATTAGGCCATGGTCTGGAAGCTAGGAAGCCACATTGCTTTAAAAAGGACTGACCTGTGCCACAGTTTGCCAGTTAGTAGCATCATCTTCACTTGGATGAATTCCCTGATTCCACCTCCTTTGAATAACATAGATGACAGGCTCAATGGAAATATTGAACTTTGAAGACCACTTCACCTCCAAGTCCCCAGAGTGATGTTCTATGAATTTTAGTTCTTTTCGGGGTTTCAATGGAACACCTGCAACAGGAACATGCAAACAAAAGCGTGAGTCATTTACAAGACACAATTAAACCAGGGGTAGGTGAAGAATGTTGTTTGTCAGATGTTAGGAAGAAGTTCTTCCCAGAGTGATTTGCCATTGGAATGTCCTGCCCAGGGAGGTGGTGGAGTCACCATCCCTGGAGGTGTTCAAGAAAAGCCTGGATGAGGCACTTAGTGCCATGGTCTAGTTGACTGGACAGGGCTGGGTGCTAGGTTGGACTGGCTGATCTTGGAGGTCTCTTCCAACCTGCTTGATTCTATGATTCTATGAAGGAAAAAAGAAGGGGGGGGGAAGAATAGAAAGGCTGATAGTTACCATTGCTAACAGTAATATTTGGGGTTGTGTTTGTTTGTTTTTTTTTAATTCAAAACTGTTTCTTTTTTTTTTGTTTCATTTAAAAACTGAAAGAGCTGAAAGTTATAAGCTAGAACTCATCTCACCCAAAACATTTTGCAAATATGCTGTAATAACCTGGAGGGAGATCCATTTGATCTCAAACAGAATCAGCTACAGAAAACATTCACTTTTTCCACCTTATCTGTCCTTAAACACATCCAGTTACAAAGCTGCCATAGTAATCCATGTCACTACTTCTTGATTTTCACCATTTGAACACCTTCTCACTACCTTGTTTAGTCTCCTCCACTGCATCTTAAACCCAGTACTGATTTGTGAATGTTCCTGGATTGTAATATTCCCGGGTCTTGGAGAACAGATTCTTTGTTTGATCTAAGGAGGAGCCTTTTAAGTGTCACAAGACTGTTCTCATGCCTCTGAATGTTTTTCCTCTTCAGTCTAATAACCACAGTGCACTCTATTTTCCTTTTAAATTATTTGGTTTAGACCCTTTATCATTCTTGCGGTTGTCTCTGGAAACTATCCCATTGGCCCACAATCCTTCTCCACAGTCAAGCCTAAACTGACCACTGTGTCTAAGCTCATTCAGTGTAGACTAGAGAAGCAGTATCACTGCACATCTTTTACATCAGTCCAATACACTTAGGAAAGTTGTTTGCTTTCTCTATGGCAGTGTGATCTTACTGACTCACACGAGACATAATGTACGATGTACCGCTCTGCACTCGTCCCTAAAGATCTAGGAAGGCAATTCCAAGAGATGTCTTAATAAACATGCAATATCTACTATCTATTGTCCAATCATTACATTGTAGAGATAAAGACATCTTTCCACATTTTTACAGTAACTTCTAATTACAGAGTGACACTGAAGCACAGTCATTCCTCCTCATAACATCACCTCTCGGTAAACATCTGCAACAGCCCGAAGGATAAAAAACGGCTCTCGACTTTGGCATCTTTTGATTCAAACAACAAATCCAGTGTTAGATACATTTCTCTAGACAGATTTTAGGAACTCATCTATTTGAGTGTGCAGCATTTTGTCACTCCAGGATATGTCACAAATAATATTTCTGTGCTGACATACAAACCTTCTTAGCAAGTCATGGCATGCACTTTATTATTCTGTCGTTTCAGCGGGTGTCCAGCTGCATGTGTTGGTTTGATAAATTATTTCCTACCCAGCCTGCCACAGATGACTGAACATCAAAATTTCCTCAGGTGAACAAACCACTTCTATATTTTAAGAAGTCTTCTCCTAAGTCTCAGCTACAAGTAAATAAAAAACAATCTTGTAACTTGTGAAGAAACCTAAAAAATCAACCTTGGGAAAATCTGTTACTTAAATCTATTTATCACAGTATCATCAGGGTTGGAAGAGACCTCACAGATCATCAAGTCCAACCCTTTACCACACAGCTCAAGGCCAGACCATGGCACCAAGTGCCACGTCCAATCCTGCCTTGAACAGCCCCAGGGACGGCGACTCCACCACCTCCCCGGGCAGCCCATTCCAGTGTCCAATGACTCTCTCAGTGAAGAACTTTCTCCTCACCTCCAGCCTAAATCTCCCCTGGTGTAGCTTGAGGCTGTGTCCTCTTGATCTGGTGCTGGCCACCTGAGAGAAGAGAGCAACCTCCTCCTGGCCACAACCACCCCTCAGGTAGTTGTAGACAGCAATGAGGTCTCCTCTGAGCCTCCTCTTCTCCAGGCTAACCAATCCCAGCTCCCTCAGCCTCTCCTCGTAGGGCTGTGCTCAATCACAGCAGTTTAAACCCTGGATATCCTTCAAGAGCCTGCAGTCTTAGTCTAATATAACAAAACATCACAGAGCATGTCAGTTTGGATTTCTGTACTTTAAAATCCTCCTTTAATTATGATAATAATCCTGGAATTTGCATATTAAGAAAACTTCCATCTGCTTTGTATTAGGGGCAGTTGGATTCATTTGATTGCAAGTATCTCGGCCTCTCCAGTGTTATGTAATTGTGTGCAGATGAAGCACAGCAGTACAAACAACAAGAACACAGCACAAGTGCACTTTAGAACACTTCTGTAGAAGCAGTGCCATTAATTTAATATCCAGATGTGTAGATACAATTGCTCTTCAATGTGCTTCTTATTATGTAAATGGTCAGTCCTTTCATCGTGCTGGAACAAATTAGTCCTCTGAAGTCTGCGGTGCTTAACTGAAGAATTCAAATCACCAGTTGTTGCGTGTGTGCTACACCAAAGCCTGGGAAAAACATTCCTAAAGCATCTTTCAAAGAGCAGATACATCTCTGTGCCGTGAAAAACAAGTACACATTGGTCCAACGTAAGAATCTGTATCTTAAATGTCAGTTCCCCAGGAAATAAAACCATTTCCATGGAAGGGTTTCAGACATTCATGGCATTAGTAAAAGAGTCCAAAGACTCAGAGGTGCAAACATTTAAAACTGCACAATATTTTTTATGCAAAACTATTTTTCATTCATATGAAAAGAGTCTTTAAACTGTGGATGACCAGCTATTCTGTTATGATATTGTCATACCACCATACCCTTTAAACATCATCATATTCTCTTCAGAATTTACTTTGCCCAGCTCTGCAGTTTGCTCTGCTAACACTGATTGCTCCCATAGATGTTTTAGGTAAAACTAGTTAGGCTGGTTTAGACAACATGAACTTGTAACTCAAAATTAAAACTTAAATTGGGAAAGCTAAATCACCCAGAAGCTCTAAGTAGAAGGGCTGGGGGCAGAGTGGCTGGAGAGCAGCCAGGAAGAAAGGGACCTGGGGGTACTGGTAGATAGTAGGCTAAACATGAGCCAGCTGTGTGCCCAGGTAGCCAAGAGAGCCAATGGCATCCTGGCCTGCATCAGGAACAGTGTGGCCAGCAGGACAAGAGAGGTTATTCTTCCCCTGTACTGAGCACTGCTGAGGCCACACCTTGAGTACTGTGTCCAGTTCTGGGCCCCTCAGTTCAAGAGAGATGTTGAGGTGCTGGAAGGTGTCCAGAGAAGGACGACAAAGCTGGTGAGGGGCCTGGAGCAGAGCCCTGTGAGGAGAGGCTGAGGGAGCTGGGGGTGTGCAGCCTGGAGAAGAGGAGGCTCAGGGGGGACCTCATTGCTGTCTACAACTACCTGAAGGGAGGTTGTAGCCAGGTGGGGTTGGTCTCTTCTGCCAGACAACCAGCAACAGAATAAGGGGACACAGTCTCAAGTTGTGCCAGGGGAGTCTAGGCTGGATGTTAGGAGGAAGTTGTTGGCAGAGAGAGTGATTGGCATTGGAATGGGCTGCCCAGGGAGGTGGTGGAGTCACCATCCCTGGAGGTGTTGAAGAAAAGCCTGGATGAGGCACTTAGTGCCATGGTCTAGTTGACTGGCTAGGGCTGGGTGCTAGGTTGGCCTGGATGATCTTGGAGGTCTCTTCCAACCTGCTTGATTCTATGATTCTATGAAAAAGAGTTCTGGAATGTTCACACAAGCATCATCACATATGAAAGATCATCAACTGCTAAACAGGAAAAAGGTGACACATGATTTTTTCAGCAGTCACCAGCTGAGTATAGAAAGAGATAGGTGTTCTTGTCCTTATCTGGAGGTGCACAAGCACAAGTTAGACAAAGTGAACCTGATCTGCCTTTGGCATACCTTTCTCTTGCCTCCTTTTTCTTCTACATTTTTAAACTCCTTTATTTCTGAGAGAAGAGATGGCACTCATTTCTGTCTCTAAGGTACCAAATCTACCTTAGCCACTTACTGTTATCTAAAATATCAATAGAATAGAATAGAATAGAATAGAATAGAATAGAATAGAATAGAATAGAACAGAACAGAACAGACTAGAATCACACAGGTAAAAGCAATAGGTAGGCCATGGAGAAGGAACTTCACTAGTGAAGTCCTTTACTAGTTGAGATGCTGCAAAGAAGGTGGATGAGACAGCTGACAGAAGAGTAGGACAGAACATTTTTATTTCCCTGTACTGGAGAGATCAATGTGAAGACTAAGGAACTGATTAGCAATCCTCTCAGCAGAGATTATAACAAATGCAGCAATGATGGGCAGTTTGAAAATGACTGCAAAATTAAGTCAATAAACAAGCAAGATAACAAGTAACTGGACTTGTTATGTTAATCCAACATTTGCAGTGTTTGAGTTTGGTGGCAGTATAGTTATATTAATATTCTTTTAGGATTGGGCATTATCACTCAGTATTAGAGAGTAAATCCAATTTGTATATGCAGCAAATCTGGTAGCTAATCAAGACTAAAACTAAAGGAACTTCTCTAGACTCTTAGATCTAATCAGAGTTCATTTTCTAGCTGTGAGTGCTGTCAAAATGATAAGAGTAAGTACTACACTTATTCACCAGATCTTAGTCATGCTTGCAGAGTTTGCTCTTCTTTAGAGACAGGAAGGTCATTCACCCTGGGAGGAAGTGAACAGCAAGCCTGCTCCATTTCTAGCTGTCCTTTGTTGCAAAAAAGACAGGTTGAAGAAGCTAATTAGCTGAATTTGTCAGCTGAGAAAGCAGCACGATATTGGGCTGGCCCTTCCTCTGCAAGACATATACTCTTACAAGCAAACATCTCCTGTAGACAGGTGATAAGATGTTAGAGAAGGTTAGTTGTGTTTCTATATAATTAGGCTGAGTAGTAGCAGACTTTCATGTGTGTAGTTGCACAATATATTGTCATACTCTGTGTCCTCTCCAAAAGTATATCATTTTGTTTCAACTGTTTGTTTTCTACCTTTTCCATGTGTTACATTTACTATAACACTTTGTAGTTGTGGTAAAAAGCCTGATGTTGACAATTATGACATAGACAATATGAATGACAATTTACCTCTCTGGTCATTTACCTCAAGATGAAAGAAATAACTAAGTGATCTATTTAAATAATTTTCATTTTGGAAGGTGCTGTGTATAAAGATTCCTTAAAGATTTAAAGGGATTGCTCTGAAATATCTTGGAAGCAAGAGAATTTCCATTCTGCACTGGAATAGAAGTCTGAATGACAGTATTGAATCATAGAATCAACCAGGTTGGCAGAGATCTCCAAGATCATCCAGGCCAACCTAGCACCCAGCCCTAGCCAGTCACCTAGACCATGGCACTAAGTGCCTCAGCCAGGCTTTTCTTCAACACCTCCAGGGACGGTGACTCCACCACCTCCCTGGGCAGCCCATTCCAATGCAAATCACTCTCTCTGGGAAGAACTTCCTCCTAACATCCAGCCTAGACTTCCCCTGGCAGAACTTGAGACTGTGTCCCCTTGTTCTGTTGCTGGTAGCTTGGGAGAAGAGACCAACCCCCAGCTCTTTCTTGAACTGAGGGGCCCAGAACTGGACACAGCACTCAAGGTGTAGCCTGACCAGTGCTGAGTACAGGGGCAGAATAACCTCTCTCATCCTACTGGCCACACTGTTCCTGATGCAGGCCAGGATGCCATTGGCTCTCCTGGCCACCTGGGCACACTGCTGCTTGCTGTTCAGAATACTTTGAGTACTATCTTCATCAGCTTTATTCTTACTCAACTTCTTTGACTTCTAGACCAAATTTTTACCATATATGTTAAGTAAATCAGACAGTGCTTCTTGATGCCCTATCGTGTACACTCAAGAACAGTCAAAACATGTTATTTCTGACACACACCCTCATTACTAGAGCCACTCAGAAAGATGCATCAACATTTCAGTTGAAGTAATGAACTTAAAAATAAAATCACCATCTCTGCCACTTATTTTATCATTTTTTCCACATACAGTGAGAAATAAGTTTGGACTGAGACCTAAATGCAGACTTCTGCTGATTAGGCTTTCCATGGGAAGCCCATGCTACTAGATAAATAACTGATTCATATTTGGTTTTTTTTATCACTGAAGTAAGGAGAACAGATTTCAAACATAATGTTCCAACTCTGTAGAAGAAGAACATGTCTTTTCTAAATGCTCACTGTTCTGTATTAGGAGCTTATTTAAATTTCAATATGTTCTTTTTCTCAGAGGTGTCATGAATACCATGAAATTCATAACCTAACATTTAACACTTTGGGGCTGTTTTTTGTTCTTTTACTACTGGATGAACCAATGCACAGGCAGCTAAAGAGCCAGGGCTGTTTTTAAAGAGAGCTTCTCTAAAATGCCAGAGACAGCACACATGGACAACATCGTTTTTAAAAGGAAGGGTGCAGAAGTAGCAAATCAGTGCAGCATTTTGTCATTACTTGAAGCTAAAGTGTGCTTACCTTTGTGTGCTGAGATTGATGACTCTCTTTACATTTGCTGGACTACCATAAATAATGTTTGCTATTCTGTCATCATTTCCTGCCCTATCATTAACTCCAGATTCAAATGTTGGCAAGAAATGGCATCATTGAGAGGTGTAGAACAGTCTGGAACACAAACCCTACGAGGAGAGGCTGAGGGAGCTGGAGGTGCTTAGCCTGGAGAAGAGGAGGCTCAGGGGAGACCTTATTGCTGTCTACAACTACCTGAAGGGAGGTTGTAGCCAGGTGGGAGTTGGTCTCTTCTGCCAGACAACCAGCAACAGAACAAGGGGACACAGTCTCAAGTTGTGCCAGGGGAAGTATAGGCTGGATGTTAAGAAGCTCTTGCCAGAGAGAGTGATTTGCCATTGGAATGGGCTGCCCAGGGAGGTGATGGAGTCACTGTCTCTGGAGATGTTCAAGCAAAGCCTGGCTGAGGCACTTAGTGCCATGGTCTGGTTGACTGGCTAGGGCTGGGTGCTAGGTCGGACTGGATGATCTTGGAGGTCTCTTCCAACCTGGCTGATTCTGTGATTCTAAGGTTATCTGAGCAAGTAATTTTTAAGTCTCTAATTTTTTTCTGATGAGTGTCAAGGAGAACTTTTTTTTCACAGAATCTGGGGACTCAAGTTAGAGCTTTTTCAGTTAAGTTTGCCTTAGATTTAAATAATGAATTAACATGTGGATATTATATCTTTCACCTTTTTTTCCTTAGGATATTAAGATATTTATAGTTAAATATTTTCCTGTTGCATTCTCTCTCATCTGCATCAAATTAAGTGAGATTTCACCTAAATAGACAAGTTTGTCCTACTTAAGATGATTCATAACAACCACATGTTTACATTCCACAAATTTCCAGACACAGGCTTCATAAGAAAAAAATTCAGAAACTTGAGCAACATTTTTCTCCAGCTCTCCACAAGAGCCTCTTCTTTTTCTTCCCAGCCACACAAACTCCTGTGAAATCATATTCCTGATTTACTAAGGTTTTCAGTTATTAACCCAGGAGGAGTACATATTGATAATCTCTACCTTTGTACAGGTTTTTTGGCACTTGGCATGTATGACCACAACCATTGGAGCAGCATTTCTTCACCCCAGAACATTCACTGTCAGATTCACAGCTTTCAACACAGGCAGCAGCAAAACCACTGGCCTTCTCAGGTGCTGGGCAGTCCCCTTGCTTCACAGATAGGATGTACTTCAGGAATTCACAACTAGTTAGGCATTCATAATTCTTCTTGGGGAAGAGAGGCTAAAGGGAAAACAAAAAGAATTTAACACAAAATTTGCAATGGGATCAAAGTAAAAAAAATAAGTTTTAAAAAAAAAAAGGAAAGTTGTACATTTTCCAAGAGATCTCCAAGGAAAATTTAGATCTTGAGCTTTTCCAAGACTATCCCTGAAGACTTATATATTAAAGCCACTTCTAAATATAAGGCTTTCCAAGTACAAAAGGATGAATTCCCTCAAGTAAGACCACTACATTCAATGGAATAAAACTGCTTATATCTGCCAACTCTCCCCCGTTTTCTTCACTTTGGCTGGCTACAAAGTTGCTTAATGACAGATTAAAAACATTCCCAAAACACAGGGGAAGCAATGGTCAGACAGTCCTCTTTTTTCTTTCTGACTATCCCACATTCTTCCCTTTGTACTTCATAATACTTTGCCACATTATCTGATGTAATGCTGCTCTAGATAAATAAGTGAAATCTTGTTTCATTGCACTGTTTGAACTGAATTGGCTAAGAGGTTTTGCAGCATCTTTATGTTCTTGCCAGCACATTAGTAATTTTAGAACTCTTCATATAACTGAAACTCAACTTCTGATAAAATGATCCATGAAAATATAGATTAAAATGTGCCTTAGATATATTGATTAAAGATCACAGTAAATGGTACCTGTTTGAGAAATCAAGTCATAGATAAAGCAGCAAGAGGTTGCTTCAACATATAGACACTTTCTAGCACATATTAATCAGAGGTTTGCAAGGCTCACTTTACACTGCAGTAAAAACACCATCTAGCACCCTGGAGAGAACACTGTATGCAACATAGGGATTTCACCTTCTCTTGTATTTGGTGCTTTATTTAGCTTGATGCAAAAAACAGCTGCAGTGATTCCCTCAAAGTGATCAGTGAAACTCTAGACAGGCAATCCATGCAACTAGAGTTATCTATAGCCTGCCTTTTCATCTCTGAGCAACCAACACCCTTCCACTCTGACAGAGCTGATGTACAAATTCCTAAGCCTACACAGAATCATAACCCTCTCTCAATCCAACTATTCCTGGAACTTCTGCAACTTCCTTCCATATTCAAACGATTTACTTCTTATTTTTACTGTTTCACAGTTTATTCTGCAGAGTCACTGTGGTCCAAGAGCTTACCTCCTCCCACTTTGTTCTGGAGTCCAGAATTTTTTAACCAGGCTTTTAAGAATGGCATTGGAGTGTTACAGCTTAACCAGTTTAAAGGTTGCCAAAATGGAAAGTCTCTCTATCTCCTACTATCCCAAACAATCCCTGGACACACACTCCTGTTGTTACCCATATTTGCAATGCACCTAATCCCGTGGTTACAGCATCACAGAATGCCAGGGGCTGGAAGGGACCACGATCCAGTTCAACCCAAGCCCCCTACCAGAGCAGGATCACCTATACCAGATCACACAGGCAGGTTTTGAACATCTCCAGAGAGGAACACTCCACAACCCCCCTCAGCAGCCTGTTCCAGTGTTCTGTCACCCTCACAGGGAAAAAATTCTACCTCATGTTTACATGAAACTTCCTATGCCTCAGCTTCCACCTATTGCCCCTTGTCTTGTTGTTAGGCATCGCTGAGAAGAGCCTGGCTCCATCATCTTGGCACTCACCCTTTACATAATTATAAACATTGATGAGGTCACCCCTCAGTCTCCTCTTCTCCAAGCTAAAGAGCCCCAGCTCCCTCAGTCTCTCCTCATAAGGGAGATGTTCCATTCCCTTAATAATTTTCTGGCTCTGTGCTGGACTCTCTCAAGCAGTTCTATGTCCTTCTTGAACTGCAGGGCCCAGAACAGGACACAGTACTCCAGATGCAGCCTTACTAGGGCAGAATAGAGGGCCAGGAGAGCCTCTCTTGACCAACTAACCACTCTCCTTCTAATATACCCTAGAATGGCATTGGGCCTCCTTGCCACAAGAGCACACTGCTAGCTCCAGGTCAGCCTCCCATCCAATAGGATCCTCACATCTTTTTCCCCTTCAGTGCCTTCCAGCAGGTCAGTCTCCAGCATATATTGATACCTGGCATTGTTCTGGGGTTAGAGAGTTAAGAAGCTCTACTACTAGGAAATTCAATGTATGGGAGAAAAAAGGAGTCAGGTAAACTTCACCTTTTCTTCACCCATTAACATTAGTAGGTTCATTCAATGGACGACAGAAGTAACACACCAAACAGGGACTTGGAGAAACACAAAGCTGAATTGTTGCTAGCAGATTTTTTACAGGATACAAGAAGATTTAAAACCCTCTCAAAGGAAAACAGCCTCATTTAACACAATCAAACAGTGCCTATGGAGCATACATGAATCGGAGAGAAAGGAAGAGCCCTATGCTTTTGTGTGTGTGAAGCTCATTTCAGATCTTAAACCATCACAAATTTGCAGCTACTTAATTAAAAACTTTATAGCTCCCTGAGGCATAATACGTCCTCAAGGCCTCTCCTCCTCACCCTATTTCACAGCTCATTTTTCAGTTAGCTGCTAAATGTGCTGCTCCTCATTATCAGCCTTTGAAGTTCCAAATTTAGCTACAGCCACAAAACACTAATCAAAGAGGGATGCTCACTGTTTTCAACTACAATAGAACAGTGTTCTACAAATGTTTTCCTTTTGAACCCATTTTATACATATTTTCACCCATATCTGGAAACACACAGACTGAGTGAGAAGAGATATGTGAGAATGACCTAAACTGGATCCACTAAAACTGCTTTATTACACTATCCTTGAGTTTTGTCTATGAGGAAGCATCAATTAATCTGGGTTAAAAACTCTTATGAGGACTGATTTCATGAGCAATTTTTACTTGTTTCATGTAACTACATAGTAATCCCAACACATAGTTAAATCTATTTTTTTCAGTTCATAGGAAAGCCTTTCCTAATCACTTTCATCATGTTTAAAACCATTTAAGACTTGTTCTTGTACCAGAATAAAGAAGAGAAATAAAAAGAGTGCCAATAGTGATGAAGTTGGAGTTGAATCAGTGTATCCACAAGATCAATGTATGAAGGTCAGATCTACCTTTTTACAGAAACAGCTGAAAACCTTCATAAATACACCTATAGACTTTAGTTGTATGTCTATATTGATTTAGTTATCATAAAGCAACTTGCTATTGAGATGGTATTCTCATTTTGTGCTTAAAACCCGCTGAACTCTATAGCTGACTCCCACCAACTGAGCAGAGCAAGGTTTCTAATAAAAAAACAAATAATCTCTTCTTTTCATATGGGTTTAACTGATCTAGGTTCTATTCACAAGCTCATTCTGAAACAAATACTTGTTCCTGAACAATTGTGGGTTTTAATAGTAGTCTTCTGAACTAGGAGTCCACAAGTGGGTTACTCCTGGAGAGACACACTTCAAGAAAAGTCAGACTGAATCTCACATACAGGAAAGTCTCCTTTTCTAGCTACCTTGCACAAGGATTTCCACACAAGGATGTCTTACTTTTTAATGAATACATTCTCTCTTACACGTGGCCAGAAAACACAGAAGGTCATGTCTCAGAAGCAGCATCTTACAAGACAGATTTAACAGCATCTTCTGGGAGAAGCTATCTAAGTGTCTAAGTCTTACATCTTCAAGCTGAGATGAATCACTTGGTTAAAAAACTAAACTCAAACTTAGCATGCCTAAATTCCATGTTTGTTAGTTGTCTCCTTGAAGCTAGTAATCTAAATGAGACAGCTAGAGCAAAGTGAGAAAGGGTGCCTTTGGGCTGACATACCTCACAGAAGCTTTGACAATGGTTTTTCTTCAGGTCCCAGGACTCTTTGCAGGGCTCCAGGCACTAGGAAGAATCGAGAGGCAGAGAAGTGTCAAGAAGTGAAATAAAAAAATACTCACAAATGACCCCATTTCTTCTGCTGTCATTTGGCCTGTAGGAAGTTAATAATAGGCTTTAAAAATCCAGTTCTCCTGTGAATAAGATCGTGTCACTGAGACGTGGTGTCAGAGCAAGGTCATGCCAAACCATGGATACAAAACACATTTTCTGTACTTCTTACTGCAGGAGGCAACTCTCTCACTTGCTTAAATGCCATCCTGTTTTCTACCTTACTGAATGCAGGGCCTAATATCATTTAACACCATGTCACTGCATCATAGGCACAATGTCCAAAGGACTACACTGAAGTACAGAAAGCCAAATCTTCTCTTTGCTGACCAGCATAAAGACTAGGCAGACACATTGCCCTCCCAGGCAAGAAACTACTCAAGCTACGGCGTAAACTCAGCAGAGGTTTAACCACCACTCCTATATAAACAGACAGTCTTTACTGGTCTGTTAGCAAAGCCACTCTATTTAATATATAAAGTATCATGCTATCACTTCTTCACCTTCAGCCTCTTCTGCAGTGGTTACACAGAGCTGAGATCCAATCTCAGCAAACCGCAGTCAAGACATACAGCATAGTACAAAGAAAAATCACACTATTAAGAGCATTTACTGGAGCTGAAACATGCCTGTGGAGTTGCAACCTTTCCTCTTTCTTTGTTAGACATATGATCTTGTAATATGCTGGCATTGTTCAGAGTTAACACCTACTTCTGATACCAGAAGAAAGAACTTATTTCACCAAAAAGACATGCAGCAGATGGAGAGAGGCAATTCTGCCACTCTGCTCTGCTGAGACCTCATCTGGAGTACGGTGTCCATCTCCAGGGTCCCAAACACAAGAGAGACATATACCTGCTGGAGTGCATCCAGAGGAGGGCCACAAAAATGATAAAAGAGATGGAACACGTCTCCTATGAAGACAGGCTGAAAGAATTGGGGCTGTTCAGCTTGGAGAAGGCTACATTTCAGTATCAGGAAGGCTGAGGAGTGACTGTTTAGAAGGGCTTATGCTGCTAGGACAAGGGGCTATGGTTTGAAACTGGAGCAGGGTGGATTCAGGTTGGACATAAGGAGGAAGTTCTTTACAATGAGTGTGGTAAAATACTGGAACAGGCTGTCCAGGAATGTGGTTGAAGCCCTCTCCCTGGAGACATTCAAGATCAGGCTCAGTTTGGCTGTGGGCAATAACATCGATATACTTAAATCCAGGTCTCCTGAGAACAAACAAACCAAACCAAAACAAAGGTGTACATCTTAAAATGTGGATAATGCAGCTCAGCAAAGCCCTGATTCAAAGCTCCCAGCGAGGAGGTAAAAACATCCAGGTTTTCTGGATCAGTGTAAACTTGTGCCTGTTAAAAGTATACTGAAATCCTGTATCCAGAATAAGGAGGAAACTTGGCCAAGTAGCAGCTGGCATTTGGCTTTGGCTCTACTTAATGTAATAAAATACCTTGCAGACATTACCACCTACCCATAGAAGTTCAGCTTAGACATGTAGATGGCAGGCCACTACCAGACAGGAGGGCAGTGGTGCAGGAAGCATCTTGGTAACCATAGAATCATAGAATCAACCAGGTTGGAAGAGACCTCCAAGATCATCCAGGCCAACCTAGCACCCAGCCCTAGCCAGTCAACCAGACCATGGCACTAAGTGCCTCAGCCAGGCTTTGCTTGAACACCTCCAGGGACAGCGACTCCACCACCTCCCTGGGCAGCCCATTCCAATGCTAATCACTCTCTCTGTCAAGAGCTTCCTAACATCCAGCCTATACCTCCCCCAGCACAACCATTCAGCAGACGTTACTGGTACCTTGAAACCACCACTGACTGCTACCCTGCCACTACCATAAAGCCTGCTCTGCTCCTAGGGCATGAAGAGATGCCAAACACAGCACTGAACCAGTCATTATGGGCTGCTGGCACTTTTCAGAAGACGATGGGTGCTAATCACACTGGACTGGTGCTGATTGAATCCACCTAAAGCAGATGCATTTTCCAAGCTATGGGAGGTGATAAGCATTCTAGGACCCTGCCCAAATCCTGTAAAGCATAGTCTTTCATGTAAAGTAAGTTTCCTGTGACTACCTCAAGTCAGAACTCTTTTACATGAAAGAGAATCTCATGAGAATTACACTAGTAATATTCTTGTAACCGAGTAAGCAAATAGGTTAAATAACAGAGAAATGCTCCATGTCTGTGTTGCCTGTTTTCTCTTCTGCAGGTCAGTGAGCATCATGATTTGGAGAAAAGAAGTGATTTTGTATTTGAGGATCAAGTCTTAATTAAATTAGTTACAGCTGGGGCTATTGTGTGACATTACCATGTACACTAAGAACCCAGCTGCTACAGTTTCAAAGTGTTACTAATTGTAGAGCTGGTTTTGAATGAAAGCCAGTTCTTAGGTTGTAAATGTTCACTAAAGAATGTGCTACTTGGTTAGAGTAATCTGGATCTTTAAAATGTCTCTAAGATGCATTTATTAGTCTTACTTGAAATGTTTTGTTGTTTGGTTGGTTTTAATTCTATGCTGATGACATCCTGACGTGTACTATGCTTGGGTGGACAGAAAGGAACAGGTTTCTAATGTGGAATTCGTTATCATCAAGTACTAATTTATTCTAACCAATAGAAGTAAACACATATACATACACACACATACAAAAAGACAAATCCTTCATTTGCAATCAGTTTCAGAGAGTACATCCTTGCTTTAGGTCAGATGATCCTTTTGTATTTATCAGAAGTCAATTGCTCAGGAAAAAAAAATAGGAACAAAATATCTGGGGCTGTCACCAAGGGAACAGAGTCTCTACTGGAGACACAGTTAGTTATGTTTACTATTCACAGTTCTCTATAATTGTAGAGTAAAACAGCACAGCACAAACTTCCAGGGTTCAACAGGAGGAAGTAGAACAGACAGCGATAGGGAACAGCAACCACATGGCTACCATCACATCACATTATGTCAACACTGGTCAGGCCACATCTTGAGCACTGTGTCCAGCTCTGGGCTCCTCAACTCAAGAGAGATGTTGCAGTACTGGAAGGTGTCCACAGGAGGGCGACAAAGCTGTGAGGGGCCTGGAACACAAACCCTATGAGGAGAGGCTGAGGGAGCTGGGGGTGTGCAGCCTGGAGAAGAGGAGGCTCAGGGTGACTTTATTGCTGTCTACAACTACCTGAAGGGAGGTTGTAGCCAGGTGGGAGTTGGTCTCTTCTGCCAGACAACCAGCAACAGAACAAGGTGACACAGTCTCAAGCTGTGCTGGGGGAAGTCTAGGCTGGATGTTAGGAGGAAGTTCTTCACAGAGAGAAGGATTGGCATTGGCATGGGCTGCCCAGGGAGGTGGTGGAGTCACTGTCCCTGGAGGTGTTGAAGAAAAGCCTGGATGAGGCACTTGGTGCCATGGTCTAGTTTGCAGGGTTTTGTACCAGCAGATGAAACTGAGACACATAATTTCTTCCCTTTCCCCTGCCTCATAAACTAGAGTTTAACAATCATTAACCTCCCCAGAATTTTAGTTCTTATTCTGCCCAATTTTGAAACCTGGAACTGAGATCTCCTACTTCCAAAATGAATCTCCTAAAATAGAGTATTTCATGGAGCTTTGCCCCTCCTGTTGAAGTTGTTTTGTCTGGTATAAGCAATGAGTTATTCTCTAGTAGAGAGTTTTAAATGTGAATCTCTTACCTTAAGGAGGCATGCCCTAGCAGCACTTTCTGATCCTCCTGATGTTGTTCTGAAATGCTTTTAATGTTTCTGGGTATGTCTCCGTAGCTATTTCTCCACCTCTTCTTAGCTACAGAGATAATACCCTTTTTCACACTCTCCCTTCTTCACTTCTTTGCTTCTTCCACCAACCTATTCTGGTCTTAAAATTATTATTCCCACTATTCCAAGTCAAATGATTGCCCCAAAGTTAATTTTCCTATTCTTCTCTTGCCTTCCTTTATGTGCTTCATCTTGTGTCAAATCTTTTGTTAAACCTCTCCCTAGCCTTTATTCTAAATCTCCAATTCCTGAAGTTTCACCAACCAAGACATAAAACATAGTACTGGCAGAACACTGCAAAGTTGCAAGCCAAGACTGAAGCACTAGTGTGCACACAAGGTACACACTGTGGTAAAATGCAAAGTCATTGTAAGTCAAATAAAGACTGATACAATTTAAAAAGATGTCTGCATTTAGCCCATATCTGAGGCTAAACTGTAGCAGTTACTCTATAGCAACAGACGAGGTACAACTGTCTCAGAGAGGGAGAAAGATCCTGGCACATGAGCTGGCAGGGCATGTTGAAAGGGCTTTACACTAGGCTGGAAGGGGGAAGGGGGCTAAACACAACAGTACTAGCAACAAACAGAAGGAGGCTGAGGATGGTAGGTGAGAGATAGAGGTAAAACCAGCAGCCTAGGTGAAGTGTATGCGCACTACTGCATGCAGTATGGGTAACAAACAAGAGGAGCTGGAAGCCCTGGTACAAGAAGAAAACTATGATGTTGTCACCATCACAGAAACAGGGAGGGATGACTCACACAACTGAGGCGCTGTAGTCAATGGTTACAGACTCTTCAGGAGAGACAGGCAAGGGAGAAGGGGCAGAAGAGTGGCCCTATATATTAGGGATGCTCTGGGTGTCACGGAAGTAGAGATTAAGGATGATCAGGTTGAGTCCCTGTGGGTAAGATGGGTGAGCATCACACTCCTTTACAGTGAGTGTGATGCCCACAGTATGGGATACACCTGTAGCCAACCTGAGTCAGCTGTCCTGGCTGACTTAGAACTAGTGGCCTGCAGCCTGTGGCTGGGTTGTGATTCTGTTCCAGCAAAACCAGAACAAAAAGGTTAAGAAACTCTTCCCTAATAGCCTTTCTTCCAGTAGTTATAATACCTTTAATTGATTAGGGCCTTGCTGCCCCTTATGTGTAGAATTATTTGGTAGTGTAGCTACCCTAGTAATGAATAATTAAACTACCTGAATTAGAAATCAGCACCTTTGCTTCTCTGAACTTTCCTCCTTCAGGCTGCAGTCCCACAATGCAGTTTAGCAATAAACTGATTTGTTGTGTTTGCATCTGTACCATCAGTCTACCACAGACCAGTCACACCAAGTCACTCTTTCTGCTTTTAAAGCTTTTCTATGACTGTATCTACAAGCTAGGCAGTAAGGAACGTAACAGAAACTCTCCTCTTGTACATCTCTGATATTTCTAGACCACTGTCCCCTGCCATGCTTTCCACAGAGTCCAAAGAAGGTGATGCTAAAAAAAATGGGTCTGTAAAATGTATCTTATAGCTTCCAGATATTAGAATTGTGGATGAACTTTAACAGTTCAATTTAGCAGCAGCAATAGTGATCAGCTGATGGACAACTTTACAGCTGGATTCAAGGTCTTTTCCAGCCTAAATGATTCTGTGATTCTATCATTCTGTGCTTCTATGAAAAGAAGCCCATGATGCAGTCTAAAATATCTTTCCCATAGTTGTTTTCATTTCCTAATAATTGACTATTTCCTTTAGTGATTGCATAATACTTCTAAAGTGAAAGTGAGCATAAATATTTTGACAGTCTATATAATCACACAGTTTTCATTGAGAAAACATGATTCATTTCATCTTAAACAGACAAGGGAAAGCCTCTTCAAGCTGGCACTTTCCCCTGGCAATCTGTTATGAGGCAGCTTCAGATAACCACACACAGTCTTGTTATAAACACCATCTTGCCATGCAACTTGAAGTGCCTGTCAGAGCAGTGCTGCTCTGCAAGGGTTTTACTGCTGTTTTATAAATGAGTTAAACTAGCAACCCTTCTGATAACAGATGACTTTCCTTAGACATCACCCTGCAAATTCACACATACATTTCTGAATGAAAGAGCTTCAACTAAATGATCCTTTTGCTTGTATCCAGCACAGCACTGTGGTTTTTACAGACCACCTAACAACCAAAGACAACAACAAAAAAAAAGGGAGGCATCTTTGTCTAAATCGTTACTTTGTTTCTCTTCCCCAGCTTTCTATTTCCCTGCCATCACCATCAGAAAGGACATATTCCGCATTACTAAACAGCAAGAGCCATAGGGCTTTTCACTTCTAATTTCACGCTGTAATAAAATGCAGTGGTTGTTTCACTGGGGGACCTGAAAAGCCTTCCTTTGTGAGGCTTGTTTGACGGTCAGGTTAAGCATCGCTCTCTGGCAGCAGGCATCTGTGCATGCCTCTTCATGCGGTTACGGCAAAGGGGGAGGAAAAAGAACAGAAAAATTAAAAGGTTATCCTGAAAGTAATATTCATCCACTACTCTGAAGCAAGCCATTCACATTCCATTGCTTGGCCTAAATATTTTGAAGTGTATCTATTGTTCACCTCAACGATTGACCAATCAATCTCACAATAATAGGTCTAGCAAGTTTTCAGTGTATTCAAAGTTACTTGTTGGTTTAATGAAACGTTATTGACCTGAAGTAGACTGATGATATAAATTTGTGCAGGAGAGAGGAAAGGAAGACAAAATAGCTCTTAGGAAAATAAATGAGCAATTATATTGAGAGGAAGCAAATTAATTAAAAAATTAAAAAAAGAGTGAAGATGATTAGCAATAATAAACAAGAATCATAGAATCATAGAATCAAGCAGGTTGGAAGAGACCTCCAAGATCATCCAGGCCAACCTAGCACCCAGCCCTAGCCAGTCAACTAGACCATGGCACTAAGTGCCTCAGACAGGCTTTGCTTGAACATCTCCAGAGACAGTGACTCCACCACCTCCCTGGGCAGCCCATTCCAATGGGAAATCACTCTCTCTGGGAAGAACTTCCTCCTAAGATCCAGCCTATACTTTCCCCAGCACAACTTGAGACTGTGTCCCCTTAAAGTCCTGCATCCAGCTCTCTCAGCAGGTTCATAAAAACTAGCTACCTGGGTAGAAGATATGTCAAAAAGGGAAGGAGAGAGGAGTCTGTAAACACCTCTTTAATTGAGAGCATGCACTTAAAACAGCTTAAGCCACTCATAAAATCAGTCTAAAAGACCCCAGTATATTCCCTCCAAGGCTGAGTAATAAAAATTAACATTATGGTGTTGAAGGTAAAGCAGAACAAACTGGCAGCTGAGTTAATAAATAAATAGTTCTGATTAAACAATCACAGATCATAACAAACTGTTAAATAAATGTCAGAGTTGTGCTGCAGGAATGAAGCTGGCTGTATTTTCCCTGGCAATAGCCTAGGCCAGATCACTGGCCATTTCTACTTCCAGGACAGAAGGGAAGGCAGTTTTGCTATCCAGGCTGTCACAGGCTGCACCCCAGGAACACAATCTGCTTTCAGCATTCATGAATGTAGCATTTCACAGGCATCACTGCATTACTTCGCTGTATAAACTTGGGACTGTTAACTGGGCAAGGAAAAGTCTTCTTAAATAAGAATTTTAGCTGGCAGATATTAATCCTAAAAGAATTTGAGGCTTGCAGCTGAATATGTAGTTTTCTTTACTTCTTTTTTTCACTTCAGTATTTTGATTAATCATCTGCTTATTTCTAACATTATTAAAACATACTGATCCTTCCAGTCATGGACTAAAATACATAAAGGGAAAGACTGATATTAATAAAGTGATCTATCACGGTGTGCAGATGTTAAGATGATTAAATAATATTTAATGGCTAGACTCAATGATCTTCAGGGTCCTTTCCAAATTAAATGACTCTATAATTCAATGAAATGGCAGAGAATTGTGATAAAGGTAATACCAGAGCACAGCAAAAAAAAAAAGTGAAGTGGAAACGTAGGATATGTAATGCTTTATCTAGTTTTCTGCCATTCATCTTAATGTGATTCTTGAGCGAGCTCTCAGAGGAGTCAGAGTAAGATTATGGAAGCATGTTGGCATTAAGTCCCCAGAGAACAACTGTCTGAAAAGCAGCTCTTTGCACAGCACTGTGTATGCTGGCAGATGAAATGGATAGCTTGCCTTTTTATGCAAATATATGCAAGGAACTGCACACCAGTTAATGAAGTATAGCCAACGGGTCACAGCCAGAAGTCATAGCTCTAGATGAAATCAGCACAAATTGCCAGCACCCACCAATCTCAGGAACTGACTCCCTGTGATTGCCCACAGGAAGTCTAAATCTCATGGACAGGCATGTCTAGATAAGGGTACCAGAATATCTGATTTTGTAAAGAAAGAGTGTGCCTGCAAGCTGCTCTGTAGTCACTGGCACTGTAAATTGCAAAACCTGGCAATCTTGCTTCACTGAGGCCTCTGGCATTGCAGTAGCTCTAACTGGATGTCATTCTTTAACCACTCATTTCAACACAGAAGTCTAGATTGGGCAGCAGTGCTAAAATGGCAGGTTGAAGGACTCTGTGGAAAAGGAAGATGGAAAAAAATGACACTGGATGAGGGAAACAGAAAAGGTGAGCACAGGAAAAAATAGTCCTGCAAAGCTTTCCATGTGAAGTCATCTCATCTGTAAGGACCAGAATGCATCCCTCAGGGTCTAATAATGTATAATCACATACTGCAGCTTTGCACTCAATCAGGAAATCTCCACAATTTCTGTTTTCAATATAGCTACACCTTTCAGTTAAACACTTTAGGAATTTTGCTGTAAGAGTTAAACTTTCCTATCAAAACCAAATGCCAGGAAAGAAAGCATATAAGACAGATGCCCATTTACAGGTATCTATATCAAATATAATGCAGAGAATCAGAGAATCATAGAATCATAGAATCAACCAGGTTGGAAGAGACCTCCAAGATCATCCAGGCCAACCTAGCACCCAGCCCTAACCAGTCAACTAGACCATGGCACTAAGTGCCTCATCCAGGCTTTTCTTGAAGACCCCCAGGGACGGTGCCTCCACCACCTCCCTGGGCAGCCCATTCCAATGGGAAATCACTCTCTCTGTGAAGAACTTCTTCCTAAGTATGGCAACTATCCTCCACCTGCCACTCCTGAACTGCAAAAACCTTTTTCCTAAGTATCTGTCACAGCTGCCAGTCCCACATGGGTGACTCCAAGACTCTGAAGAAGTTGAAATGGAACTAAGTGCTCACATGTAAACAAACAGCACTGCCCTTCGATGGGATTCAGCCTCAGATATCTAAGGTGCACGTTTACACGTGAGGCAGGAACTTAAGTCACCATTACCTAACAGAGACCTAGTCAATACATGTGGAGAACGACTCAGTAGACCCAATAGAGGTGTCTCCTATGGGGTGAGGTAAGTGGCTCCCTGGAGGTTTCTGACTGTACTAACTTGATTGCTATTAGCAACACAGAGAGCTTAGCTATCTCCATCACACATAAATTCTATAAATCCAAAACTTGGGTGTCTGAATCTCAAGTCCCACCACTTGCCAATGTCAATTAGCATGGTGGGATTACTGTATTGCATAACCATTCCTTACTCAACAACTGTAATATTCCTGAACATTCCTGAAAATAGAACACTTCTGTAGCAAGTATTTCAGGCAGACATTTATAATCTTGTGGCTGTATTCTATTTCTTAAATGTAAGAGCACTCACTCATAAAAGCAGATCAAGAAGCATGAAGACACTTCAGGATAAGGCATAAAATGTGATCCGTTTTGCTTCACCACCAGTCACTTTTGTTATGTTACTCATGTTCACTCCTACAACCCAACCTGAATATATGTAATTTTCATAGCTGCAACGTTTCAAATACATTTAGGTCTAATATATGAAGCTACCAAAGCACTATTTTTTGTTTTTTAAACATAAAAAGTCATTTTATATTGCCCAATATCTTTGGGCAAGTCACTGAAGATTAATATGTAAGCATCCTAGGGTAATCATAGAATCACAGAATTAACCAGGTTGGAAAAGACCTCTAGGATCACTGAGTCCAACCTATCACCTAACCCTTCTAATTAACTAAACCATGGCACCAAGTGCCTCATCCAGGCTCCTTTTAAACATCTCTAGGGATGGCGACTTCACCACCTCCCAGCCCATCCCAATGCCAATCACTCTTCTTCCTAAGATCCAGCCTGAACCTGCCCTGGCAGAGCTTGAGGCTGTGTCCCCTTGTTCTGTCACTGCTTGCCTGGCAAAAGAGCCCAACCCCCACCTGGCTACAGCCTCCCTTCAGGTAGCTGCAGACAGCAATGAGCTCTGCCCTGAGCCTCTTCTTCTCCAGGCTGCACACCCCCAGCTCCCTCAGCCTCTCCTCACAGGGCTGTGTTCCAGGCCCCTCCCCACCCTTGCTGCCCTTCTCTGGACACCTTCAGCACCTCAACATCTTTCTTAAACTGAGAGGCCCAGAACTGGATTCAGCACTCAAGGTGTGGCCTGAGCAGTGGTGAGCACAGGGGCAGAAGAGTCTTCCTTGTCCTGCTGGCCACACTGTTCCTGATGCAGGCCAGGATGCCATTGGCTCTGCTGCCCACCTGGGCACACTGCTGGCTCATCTTCAGCTCCTCTGTACCAGCACCCCCAGCTCCTGATAAAAATGCATCAATTGATACTGTATAATAATATAGAAAAAAAATTCTCTTTTTTCTCTAACCTCCACAAAACAGATTTTTTTCTGCCACCACATGAAAATTGCCATTGATGCTGAACATCAAAACACTGAAACTGCTGCCACAATTTCTTGTAACACAAACCAGACATACCAGCTTTATCGTAAATGCCAAATGCCACAAATCAAAGCCCACTCTTTTTCAGGAACAGCTCAAAATTTTTGTAGTGCTTTTTATAGACAGCAGAACGAAGAATACTTGAGCATTTGACAATTAAAAGCTTTTACTAAGGTTTGACTGTGGAGAAATAGAACACCTCTCTCCTGCTTTTTACACGTGCATAATGGAATGGCTGTAAAAGCTTGTCTGTATCTGACAGATGTATTCTCCAAGTATCCTAAAATTTCCTTAGACATTCACATAGAAACAACCTGGTTTATGGTTTAACCTCAGTGACTCAGTACCATAGGGCCAATTTTGTGCTTGAATTAACACGTGCAATGTTCATTAAAATCAATAAAAGCCACTCATGCAACTAAGAAGAGAGAGTTTGGCCCGAAGTATCTTAAAAATAATTTATGCATTTGGCACAAATTTTGGAACAACACACAGGCCAAGCCATTCACATAAACAATCTTTCCATTCACCCTCTGAAAAAAAGACAACAGCAACAACAGCTGTCACAAACTGTTGTCCAAACACATCTTTCTCTGTTTAACTTTAACCTCTCAGACCAACAAGTACCCACGTTTTTAAAAGACAAATTTCAAATGCCTCCTTCAGGTCTTTTATTCTGTTCTGTCTCTGTAAACATTAAAAGGTAGCTTGAAAAAAGTTATTCCTCTAAATTGTAGCCATTACAGTTGCCTCACTTACTTTTTCCCCAGTCCCTTCATGTCTTCTTGTCTTGGTCAGTGTAACTCCTGAAATCCCAACAGAGATTACTATATAAAGACACTTCAGATATAAGAGTCTTTCCAGAAAAGGGGCATCACTGTAGGCAAAGATGGACTTATCCATGTTAGAAAATCTACACTTAGAATCATAGAATCATAGAATCAACCAGGTTGGAAGTGACCTCCAATCTCATCCAGGCCAACCTAGCACCCAGTCCTAGCCAGTCAACTAGACCATGGCACTAAGTGCCTCAGCCAGGCTTTGCTTCAACACCTCCAGGGATGGTGACTCCACCACCTCCCTGGGCAGCCCATTCCAATGCCAATCACTCTCTTTGGCAAGAACTTCCTCCTAACATCCAGCCTAGACCTCCCCTGGCACAACTTGAGACGGTGTCCCCTTGAGTCTATTTCAAGATTTACTTAGGTTACTAAGACTTATGATAGGCACAGAACTGTTCTAATTTAGGTGAATGTTTGAGTACTATAAAATGTGCCCTTAAAAGACACAGCCTATTGCAGTTAAGTCAAAATATTCTGTGCCCTTTCATGCTGTTATAATTGCATTGCTCTAAGTATTTTGATAGAGGAGTATGAAAGAGCTCTACTCTTCCAATCTATACTGCTCTGTGTGCTCTTGGTAAAGCTTTGTATTTTTCTCCCCTCCTGGCCCTGACAACAGCTTTCAAAGGTATGGAGTCAGGACACTTAAAGTTGTAGGAGGGTTTAAAAATAGAAAAGGAGTTCTAGCCAAAAATCATTATAACACAGTTCTTGAGAAATGTTACCCTATCTCTTTAAGCACAAATCCAATCCAAGAAGCTGAAGAGAAAAACCAGGCCCCATCTGTAACACATTTTAAACTAATTTATTGCCACTAACTGTTCTCAAGTAACTGACTTGCCCTGGAAACATTGCAAGCTAAAGCTTTCATTTAAGAGCTTTATTTAATTTGCTTCATGAATCGTTTTGGCACATTTAGCTATTTCCCACTGCAAATAGCAGAACTGAATTTCATGTACTCTGCAAACCTCCATGTAATACCTCTCGAGAAAGGAAGAATACTCTGAAGTTTATTTGCTACCCTAATAATCCAAACTGCTTCAGTAATCCCCAAGAAGGACATTCAATCACAACTGTTCCCTCCATAAAAAAAAGTCCACATTTTACTGATTTTTCTAAATTGCATACTACCTTAGAGTAGAAATGTAGTTTTTAAAGTACTGCCTTGACTACTACAATGCCATACACAGCAGACAGGGACATGTTACTGTTTGAAACAGTGACTTCAAAACATAAGAAAGCAAAGGCAGACAGCAGCATCTACTTCCCAAGTTTACACAAGGAACACTCCATCAGTCCAAAATACTCACCATCCTCTCCCTAGACATAAACATGCTTGAGAGCCTGTACATCCTAAAGCTTTACAGTGTGTTTTTGTTTTGTTCCAACATCACACTCTACCACTCCACTCTGAGTTATGCTGTGGGCTTACAAAAGCTTTATTCAACGTTATGCAGATGACAACACAGTACAAGACCTGTAATGAGCTTTACCTTCCAGAGCATTGCTGCTTGTAGAGCCATTCAAACCAAGCACAGACTGAGGGATACAAAACCAGAACAATAATGTTTTCCAATTCATTGGTTCTGGTTTGGAAATTAGAGATGTTGTCTTTACAAAGCAATCAGTGAAGGCTAAGTGAGAGACATATAAAAGTGCTAGTCAACATGTAGCTGATAAATGGCATCCTCCCTCACAGCTATTAAGTAGTACAAGTAAGAGTGGGCACTCATTTTACAGATGTAGGCAGGTGAGGGTCAAGAGCAGCATAAACCAAATCAACTACACACATATGTTCTGGTTCTGCCGTCCTGCTCTGTTCTGGCTGTCCATTGCATTTAGTTTTGCACTTCTTCAGCTGAAAAAATGAACATACATTTTGGATGACAGTGCTGAAAATCCTCCCTTTGCTCATCTCCACACTAAATTTTTTTTCTCCAGATGCGAGATGATCTTCTTCACTGCAAAGTCAGTATAAGGTAGTGGGACAGAACAAGTAGCTGTGGGTAGGGAAGATTATCCTTGGTCATGTTAATCAGTATATAAAAGTGCCTTATAACCAGCCCACCCCAAAACACATCAAAAAGAACCCAAAGCCTTTTTCCTTCATGTTTCCACTAAATTGAAAACATTTGGAGATTTTAAAGTTGACAACCAAAGGGAAAAAAAGGTTATTGTTTGTTTCTTCTACTTCTGCATTTGAATATGTTGCCATAATCCCCAGAAAAAGCCTTATTTTCCCTACTCCTGTTCAAGGTCTCATACACAGAAACATAAATGTAAACAACCAAAAACATATTCAGCAAAAAAGACAGTTATGCCACTAGGCTTCTCTATAATTGGTCCAGTGGCCAAGCTGACACATTAAAATGTGTTTGTTAAATCTCTGTTAACAGAGATAATCTGCTCCTAATTCAAGCAGAAAGCTTATACACTTTTAGCCTGGACAATACTATTTGCAATACTATTTGCAGTCATGTATTCATAGAATCATAGAATCAAGCAGGTTGGAAGAGACCTCCAAGATCATCCAGTCCAACCTAGCACCCAGCCCTAGCCAGTCAACCAGACCATGGCACTAAGCACCTCAGCCAGGCTTTGCTTGAACACCTCCAGGGACAGTGACTCCACCGCCTCCCTGGGCAGCCCATTCCAATGCCAATCACTCTCTCTGACAACAACTTCCTCCTAACATCCAGCCTAGACTTCCCCTGGCACAATTTGAGACTGTGTCCCCTTGTTCTGTTGCTGGTTGTCTTGGAGAAGAGACCAACCCCCACCTGGCTACAACCTCCCTTCAGGAGGAGGAGTATTTATACTAATATAGTATAATATTTCTATTTATCACAAAGAAACATAATCAACACACAGTTATAACTAGAACAAGCTGTGAAAAGGCTTTCTGATTTTCTTGGTAGGGAATATAATGAGTTCTTTTCATCACTATGGATTCACTACTCTGTAGTATTGAGATCAGATATCATGAAAAATCAATATAACATTCAGTGGTATTATCCAAGCAGCCACTAGTCAGCAGGCACCCTCCATACCTGCACAGGTAGCCTTAAAAATAAGTTCTCAATGTTTCTCTTAAAAAAAAAACAAAACAAAAAACAGAGCAATATAAAACTAAAACTAAGCCTAATATTTAAGAAGGCAAGTTGCCAGCACCCCCAGTTGCCCTTGGTTGCTATTCTGTTGATATGTCATGTACTCATACTTCTTTCTTCCTCATAATTTACATAAAATCATAACATTTAGATTTGAGTTAGTGCAGATACCTAGCAAAGACATGGGACAGCAAATGTTTCCTGTATTCACTGAAATGTTTCATTGTATAAAGACAGCTGTGTGAGAGAAGTCATATTTTAATTTCAAACATTATTGTTGCTTTCTTCTCCAGAAGAATTTCAGTTCTGAGAAAAAGTTGTGTATGTAAAGCCAAACTTACAAAACAGAATTACTTTTCAGTACAACAGCAGATGAAATGGCATCTATGTGGTTTATTAACCCTCAAAAAACATTCCCAGGAGAGGCCCTGGGAAGAAAACACCATTCCGTTTTACAGACAGAGAAGTTGGAGAAGAGAGAGCACAGAATTTGCCAAGACAACTTTATCAGCAGTAAGAACATGCAGCTCTCAACTCCAGCTAAATCAAAAGAATCTCACTTTAGAGCTACAGTCATCTGTAAGAAATTTACTATTTAAAATCACTTACTATCCCTGAGTGACAGCACAGAAATTCAAATCCTTAAGAACTGTGTTCACATTTTGCTGTGACAGTCCCTATAATCCACCTTCATCTTCAGTTTTGCTCATTTCACAGAAGGGAACACAGCACCCTGGGATTTCTTCATGCAGCTGAGTCTGTGACTTTTTCCAGTCAAAATAAGGCAAGTTAGCATAGAATCATAGAATCAACCAGGTTGGAAGAGACCTCCAAGATCATCCAGGCAAACCTAGCACCCAGCCCTAGCCAGTCAACTAGACCATGGCACTAAGTGCCTCATCCAGGCTTTTCTTGAAGACCTCCAGGGACGGTGACTCCACCACCTCCCTGGGCAGCCCATTCCAATGGCAAACATTCATCCAGCTTAACCTGTTTTGAGTGAAGCAGGTTAGGATGTGCTTTTTGGAGTATCAGAGTGGTGCAGCACTTAGGGATCCTACGGAAAGAGAAGATGTGATAAACAACTGGAGTACTATAAGAATCAGAAGAAGTCTAACACACGAACCAGAGTATGCATCACAACTTGAAAGAAAGAAATGTATCATGCTAGCCAGAGAATATACCCAGTTAGCACTGCACTAACCTAAACTCTGAACAACTGGTAAATGAATGCTCACAGTGAGAAAGCCCAACCAGCTGAACTTGAGCAAGCCTGAAGGTAAACTTCAAAATCCAAAGGAAAAGAGAAAAAGGGGTTGATATAATTCTGATTGACTGACTTACAGGAGCCTGATTTCTCACTCTCACCAGCTAGAAGAGGGAATGTAAATAAAAAACCCAGTGAAATAATTTGCTATTGTCTCACAGTCATATCATAACTGAATTTAGAATAATACTTTTTTCTGTATTTCTCTTACAGTTGTGAATTACACAGGAAACATAAGCAGCAGTTTGCTTGTGAGTAAAGCTAGTTGCAATTATGAAGTGACCAAATAACCACCTGTCCTAGCTACAATACTCCTCAGTGATGAAGATTACTAAAAACTAAGCAACAATGCTTTCTTGTAGCTAGAGACAGCCTCTACAAAACTAAAATTAGCACACATCCCTCTCCAATGCATTTTATCTGCTCCTTTTAAAAGATCCAGATCAACCTGTAAATAAATTAAATGCTGCTTCTCTTCTTTTGCCATTTTCAAACAAAATCTGCATTTCAAAGGAAATGGAGACATTTCTGTTGGATAATGAAGACAGTTATCTGACAACTCTTCCTTCTGTGTTTCTTGTCTCATTGTTTCCCCCTTTCAATTTTGCGTTGTAAAACAACTGGTGTAGCTGCTGGGAAGCATACTGTCCCTGGAAACACAGGTTACAAAAAATCAGAGGGACTATTTTTTTCTTAGTGTATTATTCATTAGGATATCTGTATCTAAGCCAAGAATGAGTGAAGTTGGATGTGATCGCTAGAGATCTCCTAGTCCAATCTCCTCTGGCTCAAAGTAGAGTCCACCAAAGTAGAGTCCACCAAAGCAGATGCTTGATACCCACAGAGAAAGAAAAGAGTGAATCACAGAATCATAGAATCAAGCAGGTTGGAAGAGACCTCCAAGATCATCCAGTCCAACCTAGCACCCAGCCCTAGCCAGTCAAGCTAGACCATGGCACCAAGTGCCTCATCCAGGCTTTGCTTGAACAGCTCCAGGGACAGTGACTCCACCACCTCCCTGGGCAGATTTGAAATATGAATTCTATATAAGAAGTGGTATCTCCTTACCCATGGTGGCTTTATAAAATCATCCATCATTAACCAGAGACAAAGAACGAATATGTGTGTATGTTTTCACAGCTGTCTCCTGCAACTTCCAAATAGGAAATCACAACAAGTTTGGAATTTAGTTGCAAAATCTTCACCTTGAATGAAGTTATTGCTGGGAGAGGACTATGTATCAGTGCAGTGTCTTCACTTTCATTGAAATTTTGCCTAGTTATGAAGTAAGAAAAGCCCCAGGAAATTGCTATGCTGAATTGGTCCTGTTCAAGGTGTGACCAAGTAAATATCTCTGGATTCTGGTCTCAAAAACAGCCTCCTGAGCAAGGTCACTGAACAGTGCTGTCAATATCAATTCATCTGCTTTGGTGAAAACAAACCTATTTATTTTCAATGATCGAGAGACATTATATTCTGAAAGGTTAATTGAAAAGCTTCAGAGCATAGAAACAGATAACAAAACAACAACAACAACAAAAAAGAATAGTTTCAGTGCTTTCAGGAAAAGTTTAAAAGTAGGGTAGAAAACAGATTCATATAATTAGCATACTTGAAATAGATCAGAATAGCTTTCCCTCATAAGATGTAGTTGAAAATGCTGATATCCACCTAAGGTTCTCTAAAGGGGTCAGGCTGGTATATTTACATTTGGGCTGTAACTTCCATTCACGGTTTTACACTTTTCTTTCACCAAAATTGCCAGCACATTTTTATTCTGATTCTCTCTGCAAACAATGTGTCACTGTTGCCACATCACTTGCCATGTATTCTGCAAGTAGAAGGTAACTGGAATAATCATTTCTTTTAAAAGCAACCTTTCTTAAGAGATCTCTATGTCATAGTGTTCAGGAAAAGGAAAAGAACCTGGTAAGATTCTCATCCTTTACGAGAAACTAAAAGAACAGCAAGAGACAAAAACAACAGAAGGTTGTCTCCTTGTGTGTTTTTCCTTAAGTTAGTGTTAGAGAATGTCAGGAGGGGGAATTTCTCCCCTTCCCCCCACTCTCTCTTGCTCTTTGTTTTGCTTTCCTCTGTGGGAGAATGCTATTATACAATAAAAAAGCCTTTTCAGTAATTTGTCATCTTCTTTGAAATCACACTTTTCAATGTAACCTTTTGTTAAAATCATGCAGAAGAACACAGCTCATCTCTTCCTGCAGAAAAGCACAAATTCAATTGCTTCCTAAAACACACTGGATGGAGAAGTCCTGCAGATGAACTGCATTACACAAACACTAATACTTAAACCTGGAAGTTGAAGATGCTTGACACATCATACTTTGAGGTGCAAAGATTTGATCAAGTGCACATTATCACTTTCATACTCTAATGCTTCAATTTAGTATCTCGTGATCCTACTAAAATGGGGATCAACTTACCTTTGTCCTTCTACTAAATTATTCTTGCTTATTCGTTTTGAGTGGAGAAAGCAAAAAACTTTCAAGCATGTGCTGACTTAGAACCTAAACTCTTGCTTCGTTTTCACTACCCCAATATCACCTATGAAGTGATGGTGCTAACATAAACCTTATTTCCAAACAATTCATATTACTGGAAGCCCTGCCTCAACACAGACTTCAAGGTTAGACTTCTATGACTGCCCTACATATTTCAGCAAGTCTGAAAGAAGTTTACAAACCTACTTCTTTACAGTAAAATGTCAGCCTGTTTTTAGTGGTCAGATATTTAAACTACCTCTTGTGTCCTGAAGTGCAGAGACCACGCTGCTATTGCCTACATTTATGCATATAAATCTCTAATCTGTCAATCCAGTCCCCCATGAATAGTCTATTTAGGTTGGGTTTAAAGCAGTGGGAAGTCGACCTACACGAGAGAGTTCTCTTGTAAACTGACCGGAGGTCAGTGTTATTATCTCTGTAGGCTACCAATGGTGCATTTGTTCCACCCTATGTATGAGCCATTCATTTATAATAAGCTCCACTACACTTTGAAAGTGCTGTGAGGGATGGGTACAGAAGCTTATGTCAACTGGCTGAAGCAATACGACGACTCAAAAGAGAGATGTTCTCAGTATTTAACTGTTCAACTAGAAGATGATTAACTTTGTTGGAAACAGAGACCTGACACTCAAATCCCAGTAAAAGTCTGCTACATTCACCCTTTCTACTCAGCCATCTTGTTATATACTTCCTTCACTTCTGAAGTTCTCCTTGATTATGAATACTTGCTGAAGATGTGCACTGTTGACAGCAGCTTCCCATTAAAAGGAAAAACAGTTTAAACAGCTCAAGTGCAACCTCATTATCAAGATGTGATTCTATATCCCCCAGTATTCGTCTTTCACATATAAAATGTGAAGAATCCCAATAAAATAAGATCAATATTCAACTGAAAGTACATTACACACAGATTTCAATTCAGATTTTCCAGGGAGCCTAAAGCAGCTGGATGCAAACCTCCTGCATGGTTTGAGCAGAGTGGAACAGTTCTCTCCTACAGGTTTCTTCAGGGAGTGAGAGAGAAAGGTGATAGGAAAACACAATAAAACTAAACTGCTTCAGAATTCCTGCAATCACTGACATTTGTAAATGGCTGTAGGACTTCAAGCTAAAAAAATATTCTCCTACTCAACATATCTGTGCAAAGTATTGACACACTAGCTTAATTCATAGCTATTTCTGAATTAAACTACTGAAGCATTATTTAAATGTTGGTTTTTTAACATTCTTCTTATGATGCACTGCTGTCAGTCTTGGAATCCCTTAGACGATTTAGCTGCTGTTATTTTTTCCTAACATATTCCACCTCCCTGGGGCCTCTTAAAAGTCTTTCCACCTGTTCTCTTTATAAGATGTGACATTTTTAGATGGTCAACCATAGGACCAAAGAGAAGTTAGTTAAGGCTTTCTTAATACAAGAGACAAAGGTGTCAAGACAGATAAATTTCTGTGGCATTGTCTTGAAAAGATACAGAACAATGCAACTTGGCAGCTTGACAATTCTTCCAGGCTTTGTTTACTGTTCTTGCAACATCCAAGGTAAATGAGATCACCAATCAGACAAGGTCAGAATATCATGCTATGCGAATGCTGGATAAAATATAGCACAAAGCATGCAAAGTGAATGTCATCCATCATTACAGAAGAGTTCAGATTACTGCAGGCACACAGTGCCATGCACCAGTAGCATTTGGATTTGATGCAACATGTACCACTTTGACAGACCACCCCAAAATAACCACATACATAACTTATTTAAATAATAGATTTTTACTTCCTTTGATAATATTCTGGAGGCATGAACAGAAAATACAATCATTTTCTTGGGTGCAGTTGCAGACATTACAAAAACTGGGTTTATTTCCTTTGCAAGGTAAAACACTTCTGAAGCCTATTCGAATCCTTTGACATTTACTTTCAATTCAAGGACCAAACGTGGAGTAATTTGCAGAGCTGAAACAGCCTGATACAAACAAACAGCAGAAAGGTCAAAACAGACCTGACATCTTTACTGGCCTGTCTTCTCACTGACAGATAACCCAAAACACACTGCACTTCTTGTTAAGCAAGTGCTACAAGTTCCTTTATTGTCTTCTTCCAAGGTGCTAAAACAGCTCTGTATTGTTTGATAACCTGTCATCACTCAGCAAATGTTAGTAATAAAAAAATGATGCACTAGCTTTCCATGACAGCACTGTAAAACATACTCAAGAGCTTTTGTCTAAATTCACTGTTGATAAAACTGCAATGCAAAGTACAACTATAGTTTATCCTTTCCTCAGAGGAAAAAAAAAGGCAAAACTCTAATTGTAATGCACTGAAAACAGTACTCCAAACTAACAGTATCACAGTATCACAGTATCACCAGGGTTGGAAGAGACCTCACAGATCATCAAGTCCAACCCTTTACCACAGAGCTCAAGGCCAGACCATGGCACCAAGTGCCACGTCCAATCCTGCCTTGAACAGCTCCAGGGACGGCGACTCCACCACCTCCCCGGGCAGCCCATTCCAGTGTCCAATGACTCTCTCAGGGAAGAACTTTCTCCTCACCTCCAGCCTAAATTTCCCCTGGCACAGCCTGAGGCTGTGTCCTCTTGTTCTGGTGCTGGCCACCTGAGAGAAGAGAGCAACCTCCTCCTGGCCACAACCACCCCTCAGGTAGTTGTAGACAGCAATAAGGTCACCCCTGAGCCTCCTCTTCTCCAGGCTAACCAATCCCAGCTCCCTCAGCCTCTCCTCGTAGGGCTGTGCTCAAAGCCTCTCCCCAGCCTCATCGCCCTTCTCTGGACACGCTCAAGCAGATCAGTCAAGAGAGTTTCTCTGCAAATACAGAACACACTTGCCACAGATGTATCTGTTTGAATTGCATTATGTGCCCAGCAAATTGTGACAACTTAGGAGGGGAAAAATGCTCCACATTATTGCAATATGAGCTGCTTCCTCTTTTTTAATTCCATAGTGAACAACTTCATTGTGAAAGTTAAATGCAAGCATACTGCTCATCTCCTAATGTACTACGTTTGAGTGGCAGGGCTTTGGTAGAGCAGAAGCTGCAGAGATGGCTTCTGTGAGAAGCTGCTGGAAGCTTCCCCTACATCAAAATGGCAGATGGCTCCAAGGCAGATCCAAGCTCAAGCCCATCAGTGGCAGTGCTAGCACCTCTGTGATAACATTTAAGACAGGAAATGCCTCATAGGGTTTGTGTTCCAGGCCTCTCGCCAGCTTTGTCGTCCTTCTCTGGACACCTTCCAGCACCTCAACATCTCTTTTGAATTGAGGAGCCCAGAACTGGACACAGCACTCAAGGTGTGGCCGGAGCAGTGCTGAGTACAGGGGAAGAATAACCTCCCTCATAGAATTTCATAGAATCAACCAGGTTGGAAGAGACCTCCAAGATCATCCAGGCCAACCTAGCACCCAGCCCTAGCCAGGCAACTAGACCATGGCACTAAGTGCCTCAGCCAGGCTTTCCTTGAAGACCCCCAGGGACGGTGCCTCCACCACCTCCCTGGGCAGCCCATTCCAATGGGAAATCACTCTCTCTGTGAAGAACTTCTTCCTAATATCCAGCCTATACCTACCCTGGCACAACTTGAGACTGTGTCCCCTTGTTCTATTGCTGGTTACCTGGGAGAAGAGGCCACCCCCCGCCTGGCTATAATGCCCCTTCAGGTAGTTGTAGACAGCAATAAGATCACCCCTGAGCCTCCTCTTCTCCAGGCTAAACAGGCCCAGCTCCCTCAACCTCTCCTCATAGGGTTTGTGTTCCAGGCCCCTCACCAGCTTTGTTGCCCTTCTCTGGACACCTTCCAGTACCTCAACATCTCTCTTGAATTGAGGGGCCCAGAACTGGACACAGTACTCACGGTGTGGCCTGAGCAGTCCTACTGGCCACACTGCTCCTGACACAGGCCATACGATCTGCTCACAGCAGAAGTTTAAATAGCTATTAAGAGCAAGAGACACTTCACAAACACTTTTAAAACAGTGTAACATGTGATGACCTTTCTACTACAGACAGAGTTAAACAGGGAGAGAAGAGCAGCACTTCCAGTCAGTTCCATCTTTCTGTATTTGAGATTAAGAAATTCATCTCTATGAAAGTTTTTGCAGATCTGTTTTGCTGTTGATGTTTTCTGGATAAAGAACATTAAAATAACATCTTTAAAGAACCCTGTATAGATACACTCATGTCCTTACAGTAAGTACTTCCAAGTGTACTGTAAACTGAATTTGCATAATTATTCCTCAAGAATAATGAGGACAAATCAGCCTTTCCCTGAAGATGGCAATGACCTACTTACTTGCTGTTTAAAGGATTTAATTCTTCTTTCCACATTACTTTCAAACACTTATTAAACCTATGAAACATGAAAAACAGGCAGTTTCCCCCTACAGTCAGATATTACTTTGAATTAAGTAGATATTGTTATTTTATACACCACTATTACCCTTTAATGAAAAATTTCCACACAATAAAACTACATTATTGTAGTTCTCATAGTTTGAGTTTATTTAACAGCAGAATTAGAAATTAAAAGAAGGCAGCCAGAAAAACTGCTAATCAAATCTCTTTTTTTTTAATACTAATTTGTTATTCAAATGTATTATGTAAATATAGATTAATTTTAAAATATTCAGTTATGAAACAGAAAGATTTAATTCATCTTTTGAAGAAAATGAGCTATTAAAAAAAATGATTATTTTCTCTATCATGACTCCACCAAAAATGTAGGTCACAGTTATCATAGGAGTTGTATATCACAGTATCACAGTATCATCAGGGTTGGAAGAGACCTCACAGATCATCAAGTCCAACCCTTTACCACAGAGCTCAAGGCCAGACCATGGCACCAAGTGCCACGTCCAATCCTGCCTTGAGCAGCTCCAGGGACGGCGACTCCACCACCTCCCCGGGCAGCCCATTCCAGTGTCCAATGACTCTCTCAGGGAAGAACTTTCTCCTCACCTCAAGCCTAAATTTCCCCTGGCGCAGCCTGAGGCTGTGTCCTCTTGTTCTGGTGCTGGCCACCTGAGAGAAGAGAGCAACCTCCTCCTGGCCACAAGCTCCCCTCAGGTAGTTGTAGACAGCAATAAGGTCTGCCCTGAGCCTCCTCTTCTCCAGGCTAACCAACCCCAGCTCCCTCAGCCTCTCCTCGTAGGGCTGTGCTCAAGGCCTCTCCCCAGCCTCGTCGCCCTTCTCTGGACACGCTCAAGCATCTCAATGTCCCTCCTAAACTGGGGGGCCCAGAACTGAACACAGTACTCAAGGTGTGGCCTAACCAGTGCAGAGTACAGGGGCAGAATGACCTCCCTGCTCCTGCTGACCACACCATTCCTGATGCAGGCCAGGTGGGGAGTTCAACTAAGATGATCTTTTGAGGTCCCTTCCAGCCTCTAACCTTCTGTGACTCTGTGATAATTTTGAGTGAGAAGTTGTGCAGCAGGAGCAGCTGAACTCTAAAGAAACGCAATACTTTGGCCACATGGATCCCTTCATCGATAAGTAATGGTAGGAAAACAGAACTAAATAATGTGTAAGCAGAACCAATCTCCATCAGAAAAGTGTTAGACATCTTCTCTGAGACATCAAAGGTTCTTCAAGAAATATTTGCTGAGGCAACAGTCTTCTAAGGTGGCAGGTGTGTTAATGTTTTCCTTGATTTAAAGAGTTAACTCATGAGCTCTTGTTGCCTTAGTTCATCTTTACAGCTGCAACTCTCAGCCTTCCAGAAACCTCATTCCAATTCCCTACCTTGCTCATTGCCATTTAGGAACTTTTTATCTGCCAGGCTGTAAGTGACTAATGACATGCTCATGTGTCATTCAACAATATGGTCCAGATCCAAACAAAAATTAACTGCAGTCTGACCATACCTCAAATAAGCATACCTGACACTCAAAAGCAAACGTGGCTGTTTTCCTTCTAACAATAACTACATGGACCAGGGTGGGGATGCATTCAGGGCTCTGTATTGTACTCTCAAGACAATCAGAAAGGATTGTGCTTTAGAACAGGGGTTGGATGGGGTGACCTCCAAATGTCCTTTCAAAATCCTACTGTTCTGTGTTCCTGTAATTTCAGACATTATGGACAGCATCACATCAGAATCCATACAATCCTAAAGCATCACTGAAGTAGAAATAAGTTGAAACCAATGATAAAGTGGCAACTACTCTTATAACCACTTGTTGTCCACTAGGGTGTACACATTTACATAAAACAGAAGTAATTTTTTTTCTCTCCTGAAGGAGTTAAAAATTCAGGTGGTAAAAATGTAGCATCTTACCTAAACAAAATAAAAGTATTTACCCAGGGAGGTGGTGGAGGCACCGTCCCTGGAGGTGTTCAAGAAAAGACTGGATGAGGCACTTAGTGCCATGGTCTAGCTGACTGGCTAGGGCTGGGTGCTAGGTTGGACTGGCTGATCTTGGAGGTCTCTTCCAACCTGCTTGATTCTATGATTCTATTTCATGCCTCATATGAAACTGCTTTAAAAATTGATTCTGCATTCCTAACTCTGGGAGACTTCTATCTTCAGAGTTCAAATTCCAAGTGCTGCAACTGAATTTTCTTGCTCATACCCTTAGTTATTCTGGATATTAAGATTTAATGCACTTTGGATACAATAGCATTAGCTCTGTGAGAAAAATACATAGGCACTTGCTTCTTACCCACAGTCTGAGATTGCAAGCGCTGTAAAATCCATAAGTTTTATATCTTAAAAGCAAGCAAAGTATTAGATATTCTAAGGTAAAGATCCTGTTTCATACTCCAAATGAAGAGTTCCTTTCCAGAATTATGGCAATCCTTTCATTCCTAAAAGCATAAGCTGAAAACACCTACCTGAAAAGGAAGAGCCTTTTTAGGTATACATGCACCAGCATCAAAGCAGACTCATGTTAAATAGTTAGGCTTTGTCTTCTTTCACTTCAGTGTACTGGATTCTGTCAGTATTGCACCATGGGGAGCTCCTTAGGTCAAACATGAACACAAAATACCTCTACACATTTCCCATACACATTAAATGCATATGTCAACATCCAAGAAATATGGTTATGATTTCCCCCTTCCATTTACACCCCATGTAGTTGCTCACTTGTGTAAAATGAGGATGCAAATCAATTTTACATTAAGCTGCAGGAAATAGCTTTTAGACTCAATTGCAGATAGGCAAGTGACTTCAGAAAGGTTATGGGATTGGAAAATAGGCTTCAGTGTTTTCCTGTCACTGTCTCAGTTTAGGGGATTTGTATCCATATAGTTCTGTGCTGCCTCTGTGTCTTTAAATTCTTCAGGCCATCGACACAGCAAAAACTATTTGATTTTCACAAAATGAGAATGTATGCTTGTAATCCATATAGTAGGTGTGATTATTAAGGAATAACTGTCACAGCCAATTTACCTTTTGGACCAGTTACCCTGAGACTATATATGGAGGTGATTTTAAGCAGAATTTTCAAAGGAAACACAATGAGGACCATGCTTAAAATGCATGACACAAGCACAGCTCTTTCAGTCTGCACCTTCTCAGAAACATTTGTGTCTGTTGACTATAAGGTGTTAATATATAGACAGCAATAAAAGGCAATTAACTTTCTAATGCTTAACACCACGCTTGGTTTTACAAAGCAAAACTTCCCAGATCATGCTTCTCTGCTCAGATAGCTTCCCAATTGTTGCATGCACTCAAAAGTGCAAAACTATCACAGCTCCTACTTCCACCTCAGTGCTTTCCTTACAAGTCAGTGAGTTTGTGGAGAAAAGGGCACATCCTTGTCTGTGTGCCTCCAAGACAGCTGTTTTCTTCTCAGAACAATATCCTAATCTACCCAAGCATATTTTTATATCCCTTTTAATATTATGGTAGTGGAGAAACACCAAGGTAGGTCACATTAAAAACTTGTTTAAAGTCAGTATTCCTTACTTCAGTGGGTTTTAAATAGTGCCCTAGGCCTAAGTGAAACTCCTTGTAAAGTCAAGGCTAAGATGCAGACATTCATCTGGTTTTCAGACTCCATCCCTTTACAGTGGCTTGAATATATTTTAGTACTACATTAAAGGTCATTGCAAGTATATTTTATCTTTGTCATTTAACTAGAGCTATATTTGATCTAACTCTGCAGTTGTCTCCCACAAGAGGAGGAAAGGGTCATACATTTAAGCAGGCTATTGCAGCATATTTTGTACAAAGAATTAGTTAGGTTAAGTGCAATGTAATTTAATAATCTGATCTCAACTGCAAAGTTCTACATTTTGTAGAGATTCTCTGACTTATGTGAGATATTAAAATTCCCAAGTAGTAATTCATGAATCTGAGCTTAGGGAACTGAGACTGTATTTGGGAAATCAAAATCACACTTATACTTGCATGTTATTTATCTCCCTCTGCATACTGAGCACAAAGCCATCGGAAGATAAGCAAAAAGTATGTACAAGATTGGAGCAAACTGAGTGGTAAGACCCCTAGGAAAACTCTAATGATATAAAGGATAAATCAGTTGTTTGCTTTCCAGCAGATTTACTGTTAATTTTCCTTAGTCTTAGTAGTAGTTCCTGTCTTTACTGTCTAAACAGTGCAGCTTCAGTGATGGCTTGCCCTCTGCTAGATGTTACTTAATCAACTACTTTCTAGATGACAAAATTTACAGTTGATTAGGCTGCACAGCTCCGTTGCTATTTCAGAGTTTCTAGGAAGGAATTATTTGTTGCTCAAATACCTCTAGATAAAGGATTCTGCAGTCTGAATATTGTTGGATTCTGAACAGTGTTCAGTGAAGCAGACAAAGCTATGTTAAAGAAACATTTAGTGCTTCAGAATGCCAGCCTCAATAAACATCTGTCGGGTATGCATGTGTGTGTGCATGCACGCCCACAAATTTCTCCCCTTAGCTGCAGTGTATGTCTGCAGTGTATGTCTGCAAACTTATGGTCTGTAGATGGCATTTGCATTTTTGAGACTGGAGCTAAGGCTGCTATGCTATTATCCTCAAAGCCAGTGTTGGCACAATTCAGTCATTAATGGCAATTATGTGTCCTTTCTTAGTGAAAGAAGGCTACTTAATCTTTGTTCATGCTCAGCATTGGCTCATTTTGCTCAGCATTCAGTTCAAATTTCAAACAGCACAGTGATCAGACTTGCTTATGCCACCATTAGCATATGGACCAGATGAAACTGGTCAGAAAAGCAAGCTTCAGAAAAGTCCACTTTTTCTGTGAACCCACAATGAGGATGAATGAGAAGTGCAGCAGAATTCTGCATCAATTAAAACTCAAGGCATAGGGACAGACAAACAGTATGATCCTTTCCTCCCCACTCAACATAAGATCCCTAGCAGTGGTGATAATCATTTCACAGAAGAAAAACGACTACACAAATCTGCGATGAAAATCAAAGGAATGCAAAACCTCTCCCTACAATAGAAGGCTGAAAGAGATGGGGACGTTCAGCCTGGAGGAGGCTCCAGGGAAACGTTACTGTGGCCTTTCATCACCTGAAGAAGACTGTTTTGGGTTCGGGAGGATCCCCCCCAACAACTTTTTCTGGAAATCTGCTCCTCAAAGAGCAATTTTCACTATACTCAGAACTTGGAAGCAAAAATAGAAATGTATTTACAGAGGAAAACTGAATATAAGGATATAAAGAGCAACTACAAACGTACAAATTATATTCACACATATAAGTGCAGTTAAATAACAGTACAGGACCTCCCTGTACCCTCAATTCAGATCCTTTATTCCCTCCTGAGGACAAAGGGCCCCCAAAGGCTACTACCACATGCTCTTCCTCTCTCCACCCTGTATCCTACGGCATCCAGACAGAGAGAAGTATCAAGTCAGCGGAGGAAAGCACAGCCCAAAACCCAGCAGAGCAGCGAGACACAAGAGCTTGTTCCACAGAATATAAACTGTTTCAGAATACACAAACTTTTTATTCAGACCAATTTAGTGAGATTAATTGATCTTATTATAATGTGAGCTCTGACCAGTCCACCCCTATCAACCTTGTCTGAAATATCTTGAAAATTGTGTTTGCAATTAATTTTTTTTTCAGTTTCAAACTGTAACAAGGACCTATAAGAAAAAAGGGGTCAGGCTTTTTATTAGGCTGTGTTGCACAGGACAAGAGGCAATGGTTTTACTTTTAAAAGAGGGCAGATTCAGACTAGATCTAATGACAGTTTTTCACAATTACAATGATGAAATACTGGAACAGGTTGCACTGGAAACATTCTAGGTCAGGTTGGACAAGGCTGAGAAACCTTGATCTAGTTGAAGGTGTCTTACAAGGGAGAGTTGGAGTTGACCTTCAAAGGTCCCTTCCAACCCAAACTACTGTAGGGAAAATTAAAATAACTTGATCCCAACCAATTGCTCTAGAGACAGGACCACTCAGACTGAAGGACAAGCAAAACAACTTCTGTCATAAACTGAGGTCTGTTCTTCCAGAGAAAAACTTTTGAGCTGAACAAAAGAAAGAATAAGAGCTGAGAAATGAAAGCTACTGCCTAGGAAAGGACATACCCTTTATATTTCACATTTTCACCCAAAAATAAGTAATAAAGCTTAGGTTTTTTTCTCTGGTGACACCTTATTAGACTGTAAGGATGACAGATACAATCCAACATGGCAACAGTAAAGAATATGAACGTTCTTCATTTTTTTCAGTATCCTGTGTTCTAATACAATTGGTTTTTTTGACACCTGAAAATCAAAACTCAGTATTTACAAATACAATGAAATACATCAGAGGACTGCAAAGTACTGTAAACAGTGTTTGGATGATAACTCTGTTTATTTTGCAGTTCTCAGGGCCCTTAGAGAACAAAGGGATTCCTGTCATCACAACACATTTATACACTAACGTTTTTATATAAACAAACACTGAATCACAAAGCTCTTTCCTGTACTTCCCTAAACACAACTCTCGAGAATCTTCAGTCAACCTATTTCTTAACTAGCTTTAACCATCTAACCACTATGGTTCTCTCTGCACTCTCTGCCCTTTTATAGATGAATATAGCTTAAAAAGGCAAACAAAAATAAACCATTAGAACACAAGCAATCACCACTACATCTGCCTTCTTATTTCTTATATGCTCAGGATTATTTTGTGCAGTCAGCACACCAATACCCTGAATAATTCTTCTTAATTCTGTTCTATTAAATAGCTTTACATTTTATAAGTTAAAAGGAAGAAAGAAAACCACTCTGTCTAGCAGATCAAGAAAGAATTTTTAATTCATCTTCCTTCTGGTATAAAAAAAAAAAATCAAAACATCCATTATTTTACCCTTTCCATGGGTGGTACTTAATTCACCATAGATTGGCAATATCAAGAACCATGATTCCTCTTAAATTTTATAAAGCTGTCCCTTATTGTGCTGTAGCTTTCTTGTGTAAATAACAGCGGCTGAACATAACTTTCCAGCAGAGATGCGAGTTTCCAGGCTAAGAAACCTGGAATGTTCCAGCTACTTCGGGCTAATGATCTCTCAAATGCACACTAATATGTTTGATAAAAGTCTCCCAGCATGAGTGCACAGAATGCTTACCATGAGAATGACAGTACTGTGGGCAGGGCAAATCGCTGACACCGTTTCAGAATGAGTTAGACGCTGGAGGCACAAATTAAAACCGTGAGCTTTCATTTCACTGGGCTTTGACAGATGGAAGAGTGCATCAAATCTCTAATTGTTTAAACCATTAACTCATCTTTCCACCTGCATTATCTTTGGAAAGAGCTCGGCTGGAAGCCTGAAACAATTGCTCACAGAGTGAGTACAGGAGTGTGCATTGCCCTAAAAAGAAATTAGAGCTGTCTTTTTGAAGCAGTCTCTTTATTTGGCTGTAGCATTTGTAAACTTATTTGTCTTTATTTGCACATTTTTCTCTCAGTTCTGAAAACTAAAAAAAAAAAAGGCAGAAAAAAAATGGCCTTTCAGCCTTTTTGCAGAATCAATCAATCAGGCACCACTGCTTTGGCTGCTGCGAAGAAGAAAGTTGTACTGCAATTCACAGTGCATTATGATGATCCCCATTTATCTCCAGTCCTTGTAAATGCCACTGCACATGCAGCTCTAAATTATCCCTGCTAGTGGTCTTTTGACTTTCAGTTGCTTACAAAAGGAAAAACTTATGTATGGAGTTTAAAACAAATATATATATCTCTACTCCACAAGCTCTCTCGAAATGTCTTTCTTTGTCATTTTGCCCCTCCCTTAGGGCTTAAATACATTTTTCACTAGTGCAGCATCCTTGTAGGGCACTTTGTCATTCCACGTTACTCTCACTAGCACTCAACTCCTACTGTTGTTTTCACAGGGAAGCGCCTGTTACATGCTTAGCACTTCTGAGTGCTGGAGAACAAAGGGCTCAGCACTATGGGGCTCACGCCGCAAAAGCAAACTGACAAAAAGGAGCAGGAACAGCAAACACTACTCATACATACAGTTCAGCAACACTGGTTAAGATGGCAGACAGCAGTGGGATGTTAAGGACTGTAGGCAGCACTCATTTCGGGCTTCGAAAGCATAAGTAGAAAACATAGGACAACAAATACCACTAAGGGAGTGGAACATCTGCCACATACAGACAAGCTCAAAAAGCTGGAGCTCTTGAGTCTGGAAAGAAGGTTCAGGGTGATCTTACACATGTTTATACATGTCTGATGAGAAGCAATGAAGAAGAGAGATTTGGGCTCTTCTCAGTCATGTGCATGGACCAAACAAGAGGCAGTGGGCACAAATTAATAAAACAGAAAATACAGAATCTTTTTTACTGTATGGGTAGTCAAACACTGAAACAGACTGCCCAGAGAGAGTTTAGTCTTCATCTGTGAAGATACTCAAAAACCCAACTGGATGTGGTTCTGGACAGGTCTGCTGTAGCTGACCCTACTTGGGTAGGTGGGATGCACTAGAAGGTGTCAAGATGTTCCAATCAACCTAAACGATTCACTGATTCCTTGGCAGATGTGTATGAAGCAAGTAGGTAGACATACAGAGCAGTGGAAGGAAAGAGGCAAAATATCACATAGAGATTTTCAAAGGGTAAGGAGGGGAAAAAATTCTAAAGAAGAATTATGTAAACATTTGAAACTCAAATCCAATAGCAAAGCTGAAGTCAGCAGTGGAATTCAAAACCAAACATATACACAGTTTATTGGCACTGTACAAAGAGAGTCAACCTCCAGGGGCTGAATCATCCTTGCAGACTATTTTATAGGGTACAATTCTGAGAGTGGTTCCCACATCAAGTGGTACCTTAATCCATATATAGCTATTAGTAGGAGGTTGACCAACAAACTTTATGACTACTGTAATGCTTTAGTGCAAGTGAGCTATTAGATGTCAAGACTCGAGGCTGTACTAGATCATGTACTGAAGGAGTCTGCAGTAGTGTGGAAAGCAAACTTCCAGCTCTTCAAGGAGATAGACAACAGCCCCCCCTGGAACAGAACTGGTGGATGGTCAAGAATACTTTTCATAGAGTGCAAAAAGTCTCAATCCCCCCAGATGTAAAACAGGGAAACGGGCATGGCTGACTTGAGACCTGCTGGTGAATTTAAAGGGCAAAAAGGAAATGAATAGGAAGTGGAAGAAACAACAAGTGTCCTGGGAAGTATGTATGGATGCTGCCGAATTGTATAAGGATGTGGTAAGAAGGTCTATGTGCAGCTGGAGCTGAATGTGGTAAGAAGGTCTATGTGCAGCTGGAGCTGAATGTGGCAAGAACTATGAAGAATAATTAGAAGGGTTTCTACAAGTATGTCAGCCATAAAAGAAAGGTCAGCAAAAGCCTATCTCCCATGCTGAGCAGTCTGGTCAGTCAGTCTGTTGACCAAGAGAAGGCTGCTGGGACAGCTGTTGGCAACAGGTGCTGGAGTTTTATGTAGTCATGCATGCAGAAAAAAAGAAGGGAGTGTCTACTTGTCTGGCTCTCTTCCTAAACATGCTTTTGACCCATGTGGTGTTCAGGAATGAGTAGAGATGACCGAGATCTGTGCTTGACACACTGACTGTGTGTCAAGAATACTGAGCCCAGCCCAGCCCAGCCTATTCTGCTTTTTCTGTCTCTCCACTTTGGAACGCCATTTTTTTGTGCTGTTGTTTATGAGTCCACTTTCATGTAACTCTGAGAATCTGATGAGCTGCCAGTAAAAGTAAAAGACTATGAGTAAAGGAAAATAAAATAAATACTGAATTTTAACATTCATGGACTCTCTGGACATAAATTAAGTTCCATACCATGAAGTATCAATCCTAAAGAGGGTGGACATGCTATTGGGAGCCCTTACACAGTTCATGGGAGCATGGAGAGCAAGCACTCACAAGCTCTCTTGTGCTTTGTCTTGCAAAATAAACCCCTGGAGAGATCTCATTAGAATTATATATTGCATATAAAATTATTGGTGGATATTTTGCTGCTTATATTCATGCTTTTGTGATTTGCTTCATTAAAATAACAAAAATTAATAGCCATTTGGGATATAGGTAGTGACCTACAATAGGCCCTGTGACAGCTAATACTACTTTAGTTCATTAGATTTTTACCTCTCTGAAATCTTGGTGTTTCTCAAAGGTATTAATCCTCAAACTAACAGTTGCTGTCCACATTTGTATTTTGGTGGCATAATGGCTGGGATTGTCTTTTAAGTTACTTTACCTACCATATGAACTTGAACAACATCCTACCAACAGCTATGGTCAGCTACAGAAATATTCTTAAAGGTAAAAACCATAGTTTGTGGGTTTTTTTCATTTGTTTTATGCTAGTACTAAGATATTTTTCCCAGTTATTCTATGAACAAAACTGTGGCCACAAAATGCCTCCAGAGTTTTATGTCAGACTGATCTAACTCTAAGAGAATAATGGACAGAGACTTTAGTACACTGTTTTGGCAGCTCAGGACTAGGCAAAAATGAAGCCAAAACAGACATGAAAGTTGCAATGAACAGAAAATACATGTAAAAGCCTTCTAATGGATGCTTTGTGGTGGTTTTTTTTCATTCCCCATAGCTCCAGCTCCCAGAAGGACATCTACTTTCACAGGCTACTGTCTGTCCTTGAAATGGAAAAATGAAATCCAAAATAAAACTGTGAGCAGTATAGTACAAGTAAGAACATGAACTACACTGTACCTTTTCCATTTTATAAACTGTTATAGGAAAGAATGAAATAATGAAGTTATTAAATTAACTACATCATCTTATGTTGCAGTGTCAGCTGCTCTCTGACACATCGATGCAACCTGAAAGTAAAATTTCTTCACCACTCCTACCAGATGCAAATATTTGTGAAGACAGAAAGTGCTTCTGTGCTTCCAAATCCCCTCACTAACAAAGCGGCTTAACGTTTGCAGTGATCTGCACTTCAACCATACATCACCTCAAAAAGCTATGCCGCAAAATAAAGGTGGACACTGGGAATATCCTTTAGGAAGAACGTCATCTGAGATATTTAGCAGGATAACACATATAAATCTCCTCCACTGAGATGCTAAGAAGCACTGAAAGGAATTTGCATGTTTAAAAGGTTAACTCAATCTCCTGCAAAGCTTCAGTGAGGTGACAGGATTGTTTGACCTTGCATTGCAAAGCACAGAAAACCAAAGTTCACCCAAAACAAGAACATCCTAGCAATGTTCAGCCCTGTTAACATTTGCACTAAAATGATATTTATTTCTTTTCCTAAATATGGCAAAGCTGCTTTCTTAAGGAAAATGTATTACCTTGCTAAGAAAGAATGAAGAAATAAGGTAACATGACTTGTGAATGTCAGATTAGTCAACACATACTTTAAACTGACATTTCATTAATAGTGCCAAAAGTTATCAAACAAAGAGTCAATAACAAAATGGTCCATTTGTGATTTCCTCCATTTCAATGGAAGCTAGATCAGTTAACCCAGTAGATTCACACTCTAAATACAGAGAAGAAATTGTCATGTGTTGATTTAAAATCAAGAATTAGCACCAGCATTTATATAGATTACGTTATCAAAAGAAAAGAGAACAATGCTACCTGGACTTTACCCCACTTGCAGCACAAGCTTCATAGAATAAAGACTAAATAATGAAGTTTTAAAAACCTAATCTATAGTAGAAATATATCTGCATGAAGCTTAGACAAAAATATTACCTTCAGTATTTTAAAGTAAATTACCAATGGATGCTTCTGCCACAATGGTTATGAACAAACTTGCATCAGTGTGTGTAATTCCACTTTTACCCACCAAAACTCTCAAATCACTGTTGCACCTTAGAACAACTCTTAAACAGATGAGCAGAAGATAATTAGCTCACCTCCTCTTAGACTTTCAGGGTTAAAGTGCTAGTATAAGTCAAGGCATCAGTTGAGCCACTGGGATTTGCATCAAGAATTTTTTCAAAGAGAGGCAGTGTGTTGCTAAAAATTAAATGCATAGATTGAAAGTAGTGTTGAATGCTGACATACCTGGATGCTGTTGGAGGAAGATTCTTAAAGGGCATTGACAGTTTTACTGTCTTATGACAAAAAACATTGAAAGAGCTATAAATGACACACCAGATTTTACTCAAAGTTTGTTGGTAACCATAGAATTGTGTTGGTTTAACTAAGCTTAATATATAACCTCAAACATGATTCCTTTGTCCTGAAAGAGTAAACTATTCAGGTTTGGCTTTGGATATTTTATTATAGGTTGAGGTTTCCAAATAAAATATGAACAGGAAGTTCTGAAAACAGGCTAAAGAGGCACTTAATCCACAGCCAAGAGATTGAAAGCAACTAGGTAACTTAAATAAAGGCAGGGTTGAGGGAAGGACATACCTTTGAACACTGTTTATGATTCTGGCACCAAGCAAGTGAGCCATTGTTCTGAAAGAAAGAAAAAGTACATGCATGTTAATATTTCTTTAAGACTAGATATGATCACCCTAACAAGTTTAAACAGAGTAGGCCATTTAGTTCTGCTTAGAGAATGTTGTCACAACACCAGTACCAATCCTGACTCCGATTCACACGTGTTGAGTCAAAGGCTCAGGTAGAGAGACCAGAGAAAAGTTAGGAAAGCATTTCATCAGACAAGACTGGGGGAAAGTGACCAAAGCACCTTTCAGTTCATCTTCATAAATACTTGCTGTCTAGACTTGCTAGGAAGCAAACAAAAGGTAACACTTGTGTTTAAAAAACTGATATGGCTAGGTAGTGACTCACAAACAGAAAGCCCATTAGTCATTTTTCAGTACTGCACAATACTTACAATAAATTACCAAGGTAAGATAATGAATGGCCTTGAAATAAATGCAAAATGTAATTAAATGGGAAATGAGTTCACCAAAAGTTGACCATGCCAGTTCTGGCTTACATTTGTGAAAATTAAAGTGCATTTCTCAGATCAGAAAACACTATACCACTCATTTATCTTAACTGTCCTAAAACCACCAATATGGTATTACATGCAAAATAATAGCTTAAGCTAAAGGGAAAAAAAAAAAAAAAAAAGATAAATATGAAAATAAAGATGAGAAAAGATAAATATGAAACCAGCACAGAGAGAAGCAGCAACCTCTGTTCCAATAGAGCACCCTCTGAAAGATCAATTCTGGAAACAGTATTTCCTATAGCTCAGGAAAGAGAAGTGAATGTGAAGAGATAAGACAAAATATTGATTCACTTGCTGGATAATGGAAGATCAATACAACATCAGGAAGACTCAAGTGGCCAAACACAGAAATGGGGTACAAACTGCAAATAGAGCACACTTTCATGTACTTAGGAACTCACACAGGTATACTATTTTCATCATCTATAAGCTTATATTCTGGAAATAGAACTTATGAAATTTCTGGTTAATTTGCTGTTCAGAATCTCACTATGATGGTAAGTCTGTGAGGGAGTAGTAGGACATAGAATATCATAGAATCAACCAGGTTGGAAGAGGCCTCCAAGATCATCCAGTCCAACCTAGCACCCAGCCCCAGCCAGCCAACTAGACCAAGGTACCAAGTGCCTCATCCAGTCTTTTGACTCATAGAATCATACACTCATAGACTCGTAGACACATAAAATCAGACTCAGTCAGGGTTGGAAGGGATCACAAGGATCATCTAGTTCCAACTCCCCTGCCATGGGCAGGGACATCCTTCCCTAGATCACAGAATCATAGAATCAACCTTTCATATGCATTAGACAAGGTATTTCCACAGGTATTAATTGGCACTGGGTATACATCTGGAAATCAGTCTCCAAAGAAGAATTCAGGTAGGTCAAGATGCAAAATAAAATAGCAGGACCATAATTTCTCTCTCTTTTTTCCCCCCTTCTAACAAAGGAAGATGCAAATCACAACTGTTTTTACTGCAGATAAATGTGTTATTTCTGAAAGTACAAAGTCTACCATTCAGAAGCAGAAATGGATATAGCAGCATGCATTGTGACCATGCCAACTACACCAGTTTCTCAACAGTGGTCTGTTGCCATACCAGCAAACCCTGTCAGCTTGAATACAGTGACTTGCTACCACAGCTTAATGAGTCAATGTTTTGAAGCTGGATCTCTCATAGTGAATATTTGAGAGATCATGTTTGTGCATGTTTTCATATAGTATGTATTCACACTTTCACACAAGCTGCCAAGAAGGGTCCAGCAGGTGAGGGGAATCAATTGTCCCCTTCTACTGTCCAAGTCAGATTCCACCTGGAGTAGTGTCCAGCTTTGGCGTCCCCAGTACAAGAAAGTCATGAATGTTCTGAAAAGGGACAGAAAAAAGGTCAGAGGGCTGGAAAACTCTCCTCTGAAGACAGGCTGAGAATTAGAGTTGTTTAGCTGGGTGAAGGCCCTGGGGAAACCTTAATGCAGCATTTCAATATGCATGCCAGGGATAGGCTGGTTATGAACACCCATAGCAACAGAGCAAGGGACAGCAGTTTTAAGTTGAAAGAGGGTACATATAGATTGGTCATAAGGAAGAAATTATTCACAGTAAAAAAGGTGATAGGGTGAAATAGGTTTCCCAGAGAAGTGGATGCCTCAACAGTGAAATTATTCCAATGTTTGAAAAGGATTTTGAGCAATCTGATCTTATGACAATGTTCCTTCCCATGGCAGAGAGGGTAGACTAGATGTTTGTAAGCTCTTTCCAAACCACTGCATGATTCTGTGGTTCTATGACTATGAAGACTACTCAAAACACACACCCATGTGTGGCCATGACCAAAGATTATTGAGTGGTCTTGCAATGACACCTGGCAGCTCCCTCAGAATTTATGGGTGCATCTTGTCAGGATCCACACCTTATTCATGTCATTTGCTCATGTATTCACTGACCTGATCCTCTTTCATCAAAGGTACATCTTCCTTGTTCCAGTGCTTTCCCTCTGTAATCTGGAACCTGGCACTCCTTAAGGCCTTGCTAGCAACATCTGAGACAAAGGAGGAGTGTGGCTACCAGTAGCTATAAGCTGTTCAGAAGGCACAGGAGGAAGAAGGGGTGGAGGTGTTGCCCTTGTAAAGAAGTGGATAGAGTGCAGAGTTGCTGCTAAAAAATAGCCACAGGCAGGTCAAAAGGCATTAGGGATTGGGACATCAAAGAGAGCTTCATGGTAGGAGTCTACTACAGGCCACCTGATCAAGTGAAGCTTGTTGAAGAAGCATTCTTCAGCTCAAGGAGACATTGCAATCTGTAAAGCAATTTCTTTCATATTAACTGAAATGCTGAAAAATTCTTTTCCTGTATTACCTAAGAAGTTCTGGGGATGATAAATGTAAAGACACATCTACTCCCTTCCACTTGAAAGCTTCTTCAGGAGCAATTTACACACTTCAGATTATACAATTTAAGTTCAATATTTTATTAATGTTTATTTTGTTTTACCTTCATGGCAGATTATAATGTAATCATTACCTGATTTTAATCTGACATTACTGTAGGATTTATCTAAAACTTGAGTTTTGATAGTGTAAGAACAGCCAACTATGAGCACTATGTCAGGTTCAACCCTTTCAAAAGGAGAGAGACATAAATAGAAGAAATAAAACTTTAGAACAGTCATAAATAATAAATGCCAGTGGGAATACTTTAGCATTACCCTCGATGCTGTATGAGAATTTATTATTTCCATTTACAGATCTAGCCAACACTAATGTTAAAACAATATTTTACATGCTACTTTCAATTTATCCCCCCTTTCTTCTTCACATAAAATGTGACAGAGGTAGCTGATTGCAGTAACAGATTAGTAGCAGCTCACCACTTTGTTTCAGTTATGCTGCTGCTTTCCACTGAACTAGAAGAAAAGCACTCCTGCTTTTAAATTGTATCTGTTACTTGAAACAATGCCATAAATGTCCAGATGTGTGGCTTCCCTACTTTGTAATTTCAGTGTCCACCACTGTTTTAGTTTTACTACTGAAAACTGTGGCCACTCGAAAGTTTAGCAAAACATAAAGGTATTGTTTAGCAACTTCAACTTCATACAACCTAGCATGATGAGAATGATTTTTCATTCATTACACAAGGTGAAAGCAAATTCTACAGGCTTCCTTTGAACAACACAAGAACGCTAAATGAACACTCTTCTCCACTCTGTGTCTTAACAAATCATTTACCTAAGTTATGCTAATGCTCCACTGTGATTTTTTTCCCCCTGCTTTTAATCTAAGGTACCCAGTTAAAACTGTCATTTCAAACTATCAGAAGGTTATAGGGGTTTCTGAAGCATTTTACATGCTCACAGATTATGTCCTCAATTCCCTCACATCTGTTTTTCTTCAAACCCAATCCTGACCTGGCATATGCCAATGGGAGTTTTGACTTCCGTTTTTAGTGGTGGCTTAACACTGCTGTGCAGATACCACCTCATGGAAGAGTTACAAGACCACTGTTTCTGCCCAAATATAAACCTTTCCCCACTGTACCTTCAAGGGCAACCTTAAAGTATCTTAGTCTGTGCACTAAAGAAGAGAAGAAACTGTGCTCAACAGGGCGAACTCCAAATATTCCATCTTCCCAGCACTGACATACTACATGAAAGATGTCAGGCAAATGTGACTCTAAGTCTCCAACATCACCAAGTACATGGAGGTAACAGGAATTCAGGCCACCACCTAAGCCCCACACACTTTCAGTCTGTTAGAAAGAAAACAGAATCACATTTTCGAAGACCAGATAAACAGTGCAAGAGTTCTCATCTTTCATGAAAATACAAGCCACAGACATTTTCAATTAAACTTACAAATTGGTACCTCTGATCAGTCCTACTAGGCTTCAGTAAGTATATGTGCATGCTTGCTTTCCTCTAGAAAATCACAAATGCCCTGGCACAGAACATCTGTGTTCTGTGCCTTCATGCGCTGGAATAAGTCAAAGTTGTACAGCATCTAGAGAGGTAAGGAAGAATCAATCTTCATCTACCTACAGTGTGCCCCAGAGAGATTAAATAATAATAATAATAATAATAATAATAATAATAATAATAATAATAACTCTCACAAGCAAGTAAAAACTAGCCTTTCATTGAAGCAATGGTAATAAATAATTAGTTAATTCCCTCCAGTTACATCTCTGTCCATAATTATGTGCAGAGATAAGCCCCTTCTTCTGAAAGCCGTGAAGAATGAACTAAACCCTGTAGTCTGCTATGACAATACCTTTACACCTACTATCAGTTTTGGAAGTAATTTCTTCCCTGTCCAACCTTCAATTATTCATACTGTCTCTCTGAAGTGGTCTGGAGAGCAGCGAGGGAATAAAGGGAATAAAGAGGTAGAACTCAGAACTAAGAAGCGTGTGAGAAGTGAGTGTCTTATCTGTATTTTGACTAGTGGCATTTCTCAGCAGAAAAATGAGGGATGTAAGTTATTACTGTTGGTTTTGTTTTTTTCTTCTCACAGCTAAGGATTTAATTTCTTTCAGTAAAATATTCCAGTTAGCCTGAAATCAGCACAACTACATTTGATGCACTCCAGGTCACATTTTGCTTTCTTGGCTGCCAGGGAACACTGGCATTCATATTGAGCCTACTGCCAACCAACAACCCCAAATTCCTTTCTGCAGGGCTCTGCTTGGCATTACTCTGTCCCAGCTGCACAATCTGGCATTTGAACTTGTTACATTTCAGCCAAATGATCATTGCCAAATGATCTAGTCTATCCAGATACTTCTGTAAGGCCTCACCTGTCAGATGCAACCCCACTCACTGCAACTCTTTTGAGTTCTGTCCTTCAGCCAGTTCTTCACCCAGAATGTCATGAATGCTTCATAGAGTTGCCCCTGGCTGCCTCTGCAAGTTCATCACTTGCCAGGCCTGATTCTGTTGATGACCCTGACACTAGCACCCAGCTTTGTTCATCCTGTAAAGCCCTGTGGGGCTGCTTCCCTCAAAGAGGCTACAATCTGCAGTGGGGCCATCTTCAGCCCCCTAGATCTCCATCCTCTACGAGCATGAGCTTTCACTGAGCCTGACAGCAGGAGACTGTGCTATAGGGTCTACAACAACTTCATTTTTTCATCACGTATAAAACCTGTCCTTGGACTTTACTGCAATTAACAAAAGCATGAAGCAAAATTTCAATAATGAAACCAAATAATTATCACTCAAACTGGACAAAAACAAGAACAAAAAAAAGCAAAGAAAATCACTGCAAAATACTCTAATGGGAGAAAAGAAAACAGAAAGTACTTAGCAAATATTAGTCATGTTGTTTAATATATTATCATCAGACACTTGGGTAACTTTAGGAGTGTTAATAAAAAAACTTATGTAGAAATACAGCACTAAAGTGTGTACATATATCTCCTCCATCATTTTATTAGTGCATACAACTTTTTATTAGTTAAAAATAAATAAATAACTGAGCAACAGTATCCTGAAAAGAAAGCCAAAAAGAGAGAACACATTTTGCAACATACACCTGGAGTTCTTCTGTTATTGTAACCAACCACTGTGAACCCTTGCAGCTACACCAAATGTACATTCTTCTTAGCAGAAACCATTTCTATACCACAGATGTTTGACTTGTAGAAAAGTAAATGTTGGTTACTGGTTAACCCAAAGTAATTAGGTTAAAGAAGTGACTGAATGTAAGAAATAGCTATAAAACTGATCAGTCTAACAATTCATTCTTGTGACATAACTGGAGTTTATAAATATAAACCAAAATTAAATGATCATGGGTCACAGTTTGACTAAGACTGCAGTCTAATTTTAAACATCTGGATTTAGCAGCAGGATTTAACATGGATTTCACAAACTCCTATCACAATGACATGGTGGGTAGTCCTATAGATGAGTAGGTGCAACTGGAACTGTATTGACCTAAACTTGGCATTGGTATTTCTTGAATAATTCCTATAAAATCATCTTCAACCTTCCTTTCTAATAGAGATTGTTTTCACTAGAGCTTAGACTGAAATATTTAAAGCCACAACTTAACATGCACCAACATAAAACCATGGATAAAACATTAAGACCAGAGTAATTACAAAAGAAATTAAGTAAAATCATCAACCATCACCTAAATCCTAAGACACAACAGTATTTGTTCTGTGGCTGCCATTATTAGTGGGTTCCTAGAAAGCCAGCCATTGACTTCTGGAAGCTATTCCCAGTAAAATGACAAAAGGCAAGCAATTTTGGAGATATGCACTACGTACTGCTTGGATTAAATTTGCATCTCAGGTGTGGCACACCTTGTCTCCCTTTACAGCAGTGTCTTCTCAAATGCACAGAAAAAGCTACTTAGATAAACACAAGCTGTAAAAACACACGAGCCACAAGAATCCTTGTGTCTCCACTGCACTTGTGAGTTATGACTGCCTTCTTGTGGTTTCACGGACTTCAGTCTTACCACTTCTAAGACTGATCTCAACTGAGGCCTTCTTCTACTTAGAATTTTATACCAATCTGTAAAAGAATCCAGATGAAATAAATTTCTCTTCACTCAGCTATCAGAGGAATTAAATACACTGCCACTAGTTTGAAGATATTAAACACAAATATGTAATCTCACACTGAGGCATATACTTTGGGCCAAATCCTGCACATGCTTCATGAAGTTAATTCAGTTGAAGTGAACAGAAACAAGAAGCAAAAATAGCTTGTTATTTATTTGTAAGCTCCCATCTCAAACCTCCACCCTTCCAAAAAGCCTTTCTTGTCATGTCAAAGTAGATATGCTATACGAATGAAATGACACAATTAAAAGCATATGCAGGCTCAAAGATGTGACAGAAATGTAGACTACTGGGAAATTAACACTGAGAAGAAAAAATACATACTAAAAATGCAGTGCTCACTTATGCAAAATACTATATAAATGTAGACAGACATGACCTACTTCAGCATACTTGAAAAAAACACAACCAGTTTACCAAAAATCAGTAATGTTCCTACCTTCAGAAATGCAGCATGTATGCTGCTTTTATTGTTTGACTTTATAACTGAAAATTATAGTTCATGTGTAGAATGCACAGGGAGCAGTTGCCTGTACTCATCTGCACTACCTACCAGCTGATCATTCCAGAACAGCTACAAAAGCCCAGGGTGGCTCCACAATGGAAGTCAGAGGAACCACAGAACACATCTGCTGAGCAAAACTGGTGTTGATAGACCTAATGTCTGCACTTCACATATGCCAACTTCCCATTTTTCTTCAACTAGTTCTCGTCTGGTCCTATGAACACACTGTCAATTAAAGTGCTAAAGCACATTAGGTCCTCATGGATCATCTCTTCCAGCTATGTTTACTCACTGCATGAACTCTCAGACTGGTCAATAATATAAATCAAAAGATGGCCATGATGCTCAGGAAACACATGTCAAAAGCAAACTCTGATCCATATTAAATCACTAGTGTGTAGATTTTCCTTAGATGCCTCTAAAATTTCCCACAAACATACAACAGTAATATTTCAGAGCTTCCTACTAGACTTAATTTTCTTCAGAAGCCATACTGTTTCAGGGCCATTCAGGGCAGCATTGCTTTCTGGACTGTGGGTACTAGTGTCTCATGTCCTCAAAGAAAAAAAAGACTATGAATCACCCATTTTATATTTGTTTTAAATGCCCATTATAAACAGTCTCACTATAAACTAAATTAACGTGGGACACTGCATGCAGATTGTATTCTCATGGAGTTGTTTCTGATTCCAAAACTGCTTAAATGCATTGCATAACATGCTGGCCATGTGGTGTTTATTATATTTTCTCCTGTATTCTGAGACTTCATTAGATACTGCACTTGTATCTTTGGCAAGGGTATGTATACACATCTGCCCTTAAAACTTAACAGCTCTTCAGTACCCTTGCTGTTGTGACTATCACGCACAAATTTTATGCTCGCTCTTTCGTTCTTAACACACTAATTATTTCTAATTCAATTGCATAAAATTCACATGATGGCATTTCAAGGATTCATTTCCTTTCTCTTTGGCATGTGTTATTAATTTACAAGATACTAAATTGTTCAAGTAATAGTAGCAGCCATATCCACCTGAAGCTGACGGATACATGTATTTTCATTTCCCTTTTGTCATGGTTCGGACCCAGCCAGCAGCTGAGCCCCACACAGCTGCTCACACCACTGCTCCACCACCACTCCCTGTTGGGATGGGAATGAAAATTGACAGAAAAAGGCAAAGCCCCACAGGTTGAGGTTGGGAAAGTACAGTAGAACAGCATAAAGAGATACCACCATAGCTCAGCTCAGCTTGCAACCACTGCCATGCCACAGTCACCTGCTCAAAGCGCCCATGCTTGCCCCAACCTGGCATTCTCTTACATAGTGGTTATGGTGTCAGCATGGTGTCAAAAATCCCAACTGGCTGGTTCAGCTGGCTGTCTTGGCTGTGGCCCCTTTCAGCTTCTTGTGAAAGAGGAAAAAGAAAAAGAACAAAAAAAACCCACAAGTTCTAACCCTAGTGTAGCCAGACTCAGGACATCTTTAAAGGAGGAAGATAAATAAACCTCATGCAGTATCTTTCTTGACAGAAAATATCTGTAATATCCCCTATCTTATTATTAAAAAGTTTCTCCTGTTTGATATGTGGAATAAAACAAGTTTAGTAAACATCAAGGTCAGTAAACACCATTCCTTAAATAAATACTTTGTTCTTTAAATATTGTAAAACCATGGAGAAAAGTGTAATCTCAGCAGTAAAATCAGCATAAATAATGATCCTACAGATGAAATATGCAGCCTAAAATTTCGCTATAATTATACATTGGTAGTTCCATAGACTCATTCATATTCATAAAGTTTTCTATACAAAAATCCTACTTTAGAAGAACTACTGAAATGAACAGCAGAGCTCTTTACAGTAACAGCCAACAAAATTAACAGTCCTTGGCGTTCTAACAGTTCTTTGAAAGAATCTTTGAAGACTTTTTTATTCCTCTTTCCACAGAAGACCTGTCTCAATGAGTAAAGTGGCTCACATCAGACCTGGGATTTCCTGGAAACATCTGAAAAAGAGTTCTGTGGTCATTCATGAACTAAGACTTATCCAAATTAAAATGACTCTTGAACAGCAGAACAGTCTATCTTCAAGCTGGAAGAAAAACACAACACAATATTGTTAACATACACTCAGAAAGCTCTAATTCAAAGAGCCATATGTCAGCCACACAAAAATAGCTTTCACCACAGTTACAGCAGCATTTGAGAAAGTTGTCTTATTTCTCAGATGTCTTTTAATTGCTACAGTCTTTTCATACATCTGCTTTCACTGTAGACATTACAGAAAGACAGACAAGATGTAATGAGTACAGTTTAATTAGCCCACAACTTTACTCTCTCATCTCTAAAGGACAATCCAACAACAAATCACACCATGCAAACTAATGCACTCCTCTCCATTCCTCCTATTAGTCTGGCCCTCAGCCTCTCCCTTCCAAACCTCTCCCTTCCAAGCCCAGCTCTCACTTCTGCAGAAAGCCACAGGACAGCCACATTAAGCAAATAAAAGCCGGTGGATACCAGTTGCACACTGGTCAAATTCTACATATAACATCATATAATAAATGTTCTTCTCCTAATGGTATTGTGTTACAAGGAGGAAGTCATGAACAGCTCCTGTCCAGCTCTGTGCTGCTCTCTTTGCCCTGCTCCCATACCTGTCAATCCCATTCATATTTGTCTGAAGACCACATTTTTATTCCTGTCCTATTTTAAGGAATGGCAACAGCTACCAGAGCAGCAAAGGCTGCAATGACATGTTGACAAAGGATGAAAACCAGGCATCAAGTGAAGGAGTACATAGAAGGATGGGCAAGTCTTTTCCTTTCCATTTGAAATTTAACATGCCTGCTAGCCTCATCCTGGCTGGGATCCTTTGGCCCCACATCTCTGATAGAGTATTCCTGAGAGATGATCCAGCTTTTTTCTACAGGTGAGAGGTTTTTGAAGCTTGTTAAGAATTGTGTAACACAAGAAATACATTACACTGGATAATTGTTGTTACCAGTCTTTTAGACCACCCTGCAAACAACCAGAGACTGTAAAAAGACAGATGAGAGGGAAAGGAAATCAGTGTGAAATTTTATTATTTGAGAAAGATATAACATACTAAAACTACTTATGCAGTTTGAGCTAGAGGGATATTCATTGCATCTTTCTACAGCAACAATCCTTAGTGGAAGATTTACATTGCCTCATCACACTGTCATAAAACTTATCACAAATATAAAAGACTTTCATGTGCCAGCTTTTTAGAATACAGTCTGATAGCTAATGAAGACATACCATAAAAAGAAAACAAATCCCTCTTCAAGGCAGGGATGAAGCATTGTTATTAACACATCTGGTTATCAGGGATATAGCTATTATGCAGAGCAATCACTTTCTAACATGTTCTTGATGTTTCAGACCTTTCCACTATCAAGTGAAAGAGTTAAAAAATTAAGCCATGTTAATTTTCATTAAAGCTACTGAAAGCCCTGTAACATGAGATGTCAAAGCTCAGCCTAAGTCCCTGCTATAACCACATTATTTTAAACCTCCAGTTAAAGTAAACATTTCTATATAGAATCTTCATAGAATTCCACTGCAATAATCACATCAGTTCTGAAGACTAGCGTTTTCTTTTATATCTTTGACCTCAACTGACAGCCAGAAAACATTAGAATATATATCCTTAAGCTCACAAAATGCAGACAACTTAATACCAGTTGTAACTATCCTGTATTATCAGCAATTTTTTTGTATTAAAATTTGCTTTTCCTTTCAGTCATCCATTTCTGCAGAACTAAAAAAAATACTTTAGTTATTCCATCTTTGAAAATCTGGTAGCATGCTCCAGGAATTCCATCCCAACTATGTTTCCTCTCATTTTAACAGCTTTTTCACCTGTGTAAAGCAATTAAGAAAGACAGTGAAGTGAAATGGGTTGTGGTACTATAAATATGTTGACAATAATCAAGTTACTTTTTCATTGGACTGAGAAGCTCTGCTTTATTTGCTTTCTCAGTGGGAAGATCATGGATGAGAACAACTTGACTGAGGCTCAATCTGTACCAGATGGATCTACTAGGTATGAGTAACCATCTTAGGGGCATGAAAACTTGACATCTGCTTCTACTATTAAGAGGATAAGCCATGCTTGTTGATGAAATTTACAGGGATGCTTTGGAATCCCTAAGGGCACCCGGATACATAAAGTAACAATCAGTAACTGGGCAACATCTCATTAAAAAAACAGTTCAATATGTGTTTAGTGTCTTTAGTCAGAACTCAGCTTGGGTTACACCCAAGTTGTTTCTACCTTTCCTTACCATCTGAATTAGCTGGGGCAGTAAACAAGGCAGGAATTATAAAAATAGAGTTATTTTTATTTTCTAAAAAGCCCTACCTCCAAACTATATACAAACTAGTTAAATCTGGGTTCTAATTTGGTCAGGAAATCTTCACAACGATGCTTATGGGCAATGTTAGTAAATTAGAAAAATGGAAAAGGTTAAGCTACAAAATAGCCTTGCCTCACTTACAAAAAAAGGCAGCCCAAAGTCCTGGGGAAAGTCTGATCTACTCACATTGGTGGAGTAGAAAATGGAAATAGTCCCTTGGCTCCTCTGTGGCACTGTCTGGAACTGCAAACTAAACTCCAGTCATAGATCCACATTGAGTCCAATGCAAATAAACCCACCAAAGTGTCTCAGGCACAGCTTCCACAAGGCAACGATCATGGAGTGGCAATGCCTTAGCAGCACAGGGAAAAGCTAAGCTGCTCAGAGTGTTCCTATGAATGGTGTCGGTTCACGGTAGACGCAGGTCCTTCCAGCAGGACGCCAGGATGTGGCAGTCTGAAAGCAAGGACACTTTCTTGTCACCCTTCAAGATCCACCTAGCAAATCTGTACAGTTGCCACATACATAAGCTGAGTGCGATTTGCTCTTCCCCGTTCAAGCCCACAGGGGTAGGAGGAACAGCTTCTCGCCTACTTCTTCCTTCATTCAAACCTCCTGGAGTCAAAGGTGGATGTAGGGAAAAAAGTTTCACACCCCATTCAAACCTCTGGAGACAGAAGGTGGGGAAGTTAGTCCACACTACTACACTTTTAATCCACTTAAGGAGGGTTCTGACCACCATAAGAAGGCTTGGAATAATTACACTTTGCTGTTGCACATTTATCGCCACTTTAATTACAGCTTTGCTGTTGTCTGGTGCTCAAATGTGTATGTGTATGCCTATGATTAAACCAAATGTTTTACAAGATACTGCACATTTAGCAGCAAATGCAGGCTTACTCCCATGGTCAGTTAGGATCGAATGGACAGAAAATGCATGAAATTTACAAATAGCCTCCTGTATTCACACTGCTTATTCTATTTTTTAACTCAAGGAGCAAGTCTAACAATAAGATGCTAGCTACAAAAGTCTACATCACCTTTCCTTATTTATTCTGACAAACATGTCCCATAGCTGCTACTAAGAGTAATACATGCATCATTAATTGGATGGTTTTTACCTCTTTCTGTCAGTTTGACTAACCCCAAATACTCCTTTCACCTACTGCAGATACAGACTAAGGCTTAGCCAATTCGAATGATCTCTCCATTCCGAGTAGAGCCCAAAGAAATCACAAACTGGAAGAGACCCTCAAGCACTCCTAGTACCAATTCCCTTCCCAAAATTGCTGCATATGAGTCAAATGGCAACATATTATACAGTCTTTGTGACTAAGAAAAATGGGTTTGGGTAATGATGTGATCCATCACTGTCCAACTGCAGTTACATGGTAACACAGTACTGTGATTTCACTGTTTTCAAATGAGTTTCAATCACCACTTTATTGGAAATTTTAAAAAAAAAGAAAAGGAAAAAAAAAAGGAACTGCGAAAGAGATGCCCTGTTCAGTTAGCTTCTGTGTAGGAACATAAATTCTGGAGAGGTGAAAAAAAAAAAAAGAATTAAAATTTGACAATAACGATATTATGATGCATTATTACCAACATTATCACCTCTTCCTCAGTGTTCCACTATTTGTTGCCTCACTGTTCATCCATGTACTAAAACCCAACAAAACCCAAGGTCTTCCAGGAAATGAGGTTAAGAAATGAATTTGCAGTCTCTAGGTTCAGAAATGCCCTAAGGCCTGACTGGAATGTTCCAGTAGTACAAAGAGATCATCAACAGTTTCAAATCGTTATCAGCTAACTATTAAACCTGTATAGGTCTATGTCCTATATCACAAGATATAGGACATTGTGAAAACAAGCTATCCACAGATCAGTAGCATTACCTGGACAGGCTGCACACTTGAGAAACTTGAGCACCCCTGGTCCAGAACAAATGTAATACTTATTTACCTGCATTGCCATTGGAATGGGCTGCCCAGGGAGGTGGTGGAGGCACCATCCCTGGAGGTGTTCAAGAAAAGCCTGGCTGAGGCACTTAGTGCCATGGTCTAGCTGACTGGCTAGGGCTGGGTGCTAGGTTGACCTGGATGATCTTGGAGGTCTCTTCCAACCTGCTTGATTCGGTGATTCTATGATCGGTACACATGACAGGTCCACAAACTAGCTAGAACTTTTTGGTGAATTTCCTTGGAGGCTTTACCTGTGATTGATCTTTCCAATGAAGACAAAAGAATTTTCAAACTACACCTTTTCTAAACCACAGACAAACAAAAAATCTTTTTAAATCAAGCAGAAGAAAGAAGAAAGAACAGAAATACAAAATATTTACAAGCAACTCTTCATATTCTCATTAAATGTGTTATGCTTCCAGTCTTAGTTTCAATTTATTTTGTCATAGTAACATCTACAGTGCTCTCTACTCCTAGACAATTAATCTACCCAGCATTTTATGCCTGCTGGAGGCCACTATCTCCACCTTTCTCCTTTCCAAGTCTCTCTCTCTTTGCTTCTCCTGTAAGTTCTGGAGCCATGTTTTCTCCACTTCAGCAACCTCAACTGCTAACCAGGGGAGTCACTTCCTCTTCAAGCTTGATTCAAGTCACTTTAGGTTTAACAGAACATAATGTAACATACAGACACACACACACAAAAATAAAAATCAAACAAACCAAAGCAGAATATGCAGTGTCCATAAAGACATAAGGCACAGGAGTTTGGGTGGGTTTTCATTGCTTTTTTGGTGAAAGATGCAGGTATATTCCTATACAATATTTTTACACAAGGTTGATGTCATACATATTTGATAGTCTATAGACATATTTGGTGGAAATAGAGTTTACAGAAGTCAATGGATATTTGATAAAAACTTTGGGCTGTAGTTAGTTTCCAAATCTGAAGATATCTGATGTTCTTTCTGGTGCACAGAAATGAATGTGTGATTCTTTTTAATCAGAGATGAAAGAAACAATGATTTACTTTCAAGTTTAAAGGGTCTACTTACCTTTCAACACCCCCAGTTCTCCATCTTCATGTCCTGTGATCTCTTGGGTATTAAAAGACTAAAAAAAGAGATACAACTAGAGTTGGGATACCAAGTTCACAGCATCCTTCTTTGCTGACAACTTCCTTTGTTGGCAAGGGCTGCATGGCCCTAGTATTCATACGTGGACCTGATCCAGCTGAAATCAACAGAAGGCTTTTCATGGACTTCAAAGGATTTTGAAATATAAGGCCTTATAAGCTTCAACTGTGAGAAAGGTCAAAAATGAAGATTCTTGGTGTAAACTCCTAGGCAAGTGCTTTTTTGACATAATGTTTACTTTCACTAGGAATTAAATTCTTAATATCAACACAAATGTGTCTTTCTTCTGAAACATTCTTGATACTTGATCATCAATTGCCTTTTTGGTTTTCAAAATATAGAAGCTAGATAACAGCACTTTTTCTGTTTACAGAAGTTGCTTATGTAATCAAATCCAGATGATCACAGAAAGCTAAAATTCACATGGAATAGCCAGTGGAGATGTAGACCAGCTTGTGAATAATAATCTCCATTTGTGCATATATATATATATATAAACTCAGCATTCACACTTAAAAGTTTACCCTTTGCAAAATGACAAATGTTCAGCATCTGGGAAATCAGTCTGGTTTTTGTGTTGTCTCAGAAATGCACTGGGTTTGTCTTTTTCCTTACAGGACACTTACTAAACCAAATACATCTAAATACATTCTGAGCACTAGTTAATCACAGACACAATCCATATGCAGACAATAATGTTTTAATAACAGTTTTAATATTAACACTACCTAACTTATAACCTTGTGAGCTCTGTAGTAAGTGGATATGTTCAAGTGAGAAAAAAAAATTTACATTTTAGTGTTCCCACTGTGTTTCTTTCAAATGTTTTCTAGTGCTTTACAAAAGCAATGTCTCCTCCCCCTCCCCAGCACACTCCTATGACCTTAAAACTGTTTTGTCAACATTTTCTGTACACAAACTTTGTATGCTTTGAAACACGTTAGTAACATTCCTCCTGGTTTTATCACAGTATCATCAGGGTTGGAAGAGACCTCACAGATCATCAAGTCCAACCCTTTACCACAGAGCTTGGTTTCAGGCACATATTCCATATTAAAAGTAATTTTATGAACAAGAGTAAGATAGCACAGTTTTTTGTTTTTTTACTAAGATGTGAGCACCCATGAGTAAAATACAAGAAAAGCATCCTGGCAGCTCTTAATTGTCCAATACAATTGCTCATCATTCACCTAGGTTTTCATATAGTTCAACTGATTTGTATTTAAAGCTCACACTTGAAGCACAGCGAGAACATACGAATCTGGGAAAGCAATGGCCACATGTTTGAAGCCCCAAACATGAAGAATCAAAGCCACTAGGAAACAGATCAAGTTCTGTATCCACTCATATCAACTATGCAAGTCTTCACTGATGCCAAAGAGGTCTGCATTTGGTTATAAGCGAACATAACTCCCACTGAAATCAGAGAGGCTCACATCAGACGGGGATAAAAGGGCAAAGACTAACTGTGGCTTAATCCCACAATATGGTGGAATCTTTCAATTGGATGAAACCATCATGATTCAGAATGAACATTTTATCTCCAAGAATTTACATAAGTTGATATTAGAAGATCTGTGCACCTCTTGTTTACAACAGCAGATCCAAATAAGATGACCACATCAAATGTCAGTATAGTTATTCGTATCACATGCCACGTGAACAACAAAGGCAGAAGAAGGATTGGAAATTTTAACACATTTTGAGAAAATACGAAGTAATGACAAATGTTTCAATTTATCTGTGTAAAGAAATTAACAGCAGTGTGCTTTATAAGACATATGAAAGTCAGAATTATTTAACAGAAGGACTATTTTTGGAAAGGAGATGAGTACTGAAAACACAACACAAGCAGATGGCACACATTTCCTAAGTAGTAACACGTAGAAAAGATTTTGAGCATTTTCCAAAAGAACTAAACAAATTTGGTGCTTGGGCAACTTATCCACAGAAACTGAAACTTTCTGGGAACAGCACACTACATAACCACTATATCTCATTACAAAAGTACTTCGTATCATTTCAAAAGATTCATGGAAAGTAATTTACTGCTTTGAGATTATTCAAGACAGTTACAATAATAAATGATTTCTTCATGATCTTCATCTTCTCTATAGCAGAGCATAGAAGCACATACACCCTAGACTTTCAGCCTAGCCTACTGCTTTCCTGCCTGGAATAAACTGCTGATTTTCACAGGTGAAATCACTTTGGAGTTACAAGAAATGTGAAGGTGGATTTTCTGGCATTTAGATAACTAGCTATGTGACTTGTGTGTAAAATCTGGTATTGGGTATCTAGAGGCAATCACTTACACACTACTTGCTTGCAGATATAAAATCTGGGGACCTTTCATTATCTATTTTAAAGAATTGCCTGGTATTCCTCAATAACTTCATATGTCCTCACAGGCAACAAGTCATTTGTAGCAGTGTAAGCAATCTCCTATCACTGTATAGTTATCAGTCACTCAATACAAGAAAATTTTAAAGGCCTTTATTATTTCTTCTCACATCTGTTAAACACTATGCAACATCTAGATCTATTAGCATAAAAAGTATTTTTCCATCCTTTCAAACACCACTTTGGGTTACCTTTAGTTAACTTTGTGCTAATTCCCAAGTATTAATTATTTTACATTACTATTAGATTTATACTAAGCAATATTTAAGAGGGGTTATCTGTCAGTAATTTCCTTTCATACACCACAAAATTTGCTTATTGCTTGAGGGATACCTACACTGTATAAAAAGTTTCAACTTGAAATCATCTACTATTCAAATAAGTTATTTTAAGTATGATTTAGAAAACCCTTATGTGACCAAATTCATCCATGCTGTGACTGGTACATTTTTAGACAGCACCAATCTTATTGAGTTTGAGCAATCACTCATGAGCCTATTCAAGCAGCAATGACAATTCTGTGTCACACCACATGTATACATCCCAATACATCTGGACTTTCTTCAGTGTGCCACTGAAGACTACCCAAAAAAAAACCCAAAACACCACAAACAAAACACACAAAACCAAACCAAACCCCCTGCCCCCCCCCGAAAAAAAAGACACCAAACAACTTAAAGTACAGTTAGATGTACCAATATCTGCAAATACTGTGGGAGGAATCTGATTTTATCCAGCATTTTGTTTTTAATGCACTGATAATCACAACATTTTGTATGTAAACTATTGTAAGGAAAGGTAAATAATGAAAATTAATTTAGAATTTAGTTCAACATTATAACCTTAAAATGTAACTACTCCTATTCTCTGTTCTAGTCACTTCTCCATATGTGTAATGCTATGTCTAGCACTAGGCTCTCCATCACACAGAGACATGGACTTAGTGGAACAAGTCCAGCAAAAGAATTGGAGCATCTTTCACATCAGAAAAGGCCAAAAGAACTGGGATTGTTTAACGTGACACAGAAAAAGATCAAAGAGTCCTCAACATTGTTTTTTAATCTGATGGGAGGGATTAAAGATGACCAAGTCAGACACTTCTCAGTAATGTCCAGTAGTAGCATGTGAGGCAATAAGCAAAAACTGAAGTCCAAGAAATTGTCTGATTATATGAAAAGAAGGGTTTTTTTCCTACTGTGAGGGCAGCTGAACATGCGAAGCAGATTGCCAAGAGCCGCTGTCCAGTCTCCAGTACTCTGTCAGTCTGTGAGCATGTGGTTCTGGCCTCTCTCTCTCCCTCTCTGTGTCTCTCTGTTCTTTTGAGTCCATACCACAAACACAGACAATTAGTTGGGCAACTACCCACAAACGCAAGCTATTTCCATTTTCACATTCCACGACACATTCTACAACCACTTTCTGGCCCATTAAACAGAATTGACATCTCTGCTACCTCACTAAACTTGTCAAGTTTGGTAAAAAGTAAGAAGTCCAGTTTGGTAAGCAGAAAGACACTTGAGAGGCCTGTAACTGACAGTAGCTAAGAAAAAAGATCCATGAGTTCGCAGGTCCAAGTAAACACCACTTGCTTTCTGTAACATTTTTATGCTGTACCCTTTCTAGCCTATGTGTTTTCACTGGTGTTTAAGCTCTTTTTCACATAGAAAACTTTTAATCTTGCTGTTTTCTGAACACGACTCAGGTAGCTGACAGTAGAGGTTAAAAGTCAAAATGCATTTGCACTCAACTGGAAAACAGAACAGTAAAAGTTACTGCTGCTCCTGCTCCCCCAGAATGGAAGTAGGATGCAACTAGTATCACACATGGGAAAGGCAACACCCATAGACAGCAATGTAAGGAATTTAGTCTCATTCCACTAAAACAGGCAAGTTATACAGAAAAGCTCTAGCTAAATTAATCTGCATATTTAAGCTTCTTTGCTATACAAGGTCCCTGTTTATAGCTGTACTCTTTAGGAATCCAAAGCTTGTGCAGTGACTGTGACTTCACCTTCCTGAGCGTTACCTACTGTACTAGTTTACTATAAAACAAGATTCACAAACTTTGGGTACATCAAATGAGAATTCATAACATTCTTCTGTGTATCAGGTAAAACACTGAGAAGAGAAGTGACTTAATTAAGAAAATGTCACAGGAAACAATGTATATGAAGACGTCTTTTTTCTTTAGAACCTTGTTCCCTAAGACAACAGGACTTCTTCCACACAGCATTCATAGTCTTGTGGAGCCCAGCACCTGAGCTCTTCCTTTCATTCCAGACTAGAGTAGGAATCACCCTTACCATCTTACAAGGACAGCTAGCTAACACAGAGGTATGCTCTTTTAGACAACAGCCAAACAGGTACAACACTCATGATAATATACAAGACTGTCAGGTTCAAAAGTGCCTCTGCTCTACCTCAGGAAGGTCACTTGACTGTTTGCTCTTGGTTGCAGAAGAACACTCTTGCTACTGTCCTCTATTCAGGTTGCCAGAAACAAAGCATATCAGTAGTAACTCTGTTCTACTTGCCAGTGTAGTGACGCAGGATCATGGACAGGTTCCAATGAATGCTCCAATTACTTCTTCATACATGTTATGCTGCTGTTACTGTAATATCTTGGTCTCAACAACCAAAATAGCTAAGAGTAATCTAAACGCTAGGCTAGAGAAATGTCCTACTCTTTCTGGTAACAGGTCAATTCAGTGCTGTCCAGCAGCCCAAGTTACACAGGTAGGATAAAAATGCTTTTCCATATCTGCAAAAGTCCAAAGGAAGCTAAAGCACCACACTGCACATGGTCCAGGAAGGCAGAAGAGATATGCTGGCATCCCTTCATCCATAGATCAAATGCCATTCTCTACTGTGGATGAGTATGCAATTGATATGCTGTTACATAAAAGAAGAAACCACTATGTCCCAATTCTGCTTACATTTTCTGTTTGCCTTTTTTATGAAAGAATTTTGTGACAGCATGTTCTCTGTAAGATTTTTTTGGCCTGTGAACAGGCTATAGATATATAAAACCTGCATATTTCATCAGACTCTAAGATCCATGTGGTTCAATTACTCTCTTACTGACACCACAGTCTTTTGGTGTAATCTCTACTTAGAATTCCTCAACACCCCCAAACTGGAAAAAAAAATCTCCTGGAGATAGGAATTTTATAACAAAAAACCTCCATGCCCCTTCAACAGGAATTCTGCATATCAGAGATTCAGGTGATTAATTGCTCTTCTAGCTCACATCGGTTGTCTACATGGAGGAAAACAAACAAACAACAAACAAAAAAACCCAAACAAACAAAAAACAACAGGTAAAATATTTAATCTGTGCATCAGTCAAAATAACTTCTTACTGATAATGCCTTTAAAATAGGTTTAGAACTACTCTTTCGACCATTTTATAAATAGAGATGGTAAAGAGAAGTGAGTGAAAATTCGAGGGGAGGGGGAGAATGAAAATATCTCTCATCAGCATTTCTGAGATTTGAAAAATATTGGTTAACATTCAAACAAGGGAGCCAGGAGATAGTGAATTAGCCCCATTTCCTATTGCCTCATTCCCTCTGAAATGTCATTAGTGATGTGGCTTTAGTGCCATTGACTAAGTGAAACTAGGTATCTCTGAAGCACTGGCGAGACCAATCGGTGCTGTTTCCCTGGGCCCCACCTCTGAGGCTGTATCTAATTCGTGCTGGAAAGCAAGTGGGTCAGTCTTCTTTCAATTCTTGTCCTAGCTGGAAGACACTAGAGTTTCCTCCTGCTCCAGTCAGGACCTGCTAGTGTTTAGTTTGCTTCAAAGGTTGAATCAGATTACAAGATAAGTGGGCATCTCTGAAATGAAAAGAACTCTAGAAATTGCTACCAGTTGAAAAAAAAAAGGGAGAATGGAGGGGTTAGAAGCAGAGAGAAGAATGAAAGCAACATCATATCCTTTAGCTGTCGTGGGCCCAGACCAGCATGTCCTACAGTCCACTCTGTGCTATCAGTCTCCTGTGAGAACATTGGATGCCTGCTGTACTCTGAAACTCTCCTCCCTTCTCTTGTTAAAAGACAGTGGAAAGCTTAACTTTTATAAACGAGAGCACTTCATCTTCCAAACATTATAATCGTTTCAGGTCTAGCAGGGGTTTAATCTGTGGTAATTTAGATAAATTACCCCATGCTTTAGCAGGTTGGGGTTAGAACTCCAAGATTTTCAAGTGCTTATAAAAGAAAAAACAAAGCTAGTTATCAAGTTCTGAGTAATTTGCCGCTTATTTCACCCTGGCTAATTAAAACGTAATCACTATTGCTTGGCAATGTGCATTCTGTCAGCAGTTTTACATCGGAAATCTTGCCAAAAAACCACACGTGTATTAAAAAAAGAAAGGGGAGGGGGGGGGAGCTTTCGCCTGCCTCTTTAGTCACTCTAACCATAAAGCAAGTAAGTTACGACTGCCTGACAAAGCAATAAAAAAGTACTAATCCCTCCTCCCAGATAATGAACTATTTTAATGGGCACCCTCCTCACAAGTTAACCTGCCGAGAACGGAACAGATCCCGGCCCCACCCGCCGCACCAGGGCAGCTCGCCAGGCCGGGGCTGCTAGCGGGGTCGGGGGCAGGGCAGCGGCAAGGCGGTCCCTTTCCCACTCCCCCGGAGTGCATCCTTGGTCTCCTTGGCCCAAATCCAGTTACAAGTACCAAACACCTCCTGCCGCCGTTGAAGCGAATACATTAACATTTTCTTTTACACGAAAACTTATTTTTAAACCAAGTTCTCCTTCAGTATCTCTCCCATCTGCCCCGTTGTGCCAGCACCTTCAGCCTCGAACGCTTCTTTGACCCAAACATTTGCCCGACTGATGCCGATCTCTAACGGACAGTAAAGTAGAGCCGCAAGCGAGCGCCGCGCTCCCCGTTCGGTGCCCTGCGCGCTGCAGGAATGTGCCATCCCTAAAGGTGGAGGTGGTTCCCGTCCCACCGGGTTGGTTAGGGAGGAACAAGAGCTGGCAGTTCAGGAGGACTTCTCTTATTTGGATGGAGCGGACACGGTTTCAACACTATATTCTGCACAACGTAGAACAGGTGGGGAAAGGAGAAGAGATGCGTGTCTAACTGGAAAACGGGGAAGGACTGGCAGACACCCGCTGCTGTTACACCATCACCCACACTGATTCCAGCACAGTCCCTTTCGGGGGTCACTCTCCCTCATTTCATTTTATATCCCCTAAGTGTCCTGCCACTTCAAGCCTATTTCCCCACTCCTTTTAGCCAGGGATGTGCCCTTCTGTTTCAGAATAGCGTCACCCCTAACCCTCACTTTCCAAGAGGTCAGAGTCAAGTGTTACACGTTCTGGACCACGGCTCTTCAAAAATAAGCTCGAACTTTCCCACCAGGTTAGAGAAGCGAACCACCTGCGGGTGGCAGGGCGCAACGACTTGCCCGACCCGCAGGCACGCGGAGCTCCGCGGCATCGCCTCAGCACCACCCCTCGCTCGGAAGCACAAACGCACTCCCGGCCGCAGAGCACAGAGCTGGGGACGCTCCGTCGGCTCCATAGCCTCAGACATCAACGGAGGCAGCAGCTAGGACCCGTCCCACTGCGCTACAGTCAGCGGCAGGGCGCATCGAGAACCTGCCAGGAGCCGAGGCAGAGAGGTGCCCCTACCTCACCCGGCTGCGGACTCAGCTCAGCCGGCTGGCGAGCAGCTAACAAGCGTGTGGTGAGGCACGGCGTTCTGGGACTCCCCAAATCCGCCGCCTCCTCCCGGCGACCAGCCACGTGTGAAGCCCGGCCGCCAGCCACACGCAGCGACGGGTGTAGACGCTGCTGCGAGGCCGTGCCCACCTGTCTGCCGCCTCCAGATGCTCGCAACAAGACTCGCCATCCCCTGCGGAAACTCCCCAAGTTTGCTAAGAAGCGCTCCGGCTGCGGCCGATCTCTCCGCGCCACCCTGCGCCCGCTCAGCCGGAGCCGAGCGACGGCCACCCGCCGACTGAGCCAAGCGGCGACAGCGGGACGGCGGCGGGGCGCCCCTGCGCGGCGCCATGCCCTTACCTGGAAATGCTTGAAGAAGGCGGAGATGCGGGTTATCTGGAGGCTCAGGCACCTGGCAGTGCATCTGGCAGTGGAAAAAGCCTCGTCCTGCTTGCGGGCAGCAGCAGTGGCGACACCAGCCCCCGGCCCAGCGGAGCTGCCGCAGGCAGCTGTTACCCAGAGGAGCAGGGCGAGCGACGCGCCGGGCACCCTCCACACCATCGCTCTGCGGGAGAGGACGGCAGAGGGGCAACCGGGCGCCGCAGGGGACAGCAGGCGCCGGGCTAAGCTCCCGCTTGCCGGACTAGTGCCGGGCTGAGCTGAGGGAAGACACCTCCGCGGCGCAGAAACTACACAAGAAAGTTCAATCATTCAACTCCCCTCACCCCCACTTTCCTCCCGCCCGCCCCGGCCCACAGCCCTCCCCCGCCCGGCGGCGGGCGGGCCAAGGCTGACAGCGGCCACGCCATTGGCTGCGCAGAGAGCCAGCGGCGGGGCGGGCGGGCAGTGTGGCCGGGGGCAGGTCGGCGCGGCGGGGCCAGCGCTCGCAGTCGGGGTGCTTGCAGCCTGCCGCCGCCTGTGGGGCATCGGGGCGTGCAGGGGTCGGCATCGCCGCTCGGCCTGTCCTCAAGCACAGGCGGGCGGATAGGGAGTCTGCTACCGCAGAGCTGGACACCGGGGGAGCGAGGCCCACGCCCGGCTCTCCTGGCCCTTAGCGCGGGGCTGGCACTCAGCGGTGTTGGGGCTGGCACCCAGCGGTGTCGAGTTCGGCTCGCTGTCCGCACACGGCCGGCCGCGGCGGCCCGGCTCGGCCCAGGCACACCGCGCTGTGGGCCCGGGGAGGCTGGCGCAGCCCTCTGGTGGCTTTCTGTCAGCAGCCCTGCTGCGAGGCAGATCCTTAAAGCTCCTCTGTTAATTTCTTTTATTTCTCCTGATTTGTTAGAAAAAAAAACCGAGGCAAAAATATATGGAAATCACTTTTTTTGGTTTCTCACAGTGAAGCACTGTGGTGAGCCTTTGTCCCATAAAGGCTGCTCTGAAGAGTTATTTAAAAATGAAAATCTATAAGTCATTAGCCCAAATACCTCTGGGTAATAGCTGCAAAATCAGAACACCGCCTTGAGCTTTAAAATGGCTACCATACAATACATACATCATCCTAACATCCCTTCTCTCTGTACCTTCAGGGCTGCAAGCACATGCAGCAATATATATGCAGCATACAGGTTACGTACCGCATTCCTCTCTGTGCGTGCGTTGTATGAACTCCTCCCGTTCTAAGTATGTGCCACTAGAAAGGCTAAGTGGCTCTTTCGTCACTGGTGCCTGTGGATTGAGCCTCCTGAACTTGAAAATCCCAAGGTTGTGTGAGCTGAAACAAGTAGTCTTTAGGCTACGTCAAGTGTTAATACGATATTAACTACCTGAAGGGGCATTGTAGCCAGGTGGGGGGTGGCCTCTTCTCCCAGGCAACCAGCAATAGAACAAGGGGACACAGTCTCAAGTTGTGCCAGGGTAGGTATAGGCTGGATATTAGGAAGAAGTTCTTCACAGAGAGAGTGATTTCCCATTGGAATGGGCTGCCCAGGGAGGTGGTGGAGGCACCGTCCCTGGGGGTCTTCAAGAAAAGACTGGATGAGGCACTTAGTGCCATGGTCTAGTTGACTGGATAGGGCTGGGTGATAGGTTGGACTGGATGATCTTGGAGGTCTCTTCCAACCTGGTTGATTCTATGATTCTATGATTAATTACTACAATAAGTAGTACTTTAATTTGGCTATCAAACCCTATATTAAACAGACTGCAGGGCTCTATTGGAACAAGTTTTATCATAAGTTAAGCACTCATTAGGAAAGTCACCTAAAATCTCCCCCAAAGACAGCAAGGTCTTCCCCCACTCTGGCTTGTACTCATTTTATATGGCTATAAATCCTCCCTTTATGTATGTTCTTATGTACACAAATGTGAAATAAAGCATATACCCCAATGTCATTATTTTTACACATAGACATTCCCTAGCACACACACATATATGCATGCAGATACATGAAAAAGTACATAAAGATGTGTAAAATCCACACTAATATATCAGTAGTTAAATTCTAGCTTTAGATTCTAGTAGTAATTTTGCTGCCTTATTTCAAAAGGCATAGAATAAAAAGAGAAGAGTCCTTGTCACAAGTACTGGCAATGTACAAATATACTAGGAAACCAGACATTTTAATTTAGGTATTACTTTGCATTATGTAGTGTCTCTTGTCAACTGACCATAAATATTCACTTGAAAGAAGCCAGTAAGGTAGATCCTTTTCTTGCAAGTGTTAACAAAGTGAGATGACAGTTTATGCCCTTAGATGTTTGAAGTAGCCTAGTAGCCAGAAGATGAGGTCACTTGCCACATCCTGTCACAGAAGTTGCCAGCAAACTCCAACTGCCGTTTTGGAAGTGTCTCAGACACGACTGTCTCAGCTGCACCTCTAGAAGTCATTCTCGTTTTTGGAGCTTGAGCTGCCTCTTGCAGTAAGCAGAGGTCATTAGTGACTCAGGAATGCTCTTCCTAATTCTGAGCGATTTCTCACCACAAGAGAACCAATTATTTCACCTAATCCAGCATCTCTGTTTATATAAACAACCACAGTACAGAACAACAGAAACAAATGCATAGATCTAGGAATATTGTGACAAGTAGTGGTGAGTCTGCTCAGGCCTCCATATTAAGTTCAGGACTTGCTAGTTTCTATCTGACTAACTTTCAGCTAAATTTTCCTAAGCTTTGACTAAAAATTTTGCAACTTTTTGCCTTGAGTCAGGAAAAGAAAATTGCTTCACTGATTCACAGTGTTTACAGGTACACCAAATGCTTTCAACTTTTGCCATGTTTTAACAGATTACTGCCTGAAAAAAAGCATGTCACTCTCTGTAAATCAAACAAAAATCTAGAGAGGACAGATGGTTCTTTAGATATATACCTGCCATGTCAGTACTAATGTAATTTATGTTGCACATTATAAACTCTAGCTTTAAGGAGAAGGGTACAAATCCTGCTTCTTTTGTTTTATAAAGTCTGGTAGCAAAGGACACAGATCCCTTAATAATTAAAATGCTCGTGAACACACAGTTTACTCAGTTGCTTTTGTTTGAAAGGTCATGGTTAGAGAGATCATCAGCATAGTCTCTGAATTCCTTTTTAGTGAGGGCTGACTTGGTTAGCACACAAAAGACTGGCTGTTCAGTTCCAGTAAAACTGTATTCACACAGGTCCTGTTCCCTTACATGGAGATTAAGAAACAGGCTGAGTAGCTCAAGAATTGAGTAGGTAATTAAAACCCACTGTAGCCTAAATATCACATAGACTGAAAGACAAAATACACGGTTTTGTAAATGCACTCACACTACAGAGGCTTATAAATCAGTTAGAGAATACAAACACTTGGAAATAAACGATATGTACAATCCACCCAATCTTTAAAGATCATAATAACTGCATAAATAAGGACACGGACACATTCGAAAGCGTTGTTCCATTTATTTGTGTGTGTGTGTCAATAAATGGCATTAAATAAGCTTTTCACGTTAGAAACAGAAGAATTCGTACCAATAATGTATTGCAAGTGCAGAACATTTGTCTTACTTTAAAAACACGGGGATTATTTTCCTGCCTGTGCTTCGGAAGAGTCTGGCTCTTAAAGAGGAGCGTGGAGGAAATCTGGGCTGTTTTTCCACAGGAGACAGCGCCACATGCTGGTTTTCTGAGGCGGCAGCTGCTGGGATTTCTACTGACTTGGTTTTGTTTGATGAGTTGGGTTGGATCGATTTTAAATCAAGGTGCCTGCATCTTAAGTAATTACTTCTTATTCCAAAGGGAATTGCCAACATTAGGTTCTAATTTCAGGTAAACAAACAAAGAAGACATTGTTCATGTTTGAAATATTTATGGGTTTTATATAGACTGTTGTGTTCTAGCTCACTGATACAGTTAATTGTGTTCAATCATTGTAATGCACCATTCTTTACTCATTTCTGCTCGAATTTATTATGTTATGCCAAAAAAAATATTATAACTCTGTGTACAACGTAATCCCCTAAACCCTTTCTAGGAACTGAAATGTTGGGGTCGGCCTCTGATGTGCTTGCATGCTAAAGGAGGCAGTATGAGGAGTAAAAATGATGAGTTAGAGATCAGTGTGCACCTGTAGAATTACAATCTTGCTGGGATCACAGGGACATTGTGGGATGTCTCCTATGACTAGACCATTGCAATGGAAGATTAAGCCCTTTGGGAAGAACAGAATGAGAAAATGAGGCAGAGGGGTTGCCTTTTATGTGAGAGAGCAGATGAACTGCATGGAGCTCTGCCTGAGGATGGGTTAGGAGCCAAATGAGGATTAGGATTCAAGCAAGGGCAGGTAAAAAAGATGTGATAGTGGGGATCTGCTTTAGCACACATGACCAGATGACAAGTGAATGAGGGCCTCTGCAAGCAGATAAGATGCACCCATGAATTCTGAGGGAGCTGTCAGATGTCATTGCAAGACCACTCTCAATAATCTTTGATTGATCATGGCCACTGGGAGAAGAGGCCAAAGCCTGGAGGAAAGCAAATGTGACTCCTTCCTTCAGGAAGGGAAAGAAAGAGACTCAGGGAACCACAGGCTGGTCAGCTTCACCTCCATCCCTAGGAAGGTGATGGAGCATCTAATCCATAAAAAATTTCCAGGCACATTAAGGACAACAAAATCATCAGAAGTAGTCAAAATAGCTACACCGAGGGAAAGTCTTGCTTTACCAATGTGATAACCTTGTACACAAAGAAGTGAGTGGGCCTGGTAGAAAAGGGGAGATCAGTGGATATTGTCCATCTGGACTTCAGCATGGCCTTTAACAGTGTTTCCAAGAGAATCCTCATAGAGAAGCCGTTGATGTACGGGCTGGATGAGAAGGCAGTGAGTTGGACTGAATGTTAACCCAACGGTCAGGCCCACAGAGTGATGATCAGCAGAGCAAAGTCTTGTTGTGGTGTGCCCTAGGGGTCAGTAGTTGGTCCAGTCCTGTTTAATATCTTCATTAATGGCCTGATTGATGGGCCAGAGTGTATGCTTGGCAAATTTGCCAGTGATGCAAAACAGGGAGTAGTGGCTTGTATGCCAGGGAATCACACTGCAATCCAGGGGGACTCTAACAGGCTGGATAAATGGGCTGACAGGAACCTCACAAAGGTCAAGAAAGGGAAGTGCAAAGAAACAGAAGAGCATTGAGATCTGAGGAGGAGTTTGAATCAAAATGATGGGATAGCTTTAGAGAGATTCACTGGGCACTCTTTCCAAATATAAGAAGATACATAACAGAAAGAGTGAAGGTAGTTAATTTGAAATGTAAGAAATGAAAAACGAATGCTGATAGCATCAGCTGACTGTAAGAAGGATTAGATTTTTCAATGTCGAACTAGAACTTAATGCACTGTGTCTTAGTGCAGTGTGAAAGAGAAGCAAATTCAGAAATAGAAAGAGAGAAGAGATGGCTAAAACAGAAGGCTGGGAGAGCACCTTCTGCCCTGTTGCTGACAAATTAAACATTTCCATTATATCAAGAGCAGAGAAAATAAGGACTGGATATTAGAGACATTATGTCAAAGAATGCAGAACTAAACAAACTTTGGTTTTCAGGATGTGGATATCAAACCCTTAGAATCAAAATGAAGCCAAAATTATATTCCTGAATGCGATGTCACCTACAGCACTAAAGAAAGTGAGATGAAACAAGACAAATTATGAACATCTTGAACTTGAGACACTCATAAAGAAAGGTCAGAGGCAAACAATGCTATTAACTGAATGAACATACTTATTTCCTCGCAGGAACTCCCATCTTTTTCATGGTCACATACAATGGTGCAAAGCCAAGGCCTCACTCTAAGTCTGTGACTTCAACTAGTTTGCTGAAATAACTTTTCCAATAAAAAATCATCTTACTGGCATGTTCCCAGCTGCCTCTTGTCATTCCATCTGATTTCTTGTTTCAAAAAGACTATAATTCTTTGTCTTCAATTTTCTATATCCCATACTTCTGATTAAACTGGATCATGTTTTTAAACTGGTATCCACTCTAATATCATGAGAGAAAATAATGTAGAACTCAACACATCTTTGGGCAAGTCCTTTTGTTGTTGTCTTGCTTTAAAAATATGTACCTTGTTTCTGTGTTTAGTAGTGTGTAGACGCTGATTTTTTTTTGTCCACCTTTTGGATAGATGAAGGCTGCCTTTCATGTTGAAATACACCTGCAGACAGATCAAGATTAAATGGAAGATAAATCTGGGCTATAAGGAGGGGTTACTTGCAGATGATGATTAACTTCTACAAATTAACCAGACTGAGATTTGTTTGTGAAGCTTTGCTGTGTTGCTTGTTATGTTTCAGAAACTTTCCATCCCTGAGGTGTATGCCTTTTGATTGGACATAATATTCTAGCAAGGGTGTCAGTAATACCCTACAGATGTAATATGATATCTGTAGTCTATCTTTTTTTGTCTTCACCTTATATAGTTAAGAACTACATTAGTCTTAGTCACTATATTACAGTGAGAGCTCAGGTTTGGTTGGTTACTCACCAGACCCCAAAGGCTTTCATAGATGTAGGCTTTCCAAGAAGCAATTTTCTATCTTGAGTGTGACCTACTTTCTGTGTTCCTAGATGTGCTATCTTGCATATGTTAGCATTAAAATGCATGAAGTTTTGAAATTAATTCAGATTACTGAGTGATACAGAACTCTCTATATATTATTTATCAAGTCAATAATCATGTCATATGGAAATTTCATAACAAATTATTTTATTATGTGTTTCTAGGTTACCAATAGACAAACTGAGTAACACTGAGTCAGGAACAGACTGCACCAAACTGATTAATTTCCATTATGATTTCTCCCTTACAGTTAGTTTTGGAGCTGGTATAGTTATCAAGCTTTTTTTCCAAACCTGGATAACACAAATCTTTTACATTGACTGTTGTCATGAGTCAGATTTTACTGCAATATTGAGATATTTCTTTGAACCCATATTGATTTTATAATTTTACACTTAGTATACTTACTTTGATGGAGAATAATCAGGTTGGAAGAGACCTCCAAGATCATCCAGTCCAACCCAGCACCCAGCCCTAGCCAGTCAACTAGACCATGGCACTAAGTGCCTCAGCCAGGCTTTGCTTGAACACCTCCAAGGATGGTGACTCCACCACCTCTCTGGGCAGCCCATTCCAATGCCAATCACTCTCTCTGGGAAGAACTTCCTCCTAACATCCAGCTTACCAGTAGCATTTTCTAGATCATCCAGAAACATTTAATAATATTTCTGATTTGTACTTCTGCATACCTTACAAGATCTTTTCAGCTTGCTCAAGGCACACAATAAACATTAGATGATCAGAATTACCAGGGGACTTGCACCTGCTGCTCTTTGAAGTCTCTTCATATTGAGAAGCAGGGTGTATTAGCTCATGTGAGATTTATTCCCAGTATAAAAGTAATGAATTTAATACAAGAGCTGACTGTATGCTTTTGGACATAAGGTCATGAGAGCTGGAAAAGAACCTAGGGCTTTACTGTGCTTCACAAAGTACTTCTCTGTGTCCTACAGATTCTTCATTGTTGTGGATTTTTTTTTCCTGCACTGTAGATAAGTTATTTCTCTACTTTCTTATTCCATCCCTGCTTTCTCTTCCCAACTCTTCATTTCAAGCTCTAAATATGCATTTAAGACATTATTTTCTAGAGCTCCAATCCACATATGAACTAAGAAAGAAATATCTCTCTCATTCATACCAAGGAGTTGTTATTTAGCTCAAATGAGGCTGCTGAGAGGAAAAGTAGTTAAGCAGAATGTACTGGGGGGGGTGTGGAATTTATAATATAGACATTTATTCAGAAGCATCAGGAGGATAAAATCTGATAAGAAGTTCTAAAATGTCCCCAAAAAAGTATCTTGTACCAGCAGTAGATAACTGTATATCACTCTGCTTATGCTTTGACAAAGACTAGAGTCACAAGAAGTTGTAATTACTGCCAACTTTGGCAACTAGAACATTTTGATCTCTTGAGACACATTAATCATTCTTAGATATCACTGATCCTGTACAGACTTACCTTCTTGACAGCAGAATTGCACAAAATTTCATCTGTTTCCAAAGCTTGAGTGCATTAATTCTAGCAAGTTTCTTAAAGCCATAGTTTTAAAATTGATCTTATTTGAGAGCTGTTTGAGCCAGCATACTTCTATCTCAAATGTATTTTTGATAGCCAAAACAATCACTTAATATCTGCTGTTGAATTTTCTCTCTAAATTAATTCACATGACCAAAGAAGAAATCATAGAGGTTTAAGTGCTATAATTAAGTGATGAAGGCATTTCTTTATAATGGAGCCACAGATGGAACTTTCAGCATTTACACAACATAGCACAGATCCAAGAGAAAAGAAAGAGAACATCCAGTAGATTTAGTGACCAGAGTGGTGTTTCAGCATTCAGACAATCTGGATTTGAGTCTTGGCCTCCAGAGTGATAGAAAGATACTTTGAAGCATCACTATGAGGCTGAGTTGCCACAGCTGAGCTTTTGGCACTATATGCATGAAGTCCAGGTAGAGTCAGCTACACAATACGAAATTCAGAGCTTCCAGCATATAGATAACCAAGCTTGCAAGTAACCAAAAATGAAAAGAGAACATTTTGCACATATCAGAGATTTTGAGGACTAACATCAAAACCCACTTTCCTTCCTCCCCTCAAAAAGTTCTGTATCATATAGCTTAGGATGAGCAAGAATTACCCTCTTTCCTGTGGAAGGCTCTTCTCTACAAAAGCATCCAAGATTTTGAGGCTGGAGAAGAACCAAGGTTATCAAGTCTCTGACTTAGGCATTGAAAAGAAAGCAGTCTTTGATTGAAAACCAAATATATATGTATATATATATTGTAATCAAGTTGAGGAGAGCAGGTGAGAATGCAAGGATGTAATTTTGCAGAAGAAATTTCCTAGTACCAGGGTAAGTTATTTTGTTACAGCTCTCTGCTGTCTTCTCTGGGAAGCGGTACATTTTTCACATGAGGTGTGGAGAGTCCCTGTGCCTCAACAGTTAAGATGTGGTTATGCTCCTTATCTGTCCTCCATACCAACAGAGTTGAAAATGTGTGTTTCAAACTTCTTCATCTGAGCTGCTGCTTGAGTGACTGCTGTGGTCATGGGGGAAAAAAAAAAGACTAAAAATCACTCTTTATTCATCTGCAGGAACATAAATTCCACCTGCTTCCACAGCAGATTAACAAATATTTTTGTGAGACAACATTTTGCCCTCAATAATCTGTCATATAATAGGAGTCACACTGAATTGTGCCAGAAGTCTGGATTTCATACATGTTTTGAATAGGAAATGTAAAAGCACACTTCCAATGCTAGCATATATTATCACAGTATCACAGTATTATCAGGATTGGAAGAGACCTCACACATCATCAAGTCCAACCCTTTACCACAGAGCTCAAGGCTAGACCATATTTGGTGTATGTCTCCAGGTTTTGGTAGTGAAAAGGGAGCTGCAGGAGTGACCTTTGTGAAGAAGAGACTAGGGTCTGCCCTATGCTGGTTGCAGCTGTTCCCAGCTGGCTCTGCCATGGACGTATTGGAGGACACAGCCGAGACCATTAGTCAGTGTGGTGGTGCCTTTGGGAAGGCGTATTTAATGAAGAACAGAACACTGGCAACAGTGAAAAGTGAGGGAAAAAAGTACAACAAATAATGCTGCAAACAGCAAGGTGAGAGAAGAAGGGGAAATAGGTGCTCCATGCACAGAGCCCTGTAGGCTTTGTAAGAGGCCATGCTTGAGCATACATTCATACTGCAGCCTGTGGAAGAATCAGTGTTGGAGCGGGTTTGTCCCAAAGGACTACAATCCATGGAAAGCACTCATACTGAAACAGGGAGAAAGTGTGAGAAAGGAATAGCAGAGAAAAAACATTCTGGACTGACCACAATTCCCCATTCATCATACTCCCTGCACCACTTGGTGAGAGAGGAGGTTAAAGGATGAAAAATGAGGAATTGAAGATGAAACTGAAGAAAAAAGGTAGCTAGGAGGAAGTTTGGGGTTTATTTTATGTTTCTCACAATCCAACTTTTAATTAGGAAACAAAATTCTTTCTCCCCAGGTTGAATGTGTTTTGTTTGTGACACTATTTGATAAGTGACCTCCTTATCTCTGATCATGAGCTTTTTTTCCATCTTATTTAACTCCTCTCTCATATTAAGGAATGGGAGTGAGAGAGCAGCTGGGTGGATGTCTGGCAGCTACCCAAGTTCAACCGCCCACATTCTCACTACAGGACAATTGTTTATAGTAACATTTTTTCCTGCTTTTAAATACCTTTAACCTATATTTTTTAACCTATATTCTCCCAAACAACCAGCAATAAAACAAGGGGACACAGTCTCAAATTGTGCTGGGGAAGTCTAGGCTGGATGTTAGGAGGAAGTTCTTCCCAGAGAGAGTGATTGGCATTGGAATGGGCTGCCCAGGGAGGTGGTGGAGTCACCATCCTTGGAGGTGTTCAAGCAAAGCCTGGCTGAGGCACTTAGTGCCATGGTCTAGTTGACTGGCTAGGGCTGGGTGCTAGGTTGGCCTGGATGATCTTGGAGGTCTCTCCCAGCCTGGTTGATTCTATGATTCTATGATTTACTGTAAAGAACGAAAATAAGGAAGTCAGTTAACAAGTCCTTTCCTAGTCTATCTCTAACTCTATACTCCAGTCACAAAGTAGTATTCAACAACTAGACTTTGTGCAGAACAACCACCTGAAGCTACAGCTTCAGATCTTCAATGATTGCATCTACAAGGAGTTAAACAAAAAAGCTACTTATTTTTACTTGAGAAAAGCCATTCCTTACTATAAACTATATTAAAAATCCAGCCTACGCTCCTTATGCTTCCATTATGATAAATTATGTTAATTCAAGAGTGTCATTTAACCAAGATGTCATCGTGTCCCAGTAAGAAATTGCAAGTATTCAAAACAGTGGGAGTTTTATGGGTTTACTTTATTGATTTAATTATTTATCAAGAAGTAAAAGATTATAAATCTAGAAGGAAACTTGGTTATAGTGATAGTGCTATAATATTTTCTTTTAAATAGCAGTCTGCTTTCATTCACATCTCTCAGTATGACATGGTCCTAGTTGACTGGCTAGGGCTGGGGGATAGGTTGGACTGGATGATCTTGGAGGTCTCTTCCAACCTGCTTGATTCTATGATTCTATGACTTCAAAGTCTAAAATGATGTTTTAAATATTAAGTTCATTTTAACCATTTTATCTTGGGACTGTACTGAGATTCCATATAACATATAGGTAATTGGGATACACTATTTCCTGAGTAATTCATAGCTCACAATTACCATGGTTGGGGTTCAGGAATTAATATGTGCACATGTGGGTTCCTGGTTCTACTTAATTCAGTGTGATGGTATTGAGAACGGTGACAGATTTACAGTGACAAACTTTGGAACAAAGATTCTCTCTTCTAAGCTATTTATGGCAAGCTGATTAATATGAAGAGCTAAGAACTGCAATTTACAAGTGGTACTGCTTAAAGTAACAAATATACCAGAGGGTACAGTAGAATAAGCCATTTCCTTCAGGAACAGATGATGAAACAGATCTGTGACATCAATTTATTAAAATGCATTCCAAAAACTCAAAGACAGGCTGGGCTGCTCTGTTAGTTTTCTGCTGTTGATACAGTTACATTTCATAGACCCATAGGATGGTTTGAATTAGAAGGAACCTTTAAAGATCATCTACTCCAACCCCCCTGCCCTGGGGACATCTTTCACAAGATCAGGTGGCTTAAAGCTGCATCCAGTCTGACTCTGAATGCTTCCAGTGAGAGAGCAGCCACAAATTCTCTGGGAAACTTGTTCCAGTGTCTCACCACTCTATTTTTTTTCTTATATCTGGTCCTATCTAAACTTAACCTTTTCCAATTTAAAACCATTGCCCTTTACCCTATTACTACAGGCCCTGGTAATAAGTTTCTCTCCATGTGTCTTATAAATTGCCTTTATATATTGAAAGGCCACAATAAGGTCTCTTTGGAGCCTTCACTTTCCAGGTTTTACCATTCTGACTCTCAGTCTTTCATGAGAGGAGAGATATTCCAGCTCTGTGCTCATTTTGTGGCCCTCCTTTGCATCCTCTCTTACAGGTCTGTTTTTCCTATACGGGGACTCAAGGGCTGAATGAAGTACTCCAGGTGGGGTCTCATCAGAGTAGAGTAGAGGGGGGAGAATTGTCTCCCTTGACCTGCTAGACATGCTTCTTCTTATGCAGACCAGTGTATGGTTGGTTTTCTAGCATGCATCACACATCACTGTACTGTAGAGGGTTGACTTTGGCTGGATGCTAAGTGGCCATCAAACTACTGTATCACTCCCCTCCTCAGATGGAGAGTGGAGGCAAAATATAATTAAAGACTCATGAGGACAGGGAGATCACTCAGTAATCCCTGTCACATGAAAAACAAACTCTGCTTGGGAAATTAATTTAATGTATTGCCAATTAAAGGTCAGAGTAATTTAATGGGAAACAAACACATCTTAAAACAGCTTCTCCTCATCCCTTCCTTCTCCACAGGTTTAACTTCACTCCTGAATTCTCCCTCTCCTCCCCAGCAGTGGCACAAAAGGAAATATGAGTTGCAGTCAGTTGTCTCTGCCAGTCCTTCCTCCTCACACTCTTGGTCTGCTCCCACAGGAGGTCCCTCTGATGTGAGACATTTCTCCATTCACTTCTCCAGTGTGAGTCCTTCCCACAAGCAATAGTTCACAAACCATTCCAGCATGGGCTTCCACAGGGTCACAAGTCCTGCTAGCTCCTGCATAGGTTCCTCTCACTCCACAGGTCCACAGGTTCTGCCAGAACCCTACTCCAGCATAGGATTCCCACAGGGTCTCAGCCTCTTTTAGACACATCCACCTGCTCCAGCATGGGGTCATCCATGGGCTGCAGGTGGATATCTGCTTCATCTTAGGCTGCAGGGAGAAAGCCTGCCTCACCGTGGTCTTCACCACAGGCTGCAGGGGAATCTCTGCTCCAGTGCCTGAAGCACCTCCTCTATTTCCTTCTTCACTTACCTCGATGTATGCACACTTGTTTCACATACTCTCTGCAGTTTCCCCAGCAGTTTCTTTTTTAGTCTTTCTTTAATACATTATCACAGAAGTGCTACCATCATTGCTAATGGCTCAGCTCTGGCTAGCAGCAGGTCCTTCTTGGAGCAATAATACTCAACTTCTGTCTGAACTTTTTTGGCCATTAGTATCCCCAAGTCCTTCTCTGCGGGACTGCTCTCAATCCATTCATCACTCAGCCTATACTGATGCTGGTGATTGCACTGATCCAGGTGCAGGACCTTGTACTTGGCCCTCTTTAATTTCATGAGGTTTACATTGGCCTAATTCCCAAGCATGTCAAAGTCCCTCTTCCCTGAAGCATTATCAGCTTGACCATGCATCTTGGTGTCATTTACCACTTGATGAAAACATATTTGGTACAGCCTTGGCTGAATCTACTATAGGATGTTTCCCCCCCATTAGATTGCAGGTGCAGTTTGAGAGATTCTGTGTACTGAAGTGGAAGCTTAGGCTTCAAATAAGTGCATATAAGGATTTTGTGCTGGTTTCAAAGTCTTTTTTTGTTTGTTGCTGTTGTGGAATATTATGTAACTTTTGCATGACTACCACAGGAGAAGAGCACCAAAGAGCACCATATTAAAGTGCACTGAAGGTTAAATCATATAACAAATAACAGTGAAATTCTTAATGAAAGCTTTATGGCAGGATTTTTGGCTTTATCACAGAGGGAAAAGCAAAGCTTTTTTGGGGTCATTCCAAGCAATCAGAATCCTCTCTCAGAGAATTTTTCCTGTAACAAATCATGCCTTCAGACTACAGTTCTTCAGTAAGCCATGTTTTACCTCAAGCATGCATGGCGTAGTTCCCTGCTGTGTTCTGATCTAACAGCTTTTTCATAGACTCCACTGAGACTCCACTAATGTCACTCTGTTCCAAGTCCATAAAGAAGATTTAGACCAGTTCCTATAAATTCAAGTGCTGTACAAATATAATGGTTGTCTGATGGCTACTATTCTGATGCTCTCAGTACAATGTCACTTCGTAACATGATCTCGGCCAACGGTTTATGTTTTTATGCCATTAGAGTCCCAGGCTGGGAGTTAGTAACCTCATGCTCTATTCCCAGCTATGCTTCAGATTTACTGTGCAACCATAATTAGATCTCTGTGCTTTGGATTGAAGTTTGCACAAGGACAATAATATTTCTTCATGCTGAAAAGCCCTTCTGAGAAATATGTGTGAAAACTGTTAACTTGTTGGTTACTTACCTTATCACCAAAGACAGCATTGCTAATGCAACCACTGGTTACATAAAAACTGCATGACTTTGAGAGTAGCTTCTGCAGTATTTAAGAATGCCCATGGATTTTGCTTTCAGAGGGACTCAGTATACTCTAAGGAAAACAGTATCATATGTTTTAGCTATCACAGCCACATCACAAGATTCAAACCAATGTAAAGCACTGGAATAATGGCTTCACTTCTCATACTCCAGGTTTCTCAGTCTAATTATTCACATCCATCAGTGCTTTTGGCATATCAAGTGAAATTTCCTGTCAAATGAGAGAGAAAAGGTTTTGATCTGGCATATTTCTTTATTCCAGCTTTCTAGTTTTATATACTTCAACACAAAATAATGATGTAAGAATCACCTAACACAGTTGTGCTCTTGTTCTGTAAATTTTGTCATGGATGAGGTGATAATTGATATCTTCATGTTTCTTTCAGAGCTCTCCAGTACATGCTATTTTCAACTATTTCTTGTTATATTTTGTATTTCTTTCCAGACAGGTTAATAGGTCTACTCATAATAATGCTTCTGGACTTTTCCTGTTGTCAGTCTTTCCTCAAATATACATTGTGCAAAGAAGCTGCATATTGTGGTTAAATATTCAAACACTCCTTTGACCTACCTTTTGCATACACTCCTAATGTTTTGCAGTTCTTTCCCTTAACATTACTATGCTTTCTGGCTGTGTATCCATTGCATACATAATTGTCTGTTCTGTTATTGAAATACACATTAAAATGCAACATTTGCAATGGCATTTAAGATTCTGCAAAGTTTCCCTGTGCTGCAAGTACAAAGTAACAATATTGCTTCTGCTGCCATGCTTTGGAGTAAAGGCAGACATATGAATAGGGATCAGTGGCAGTGAATAGGGATCACTGCATTTTATTTTACAATCCAGACAACTGCATTTCCTGCAGAAGCACACAGGAGCTCAAAATTAATCTACAAACATGTGTTGATGCTACCCATCAACAGTACTTTTGATATTTAAGAACTATTGTTTGATGCAACAAGATGGTTCTCTTTGTTGGGTATCTTTTGTCTTTTACCCTAATTAGAAGGTATACTCTGAGTCTCTGAGTTATTAAACAGAGTTCATGTAGAGAGAAGGAATACTTCTAATGCACGTGCTGTGCAACCAGTCCTGCCTCTGTCACAGTTAGTGAGCTTTGGGGAGATCATAGAATGAGACTGCCAAGATCATCCAGTCCAACCTAGCACCCAGCCCTAGCCAGTCAACTAGACCATGGCACTAAGTGCCTCAGCCAGGCTTTGCTTGAACACCTCAAGGGATGGTGACTCCACCACCTCCCTGGGCAGCCCATTCCAATGCCAATCACTCTCTCTGCCAACAACTTCCTCCTAACATCCAGCCTAGACCTTCCCCAGCACAACTTGAGACTGTGTCCCCTTGTTCTGTTGCTGGTTGCCTGGGAGAAGAGACCAACCCTCACCTGGCTACAGCCTCCCTTCAGGTAGCTGTAGAGAGCAATGAGGTCCCCCCTGAGCCTCCTCTTCTGCAGGCTGCACACCCCCAGCTCCCTCAGCCTCTCCTCATAGGGTTTGTGTTCCAGGCCCTTCACCAGCTTCGCCAATCAAGGGAAAACAGATTTAATGGCATTAAGCATTTTGGGAATGCAGAAATAATTTAAGGGTAAAATATCTTAACAAATGGATCTGGAATGCACAGGTAATTTATGCAAGAAGTTTTTTTTTCCTCATCTGGGGGAACTGGTGCTGAGAATGTCATTGCTGTTTAGTAAATTCCATTATTCCCTTGTCTGAGTGGAATCCTTTTGTTTCACAGAAGCAACGAGCAGTTCAATCAACTAAGGACAATGGGAAGGCCAAACTTTTATCATGTATGAGGTGCATTGGTAGCCTGAAACCTCCTGAAATGATCAGAAAAGGACCACCTCTTTAACAATTACATCTTCTAAGACTGTAGTTTGTCCAGAAAGTAGATATCACAGCAGTGAAAACTTGAATCCAGGCCAAATATAATCTGACATGGTCTACATTAATATACAGAAGTCATAAAACAACTGCATACTAAGTGACATACTTCTGTGTCATGCTTCATAACTCTTAAAGTTACTGTAATTTGGTATGTATTTCTGGTTGCTTAGTTTGTCTAACACATAAAGGTCATGATTCAAGATGTTTGGCAGAATGACATTTAGAGGGAAAAGCAAGTGTTTGTTATGGAAAGCAAAACCAGATAAACAGGAATATAAAAGAAAGCACCAAATGTCAAACACCTCAACATGATGCCACTTTTCATATTTTTAATGTTATTTGCATACAAATTCATAACAGTTTGGAGAAGTGACTCAAGGGTAGATAGAAAGGCAGGGTGTAGTTTAAAAATAAGTATTGAAAAGAAGTCTACATTTACTTTCACTGAATCAGGAGATCTAAGACACAGGATGGATGTTACCAGTGACAGGGGACAAAAGGAGAGGCAAGAGAGTTTGTTCCACTTTGTGTTCTCTTGTCAGGACATTAGAACCAGAGAGATGAGATGCTGCATGGTCACCAGAAGATGTGTTCGGTGTAGTTGTAGCCCAGCACTGTAAATTGCCATCTCTCTGCTCTGAACTGTTATGAGAAGATCTTTTATATTATGTCTAAGCCTATGCCATATACAGTACATGCTGCAGAGAAAATGCAAAGGCCTTTGCATAAAAGCCCTGATATAATGTGGTGGAGCTAGAATGGACCTCCAAATCAAAGTGCTTATGGTGCTCTAAAGTGGCCCTTGAGTACTGTGTCCAGTTCTGGGCTCCTCAATTCAAGAGAGATGTTGAGGTGCTGGAATGTGTCCAGAGAAGGGCAACAAAGCTGGTGAAGGGCCTGGAACACAAAGCCTATGAGGAGAGGCTGAGGGAGCTGGGGGTGTTTAGCCTGGAGGAGGCTCAGGGGGGACCTCATTGCTGTCTACAACTACTTGAAGGGAGCTTGTAGGGGGGTTCTATGCATATATGTACAGCAACAGTCTACAGAATGAGTGGGCATAGGTTTTGCAAATGTGTGTAAAAACATTCATATTCTATAGTGGAAATGAGGAAGAACTAGCATTAATGGTTATCTGCATAAACAACACAAACACCTCTGCAAAAGTAGCAGGAATCAAAGCAGTGGTTACAAGAGAAAAAGCTGCATTAGGTGAAGTAATCTGTGAAAACAAAATCCTTACTAGCAGCTGAATAATGTACAGAGGCATTAAACTCTAGCTTTGTACTGCTGATTGCAAAAGAGAAGCAAGTGCAAAAAGATTCAGATATTCATCATGGCAGCATGAAATATATCTCGTCCTTTATGAAGCGTGTTGGCTTGCAGAAAGGTCTACATCAGAGTCTGAAGCAACAGCACCTAATTTATACAATGTTTCAGCCACTCAGATTAGTCATGCAAACTTACCATTGCCGTTCTTATCTGCCTACAGCTTTCAGAATTTAAGCACTTGTTAATTAAATTTCAGAAGAGTCCATATCTGATCTGTCTATGATCTGTTTCACCCCACATATATTAGACATATATTAGTATTAGACAAATCCAAGCATAAATTTAATTGTTTCTCAATCTTCACTGTAAGTGCAGGAAAACAAATTAAAGCAAAGCTGGCTCAATGTCTGCAGGATGTTGACATTAGAATCTGGTTAGTGCTTTCTCTGAATCATTTTATAGGGCAGGGATGGTCGGAAATGCACATAAATTGATGTGGCATATTTGAATTTAAAGTGATGTGGGAAGAGGTCCGTGTTATTTAAAGCTTTTATACGACCTAATGCAATTTTTAGCAGCTTATTCTGTAGCTGATTGGAAACAGTAATGCTCAGTGTATAATTGTTATCTACTGAGCACATAATCAGCATTTCAGTGTTTTTCTTGGGTTTCTGGTTTATTATCCTACAGCTCTGAACTGTGCCCCAGACAAGCTGCAGAATAGGAATGATTAGTTTAGCATACCCTCTACTGTCAAACTCGAGGTTTTCAACTTCATGTTTGAAAGAAACTATACTTAGTCCCCACTGTCTCTTCTTTTGTTTCTTGTAGGTATTGCCTGCAAGAAGACAAAAGAATACTGGCGTCACTGTGTCCCTCAGTGCTAATGCAAAACTGAGCAGTTTGCATTTTTCCACTAATCTAAAACCACCAGGACATCAAGATTAGGGGAAGGCATCTGTTGTGTTTCTTTTCTCTTATGAAATTCAAATAAGATGGGACCAAGTTGGGAAACAGAAAATACTGGAAATGGGTTGCATCATGAAGAGTTATGTTCCTTCTGGTTTGGTGTGGGTTGTTTTTTTTCCTTCCTATCACAGGGCAGATTAAGAGAAGAGATATTCCTCAGAAGTAGCTCATTATAACATGATGAATGAGTGAGGGAATGGGCAATAGTGACCTTAATGGAAGCATAATCCCAAAGGTGAAATGAAGTTTTATATTACGAACTTTCATGTTTATGAGGTTTTTTTCCAACTGAACATTTAGACTTCAAGATATCTTGTCTCTAAATCCCTCCAGTCTTAATTCACACAGATTGTGTTGGAGAGTATATAGAGATTTTTTTTTTTTTTGGGGGGGGGAAACATCTTTAAATTAGTCTTATTTTATTAAAACCAAAAAGCCCTGGAGCCCTGTGGGAACACTCAGAGTCAGCTTCTGAAGTAAGCTGAAAAGTGTTGTCAAGTATACCTTAATATTTTCTGCATTTTCAAATGATTTGCTATAGAATAATTCTTCTTCAGTTGTAGTTTTTCCTTTGTTCCTGTATCTGATTATTTTCAACCTCACTGCTTTCCTCCTTTTTATATTCTAAAGTCAAAGTACTTACACATTTCTTAATTGTTGTTTGCCCAGCAAATTCATTTTATCTTTGTGTGTTGATCACCACCACATAAGCTATTTTAATAATGACAAGAAAATAATGCAGGTCAAAAGAATGTTAATGTCTTAGAATCATAGAATCAAGCAGGTTGGAAGAGACCTCCAAGATCATCCAGTCCAACCTAGCACCCAGCCCTAGCCATTCAACTAGACCATGGCACTAAGTGCCTCATCCAGACTCCTTTATCCTACATACTTTATGTTTTAAAATATATTTAACATGGAACCAAAGCTTATTCAAAATAAGAGTTTAGATATACACCGCAAATGCTACTTTCATTCTTTCCACATAGTTTATCCATCAAATCTTTGTTTTCAAGACGTTCATTAAAAGGATTTGTCATCACAATGCATTTCCTTGCACATTTCAAACAATAATCAGAACTAACAGTTCCCTAATGAAGAAAAAAAATACTTAATAAGTTTATAATTATTATTCCTTTCTTTTCAGCAGTAGATCAGTAACTGAGCTCCTTTTTTATCCCACAGCCTTCGGGTGGCATACTGACAACATGGACAGTAAGCCTTGAGTGCATTTCAATTCTTCTAACTCAAGGCCTTTCAGTTATGAAAATTATTTTTGTTGTAGATATTAAAAACAGAAACTATTTCAGTTTTGACCCCAACCACTCTTTTATTTTCTCCTTCTTTTTTTTTTTTTTTTTAATAATTAAGACATTCCAAAGGAAGGTGATAGGGAGCTTATAAGTCTGGTCCTCATCTCAATCATTAGGAGGAAATTCTTCCCAGAGAGAGTGATTGGCATTGGAATGGGCTGCCCAGGGAGGTGGTGGAGTCACCATCCCTGGAGGTGTTCAAGCAAAGCCTGGCTGAGGCACTTAGTGCCATGGTCTAGTTGACTGGCTAGGGCTGGGTGCTAGGTTGGCCTGGATGATCTTGGAGGTCTCTTCCAACCTGGTTGATTCTATGATATGATTCTATGCTTTTAGGTTGCTAAAAGTCATCTGAAGTTGAATCTATGAAAGTCACTGTTTATGACGCTGGAAGGCAGATAATAACAACATTGTTACTATGAAATGATGATAAAAGATACTTGGGAGTTCCACTACAGGATTCTGCTTCTCTAGTTTAAACTTTTTCTCATCTCACTGTATGCCTGTGGCCGTTTGAGCTGATCCTCTATGCCTATTTACATCTCAGAAGAACAAAGTAATTAACACACAGATGAACCAAATACTGGGTTAGCCTTGTCAATATACAGGCAAGAAATAAGGAATAGCAGGGCTGAGTCACAACTGCATGCAACAAGGAATTTGATAGTTTTCCTACTCATTAATGTACACTGAAATGGTCTGGTCATTACCTTCAGAATGTTCAGAAAAATTCTAACCTTTTTGGTTTTAGTTTACCCAAGTTCTCTTCTTAAGGTTCTCTAGGTGAAAACCTTTTATGATAGGATAGGCACATTTCTGTATGACTCCCCTGGTCAGGAAGTTTTAAATGCCTTAAACTATGACATTTCTGGATTTGTAATGGGCCATAGGTTCAGCATGGTACTCTCCTTTGGGAGTTAAAGCAAAACTGATCATCTTTAATTCAGCTTTACAGCACAGGCACGTTGCATTATATATTAACTAGTGAAGCTAAGTAAATATGGATTGATGTAGAGTACTCTCACCATTTCCCTAATGTGGATAACCAGAAGAAAGATTACAGCACACACCTTGTGTGGTATGATTGGCATCACTACTGCTACTGCATTACAAATTCAAAATCACTGAGAGCTGAAGGACCACCTGGAAAACACAGGCCGCTGATCAGAGTGGGGTGGGGGGAGAGAGAAGTAAAGGGTAAGCACTACTGAAAACAAGGGCAATAAGGTGGGCGTGATGAAGTGCCATTACCATGTTTGCTCACCTGATCACGCCTGTTCAAGGCAGATTCAATTTATGTGGGAAGAAATACAGTTTGTAGATAAGATTGTCACAGAGAACAGAGCAGTATTTGATGCAGTTTTCTGCTGGGAAAGAGGAAATAGGTCAGGAGGATCTGGGAATTGCAAGTGCAAATCACATGCAAGATTTTCTACAGCATAAGAACCACATCACCCTATAGACTCTAAAAACAAAAAGTTACCATATTGTTGTGCCAAATAACTAACTAAAGGCATACGTTTGCTCTTTGACAGTACAAAGTTCTGTGGTTGGATCTGTTGGGGTTTGTTTGTTTGTTTTCATTTAGTCTTAATTTCACTTAATCTTAAATTGGAAGGAGGAAGTTGTTGCTGATAGTATAAATCCAACCTCGAGGAGCAGAATTTATTCTGGTGGGTTTGGGGTTTTTTTTTTGCCATAAAGATGAGTTGCATTTGCACTCTTAAAGAGTCAAAATAACTGTAGTGGGGAAATTCACATACTTTACCTGCTTCTAAGGAGAAGGAGGTGGATTGCTGTGTGGTAAAAACAAATGCCAGATAAAATTAGGCTCTGCAGTTGCCAGTAGAACAAGAATGGAGTTGCATCAGAACTTCATACAGTTGCTTGTGGGTAATGAATTGCAGATCCCAGAAAAGGGGGAAATAGCTTTCTTTTCTAGGCACACCAGCACTGTCCTCTATCAACATACACTTGATTGCTGTCATTACAGCCTACTTGATGGTGATCTTGGGTCCTTTAGCTCATGTATGGGATTTTTCCATTGACTTCAATGTCAAATCAGTTCTTTGACCACTCTATGGTTATTAAAAGCACTGATATGCATCATTATTCTTAACAGATAGCATACTTCCAGAATTTTACATTCCCAGATAAATGTGAGGTATTACTAAATCTCTTTACTCTCTCATAGATTTGGGAAATAATTCACAAGCAACTGGATCCTGTAGTCACTTGCTCTTTTGGGAACTAGCTTTGTTAAGCAGGAAAATTGACATTGCTGCAATTCTTAGCCTGTGGAGAAAGATGACCTTACATAAACTTATAAATGTCAAATTCTGGCAAGAATAGAGACAACCCTGTGGGATAGTTTGAGTCAACTGTATGTGTTATTTTAGAGATTCAGATTAAACCTGCCATCAGAAAAAAAAAAAGAAGGAAAGAAGAAAATACAGTCAAAAAGAAGGACTTGGTCTATTAATCATATTACTGGATAAAGATAACATGGTGCTGTGTTTCAGTGTTAGTCTGACATTAGACTCAGGCTTGGATTTACTAAAAAAAGATAAAGGTCTTCTGGCTCCTTGCATTCAAGTGCCAGATCTGAGGAGAATTTGTAGATCTCTGCTTAATAAAGTAAGGAGATAAGTATTGTAGTGAAACAGGAGTGGTCTTCTTTTATTTCCTGTTTTCTTTTGATGACCAGCATTTCCCTCAGTTGTGATTACATGCTTTTTAAGTGAGTAGAGGCAGAGAAAAGAAAAGAAGAAAGCTTATTCTATCTGGATATTAAAGGGAAAGGTGGAAAAGCATATGAAAAATTAGCACATTTCCATAGAAATTATTGAGGCAGACAGTTCAGTGCTTTTCTATCAGTTTCTGCAATATTTCTCCTTGTAATAGGAATCATATGTATAGAAATGGAAATTATATGTATAATAGAAATTATATGAATAGAATTATAGTCCAGGTATTTAACATAATCACTGTAATCTCTGGCTTGCTTTAATTCATGTTGAGAGAGTGATTTGCCATTGGAATGGGCTGCCCAGGGAGGTGGTGGAGTCACCATCCTTGGAGGTGTTCAAGCAAAGCCTGGCTGAGGCACTTAGTGCCATGGTCTGGTTGACTGGCTAGGGCTGGGTGCTAGGTTGGACTGGATGATCTTGGAGGTCTCTTCCAACCTGCTTGATTCTATGATTCTGTGAATCAGACCATGCTAACGTAAATACTGATCTGTTCATACAGAAGGACATCAAATGTTAATTTGACATTTTATGCAGGTTGACTACAAAGAATATCATAATATAATTAAAACTTTGAAGCTAATTTAAAAAAAAAAAAGTACTCTGGTGATATGTTAATTCTAGCTTTGCTTAGAAAATGACCTTTCACTGCAGATTCTTATTGATAAAAAGATATCAATACATTTTTTTTCTCTTAGGTATCCACTAAAGTGAAAATTCATATGAAAGGTCTTCTGTAATTACTGATGGCTCTAAAGCAGTATTTAAAACTGCTCACTGAAATGAGGACACCATCCACAGGACTAGCAGGTTTTCCCACGCTGTTTGCTGACCTGAAGAATCCCTGCTGCTCTGTTGTTTGGCTTTTCTTAGGCAGAGACCACCAGTTGTGTTAAATTATTCTATAGTATGCACTTGAGGAATTATGTCGATTTCAGTGCCTGAAATACATCCCTCTCTCTTGACATAAGATGGGTACATAAAGCTTCCATCTAATTTTTTTACATACAAGCTGTACATTGAAAAGAAAAGCTTCTAAAATCCTACTCCCAGGGAACTTGTTTAATAGAGTGTGCTGCATTGTAACTAGGTTAGAAAATGCTTGACATGTACCTTCCACTGTGTTTGCATAGGACAAACAGCCACACAATCTGATAAACTTTAGCTAAGTATTTTGATTAAATGAGTGTCTTGGGTTTTGTTTTACAGACAGCAGATTTTATCCAAACTTTTAATTGTTTTGTTTAAACTCTGCTTTATTTTGACACGGCCAAAACAATAAAAAAATCATGGAGGCTTATAAGCATACTTTATGTGGTATTGATCTGATCTCATATTTGAACTTAGTTTAAGACAGTAGCATATTACCACTGATTGTTTTCTGGCTGAGGAATCAATTAAAAAAGACTTAAGTTTGAAGGCACCAGTGCCACCAAAAAACAAAACAAAACCACACAAACCCACCACAATTCTCCTCTTAGAAAGACCTCAATAAATATTCTGTTAGGTTATTCACAGCCTTAAGACTCAGTTCCTAAAATAACTGGTTTTAATTTGCTAGTTCAACCTATACTTGCTTATAATAAGCTGTCTAGGTTTTCACAGCTGTTCTGTATCTGTAGTCTAATGGCAAATTTCATTTGTCAAGGATGCTATGACAAATGAAAGTCCCATGTGTTCATTTTATTCTTAGGTGTATCTTCTTATCAACCAATGACATGTCAAGAAATTCAATTTGCAGCCATTTAACTGCACACACAGACTGTGTTTTTTCTGTGGCACATCACAACTGATGGAAATTATCTATAGTTCTATTAAAAAGTGTAAAATTTTACTGACCTTTCAGACCTTTTGAGACTCTTTACTGCAGCTGCTCCCTTTTCAGGAACTCGTGGAAATTGTCCACTTCAGTGTTGCAAGGGAGACCTGTAATAAATCTCCATGCCAACAAAATTTCCTATGCACTATCTTCAAGAGAGTATGTCAGCTTTTCTTTTTTCTCTCTCTTTTTTCCTACAATAAAATGTACACCACATCACAAAGATCTTGTGAAGGAGCTCTAGCCTAGCAATTCCAAAATTCCCAAAAGACTGAGGCTCTCTGGCCTCATGTTCAGAAGGCAACCTGCAGAAGACAGGTGCCTCTGGAAAATTCTGTTGGCATGACCTCTGTGCCAAGGTTTGCTCTTAATGTGGGCCAGAGAAGGAAATAAGTAAAGTCTTAGAATCATAGAATCAAGCAGGATGAAAGAGACTGCCAAGATCATCCAGTCCAACCTAGCACCCAGCCCTAGCCAGTCAACTACACCATGGCACTAAGTGCCTCAGCCAGGCTTTGCTTCAACACCTCCAGGGACAGTGACTCCACCACCTCCCTGGGCAGCCCATTCCAATGCCAATCACACTCTCTGCCAACAACTTCCTCCTGACATCCAGCCTAGACTTCCCCAGGCACGACTTGAGACTGTGTCCCCTTGTTCTCTTGCTGGTTGCCTGGGAGAAGAGACCAACCCCCACCTGGCTACAGCCTCCCTTCAGGTAGTTGTAGACAGCAATGAGGTCCCCCCTGAGCCTCCTCTTCTCCAGGCTGCACACCCCCAGCTCCCTCAGCCTCTCCTCACAGGGTTTGTGTTCCAGGCCCTTCACCAGCCTTGTTGCCCTTCTCTGGACACATTCCAGTCTTGATATCATTCTTACTATTAGTAGTTATAGAAGATGAGCCAGCACATTATAGCAGATATATGCTATTGACAGAGGTTCCTAGAATAAATGGGACCTGGAAAGAATTACTAATCGCCCTTCACATTTTTCACATACATCTTGGCCTATCTAGTGCCTATCTAGTCCATAATAATTAGTTCCTATTACACTGTCAAAAGGAAGTCCTAATGAAAATGGCAGGATCATTTTAACTTACCTTAAAGTTGCCAGACAAGTACTAATTACTGAGACATATATTCCCTTCTCCCCCCACACTTTTTTTACAAGAGAGTAATGTAAGGGCTAAATGAATTAGACATGATTTGTGTAAGTCATAATAGAACTAGCTCTGGATTGACATATTTCATGCCAGTTTTGAAAGATAAAAACCCAGCAATAGCCACAAGAAAGATCAAAATTTCCCAACTTTCCTTTGGCAAAAGACGTGGGGTGTATCAGCTTTGATCAACAGAGAAGGAAAGAAGTCCCATGCACAGGAAAGCTGAACTGGCAAGTAATTATCAGGAATGTCAAGGCAAACAAAGTCCCAAATAGAAGACTTAAGTGTTAGGTAAAACCTCTCTATCATCAAACATCTAGAGTTGAATTGATTTTTCTGCCTTGGTTCTCTCTATATGACTTGGCCTCTGGAGGTGTTTGTCTTCCACTACAGTCAATAAAGAAAACCTAGCTAAGCAGAAGAAAAAGGCTGAAATTAGGTGAGTCATATTGTAGCAGGTACCATGCAGCTAACCAGATGTTAGCACTTAGGACTGAGAAAGACACTCGCACAAAGAAGTGTTTGGATATATTTTACCATTCCCTGCCATCTGATATGAATAAGTGAAGTTGTGGCAGTACATTTTTTTCAAACAGTATTGCCAAATTAATCTCTACTTATTTGAGTACTGTGTTCAGTTCTGGGCCCCCCAGTTTAGGAGGGACATTGAGATGCTTGAGCGTGTCCAGAGAAGGGCGACGAGGCTGGGGAGAGGCCTTGAGCACAGCCCTACGAGGAGAGGCTGAGGGAGCTGGGATTGGTTAGCCTGGAGAAGAGGAGGCTCAGGGGGGACCTCATTGCTGTCTACAACTACCTGAGGGGTGGTTGTGGCCAGGAGGAGGTTGCTCTCTTCTCTCAGGTGGCCAGCACCAGAACAAGAGGACACAGCCTCAGGCTGTGCCAGGGGAAATTTAGGCTGGAGGTGAGGAGAAAGTTCTTCACTGAGAGAGTCATTGGACACTGGAATGGGCTGCCCGGGGAGGTGGTGGAGTCGCCGTCCCTGGAGCTGTCCAAGGCAGGATTGGACGTGGCACTTGGTGCCATGGTCTAGCCTTGAGCTCTGTGGTAAAGGGTTGGACTTGATGATCTATGAGGTCTCTTCCAACTTTGGTGATACTGTGATACTGTGATACTGTGAAATACACTGTGAAGAACTTCAGTTCTCTTGATCTGACTCCTTCCATTTATCACTAAAGTAAAACGAAAAGGATAACCCTTTTAAGCTTTTGCAGCCATAGCTGTGCTGTTGATAGGCTTCCTCATATACCACAGAAGACACAGCAGTTGCCAGCAGAGTTCAGTATTTCCTAATAAAATGTTTTTAGTTTTTTTTTCTGTAGGTAATCATATGCAATGCTGGTGGCAGAGTTCCAGAGACCAATAACTTTGCAAAGCATTTAATCATATGTCAACAGAAATAGCTAAAAGTGGTTAGCTTAAATATTTAAGTTGCAGCTTGCTTAAGTAAGTGGCTAAATGTTTATTGGAGTGTAGCAGCTATGATGCAAATACCCACAAGTTGCCTGCTCGTTCAAGAATCACTGTATAAACTCACTGTGTGAATGATTTCTGTCCAGAAGCAATCTCCTTTTTGATGTCAAGATCTGACTCTTTAATGGTACACCACTTCTGCCACACCGTGGCTGAAAGTCGTGCCCTACAGACCTATTTATGCAGACTGTGAGCTTATCTCTAAAGCCAGGCCCACCTCCATCCCACAGAACCCCTAAAAACTCTCCTGCTGACCTCGAAGTTTGCCTTCAGTGCCCAACAGAACCTTCCTGAAGGTCAGTGCCCAAAGCCATAACCCTTCTCACTCCTAAGATGGGCTGAGAGGTTCCCCATATCCAGTAGGTCTTTCAAATAAAATCTTCAGCAGCCCTCAGATTTTCTGTCACCCACCCTTATTGCTGCTCACTTTCATCTCCTCAGTAATTCAGTTTCTGCCACCTTTGTTTGAAGCCATGAGTTTCAAGACAGGGTTTTTTGGAAGGACTGCTTTTGTGGAACAGGCTTTGTAGTACAGTCAAGCTTTGACAAAATGACAAGCACAGGTGAGTGTCAGGGTTGATTTTAAATGTGACTCTAACTATGATATGTCCTCACACATTTGATAATGTTTTTATAGTGTAAGTCATCAGCAAATATTCCATTTCCCTTAGCAATGTAATTGTACAGTTGCAGATGTGGTGCATTTAGAGAGTGGCAAATGCATTTATCTTCTCTTACCCATTTACCTGACTTGCTAAAGGTTCGTAGTAATGCCCAAAGTAATGGGAGATGAATAATTCATGTCCAAATTAGATATGCATTAATGGTCTCAGTGCAGTTAACTGGAAAAGTAGGACCTAGCTCAGTGCATGCTTAGGGCAATAAAACACTTTGAAGGCTACTGTGACTGTAGCTGCCAGGCCAAATAAAGCTGAGTCACAAAACCAGAGATGATTTAATCTTTCCTGTTTACCTTCTCTGCAGCACACTGAGTGTGGAGCCACAAGCCTAATGAACACTTGAGTTTACATGGCAAAATACTTTTGATTTCACTATCTGCAAAATACAGCCACTTAACAATCTCTCTTTTTTTTTTCCCTTCCCCCAGTGCAGTTAATTTTATACATTCTCTGCAATTTGAATTTTGACAAATCACCTACATATTAAACTTTACAGGACCATCTGCAGAGCTCCACTCAAAATCTGCAGCAGTGCCACAAACTTTTAACACGGCAGTATTTGCCTTCAGTGAAATGAATGGTGTTCACAGAAGGCTCTCAAATAAAGCATCAGGAATGGTGTGGCCAGCAGGAGCAGGGAGGTCATTCTGCCCCTGTACTCTGCACTGGTTAGACCACACCTTGAGTGCTGTGTTCAGTTCTGGGCCCCCCAGTTTAGGAGGGACATTGAGATGCTTGAGCGTGTCCAGAGAAGGGCGACGAGGCTGGGGAGAGGCCTTGAGCACAGCCCTACGAGGAGAGGCTGAGGGAGCTGGGGTTGGTTAGCCTGGAGAAGAGGAGGCTCAGGGGTGACCTTATTGCTGTCTACAACTACCTGAGGGGTGGTTGTGGCCAGGAGGAGGTTGCTCTCTTCTCTCAGGTGGCCAGCACCAGAACAAGAGGACACAGCCTCAGGCTGCACCAGGGGAGATTTAGGCTGGAGGTGAGGAGAAAGTTCTTCACTGAGAGAGTCACTGGGCACTGGAATGGGCTGCCCGGGGAGGTGGTGGAGTCGCCGTCCCTGGGGCTGTTCAAGGCAGCATTGGACGTGGCACTTGGTGCCATGGTCTGGCCTTGAGCTCTGTGCTAAAGGGTTGGGCTTGATGATCTGTGAGGTCTCTTCCAACCCTGGTGATACTGTGATACTGTGATACTGTGAAAACCGGGGGGGGTGGGGGGTGGGGGGGGTGGGTGTCTGTTTGTTTATCAGTTTGGTTTGGGGTTTATTGGTGTATTTTGGGGGTTGGTTTGTTTGGTTTTGGTTTAAACAAGCAGCTTGAGGCTACGATTGCTGCAGCCTCCTCCTCGGGGGGCAGCAGTCCTATGTGTGCACATACCTGAGTGAGCATCTTGCGTGCTTCAGTTAGTCCTCCTGTGCTTGCGGCCAGCGCTGCGCTTTCCCTCTGCGCAGTGCTTGGTGCTTACTCTAAACCTGTGAGCCCCTCCTGCGGCGTCCCCCAGGCTCGGGCCCCGGGAAAGGCGCGGAGGCTTCAGCGGGCGGCGGTGCGGAGCGAGGCGCGGCGGCACTGAGGCGCGGTGGCACTGAGCCGACAGGAGGTGGCGCTGTTTGCTCACCGCGCTGCGTGAGCGGGGGTCGCTGGCGTGGCGCTCAGCAGCAAGCCTGCCCTGGCAGCGCTTTGACTGCAAAGCTTAGTGCCTCCGCTTTTAGTCTACGCATGTACTTGCTAGGCGCAAATACGGTCAAAACGGCGCTTAATCTACTAATCTAACTTTATTCTGTTTAATCACTAAGCCCTCTTCTCTTTTTCCACTCAGCATGGTTGATTTCAACACCATTTATATTGCAGCTATAAATAGTTATATAGCAACGAACCTCTCTCTCTCTGACTTGTGTGTCGTGACTTAAGCGTTGGCTTTACCTCTTACCCTGTTTCTCTGTAACACATCTGTATCCTCCAGACGGTTTCATGTATCCCTTCTTTACCGTTTCTGCCCCTAATTTTGTCAGTAATTAAGGCTGCTGTGCTAGTTTGCAGCAGGCTAGAATGTTTTGGTGAGAAGAACAAGATTCCAGGCTGCGAAAGAAAAACAAGGCTGATGTCTACTTCCCTCATAGGCTTGCTGAGATGTATAAAAACAAGAAATAAAAACACAGATAACCACTCTCACTTGGGCTGCTGCTGGGGAACTGCTGAGCTGCATCTCTCTAACCTCACCCTCCCTTTCTGACTAATCCACTTTGCTTCCTAACCCCCCCTGGCCGAACCTCCATTCTTCCTTGAGACTGGGGTAAGGTTGAGAGGGGCAGGGGGAAGGTGAAGGGGCAGTAGAGAGCCCCTCCTGGGGACTCAGGTTTCTGGAGGGCTGTTGTGTTTCTGTATTACCTTTTACCTTGTATATCTCTGTCTATAACTGTATATACTGTAAATATCTGCTTGTCTACTGTGCCAGCTGTAAATATAAGCTTCATTCATATTTCCAGAGCTGGCCGAGTCTAGTCTGGGTGATTTTCAAAAGTGTGGGGGGGGCAGGGAACACCCAAACCATCACAGCGATAAACATGGACTGGATGATCTTGGAGGTCTCTTCCAACCTGGTTGATTCTATGATTCTATGATTGGTCAAAATATAGAGATGACATAGTTGTGTGCTCCATTTTGTATGTGTGCAGCCATTTTCATCTCAAGGCAGCTTTAAAGTTCAGCGGTGATCAGTATCTGAGTGAGAGAACAGATGGTTTTCCCCAGTGTTGCATGGTCTAAGCTGTGACACTAAAGAGTATGCAGAATACACTCATCTTTGTTCCTGCCCTGCCTCTTCAGTTTGCTCTTTGCTCAATAAACAAGATTCAAGATCTTAGTTGACTCATTGCAGCAATACACAGATATATTGTTTGATCTATTTGTAATGATAGAAGAATATAAGCACAAATTCAGAATCTTCTGAGTTTCTTAATTTCCAGCAGACTGGCAGGCCAGTAGCCTAGATAAGAGTAGGAGGAGATAATACAGAGAAAGATGTAAAAAGACACAGTAACTTCTTTAATTTTTATGCCAATATTATCTTCTGTATAGTTAGTGATTCTGTAAAAATCATAGAATCATAAAATCATAGAATCAACCAGGTTGGAAGAGACCTCCAAGGTCATCCAGGCCAACCTAGCACCCAGCCCTAGCCAGTCAACCAGACCATGGCACTAAGTGCCTCAGCCAGGCTTTTCTTCAACACCTCCAGGGATGGTGACTCCACCACCTCCCTGGGCAGCCCATTCCAATGCCAATCACTCTCTGCCAACAACTTCCTCCCAACATCCAGCCTAGACCTCCCCCAGCACAACTTGAGGCTGTGTCCCCTTGTTCTTTGGAGTTCCCTTTAGGTAGGAAAAATAAATTGTTCAAATGAGGTGGTGGTTATAATTGGATAATACACACGAAAGGTAACAATAAGTGAAGTCCCCAATTTTGGACTTTAAGAACATCCTTTTGGCTCTCACCTGATTTTTTTTTCAGTATCCAAAGCCATCTCCTTATCAGTTTTTGTATCATAAATAATGTGCAGACAAACTTAGGAGTGCCTGGAGGGAAGTAAAACCACTGACAAAAGTGATTGTATAAAATAGTAGCAAACTGGTTTAGGAACAATGTTGTTTCTTCATACATCTGGACAAAATTCACTCTCTGATTGTTAAGGAAAGGGTGAAGAGCCTCATTTCAGTTATGATATTACATTTTGATGGATTTAGCATTTAAGTATACAGAGTCTTTTATTTCAAAAGGAGTGACTTTTTCTCTCTTTCACTAAGGAGAGGTCTTTCCAGCTTTAAGTTTTAGTATAGCATTTAACTGTCCTAAAGATACTTGTTCTATACCTACCCAGGTAATCAGAGCCACTGTAGCAGTAGTCAAGAAACAGCAATTTTTGCTGCTTTTCATGGTCCACTGCTGTTCCCAGTACTGTTCCATGACTGCCAGTCTTGGAAAGACCCAACAGCTACTGCCTCAGCTTGCATTTGCCTAATTACTTTACATAAAACAAGGTTTAAAATAAGCCCAAGGGGGGAAAAAAAATAAACATTTACTTTTCTTCTTTGGACAATTGTGTTCTGATGAAATCAGATCACAGCACAAAAATTAAATAGCTAGATTTTGGTGGCCATCAGACTTTCATTCTTGTATAGATTTGATCTCAAAATGCTTTCAAAAGCTAAAGAGCATGTCAGTCTTCAGTGTGAGACTACTGCCTTACCAATGAGGTTGGTAATTCTGGGTTTTGGAGGCTTTTTTGTTTGTTCCTGTGTTTGATTTGGCTTTGATTTTGTAGTTTGAGGGTTTTTTGTGTACTCATTTGCTTCGTTTTTGTTTGTTTTTTTTTAATCTGGAAAAGCTATCTTTTTATATTGTAGTTGGTAAAAGTTTTCTTAAGGGATTCACTCAGTTTGCACCAGAGTTTTGTTGGTCCAATATCAAAAAGTTTGCCTAAGTGACTTCAAATAGCCTCAAAAGATCCCATTAATAGCATTGTTTATTTAAATGAACTTAAAAAAGGAGCGAGAAGTTCAGGTATTTGTTCTGTCTGCAAGAGAACAAATCCTGGATCTTCAGCAATAAGGGGAAGTGATTTTTGTCTCACAGTGTGGTAGCTTCTCCCCCAGTGTGAATCAGTGATTTTTAAACGTTGCCCTGTTTACCAAATTACTGTCTGCTGCTGTGATGGTTTGGGTGTTCCCCACCCCCACCCCCACACACACACTTTTGGAAATCACACAGACTGGACTCAGCCAGCTCTGTAAAGTGAATGAAGCTTATATTTACAGCTGGCACAATATACAAGCAGATATTTACAGTATATACAGTTATAGACAGAAATAGACAAGGTAAAAGGTAATACAGAAACACAACAGCCCTCCCAGAAACCTGAGTCCCCAGGAGGGGCTCTCAACCACCCCTTCACCTTCCCCCTACCCCTCTCAACCTTACCCCAGTCCCAAGGAACAATGGAGGTTCAGCCAGGGGGTTAGGAAGCAAAGTGGATTAGTCAGAAAGGGAGGGTGAGGTTAGAGAGTAAGATGCAGCTCAGAGCTTTCCAGCAGCAGAGGAGAAGTGGTTATCTATGTTTTTATTTCTTGTTCTTATACATCTCAGCAAGCCTATGAGTGAAGTAGACCCCACCATTGTTTTCCTTCCACAGCCTGCAATCTAGTTCTTGTCACCAAAACATTCTAGCCAGCTTCAAACTAGCACAGCTGCATTTTTCATGGTGCTTATTGGAGAAGGCCAAAGACTTTCTTCTACAGTGAATGAGACAAGCTGTAATTAGCTGAGATGGCAAACATAGCTAGACATGTGCCAGCAGAGAGTCGTTATCTTGTAGCTCAAACACTTCTCTTTAATTAGTTTACCTGATTGCTTGAGTTTACAGAAAGAAAACAAATGTGCATTCCAGTACAGGCATATTAACCTCAATACAATTAGTGGAATTGCAGTGTAGTTATACAATGCAGTTATAATTTGTTAAAAATAATTATTGCTAATGTCTCTGAATTATGAAATACATTTAGACATTTGACTCAATTTTCTGTATAACACCAGAGAAATTGCTTGTTCATTGCTTCCACTGTCACAAATTGTTGTTGTTTTTGTTTCTCTGAAGCTTTATAAACTGCCACTGGGCAAAAATCTCTGGTATTCTGTCTCTGATAGGGATATTCAGTCAACTGCATGATCAGAATGTCTATTCCTATGAAACCAGTGGTTTTGTTATGAGAAGGGTTTGGATTAATTTTCTACTGCATGCAATGTCTTCAGATTTCTTGATTCTCTGATTTTGTGTGAATCCTTAACACAACTATAGGCAATTCCTGACATGATCATCAAAGGGACAAGGGTATGCCAGTGCCAAGCACCTCCTTTCTCTTAGGTGCTCAGTTCCAGGTGCAGAAGTTGCAGCTACAATGGCCAGTCTGGCAAGGAAGGGGGTCAGGGAGAGAAGGCCATCTCCACTAGCTACAAAGAGATCTAGGATACTATCTCTCATTTAACCTTAGAGCTAAGTCAGGGCTATAAGAAGGTACTTCCACAAAATTAGATTTCAAGCCTAAATGGTCTCTGGGGTTTAGATGCTGAATATATTCCTTTTGGTGCAGACAACAGGCTTACTCTTTTTTTTTCCTACAGTCTTCTCACTCACCTTTATACACAGTGTCATAACTTGATTTGGACCAAGCCAGAATCAGTTCAAGTGATTATTACTTGTGTCCTATATGAGCATCCTCAGTGCTTCCTAGAAAGGGAGAATTTCCCTTGTCTATCCACTGCCCTGAAGGACAGGGCAACAGATCACAGAAGGACCCCCAATCAACTGCCAGTTGGCAAAGACCCTCTACTGGGAAAAGAAAGCAGTGCTGCCCTCTGAGAGGCTTCTTTAGATTGTTTCCCATGACCTTTTAGTGCAAAAGGCCTAATCAGTTGTGGGAGAAGGGGGCAGAATTTATGTATTACGTACACCTTCTGTATAACTTGCTAGAGAGTGGTCTGACTTTTCCAGCTAATTATTGGAGCTCTCTCTTTAAAATTTAAATACTAAAGGGAGGACTATGGAATAGCCTACATAAATGAATGACCTTCCTAAGTTTCCATGAGAAAGGTACTGGAATGCATCCTGAAAGAGTCAGGTTTCCATCATTTTCTAAAGCCCCTGACCTCAGTGAAAAAGAGAATTGCAAGAATGCAGGAGAAGCTGTAGTTTGTCAGTTCTACTTAGTTTTCTGTAAGTGGAATTCAGTTGCTAATTGGGTTAGGGAGCAGTAAGAGAAGTCACATGCTTTTTTTCCCCTGAAGATATTGAAATTAAAAGTACTTGAAAAGTCATTCTTAACACAGAGCTAAGAACTAATTGGTGCAGCCGCACACAAGGAAGCATTCGTTATTTTTATCTTGTGAAATGTTCTTATCTCAGTGCTTTAAGATTCTTGCTGGTACTTGGAGAAACATCATTAAGAGCAATTCAATTACACTGAGGTGAATTTGTTAGCATGAGGTAGTCTCTTGCCAGAGCTTAGTGACATTGAAGATGTGAGAATGTCTACCAAATACTTGGGTTTTTTCACCTACATCTGGTGAGGGGCCTGGAAGACAAACCCTATGAGGAGAGGCTGAGGGAGCTGGGGGTGTGCAGCCTGCAGAAGAGGAGGCTCAGAGGGGGACCTCATTGCTCTCTACAACTACCTGAAGGGAGGTTGTAGCCAGGTGGGGGTTGGTCTCTTCTCCCAGGCAACCAGCAAGAGAACAAGGGGACACAGTCTCAAGTTGTGCCAGGGGAAGGTCTAGGCTGGATGTTAGGAGGAAGCTGTTGGCAGAGAGAGTGATTGGCATTGGAATGAGCTGCCCAGGGAGGTGGTGGAGGCACCGTCCCTGGAGGTGTTCAAGCAAAGCCTGGATGAGGCACTTAGTGCCATGGTCTAGTTGACTGGCTAGGGCTGAGGGATAGGTTGGCCTGGATGATCTTGGATGTCTCTTCCAACCTGCTTGATTCTATGATTCTGATTCTATGATTCTATAATAAAATATGCCTTGGAGTACCTACATGGATGGGGTAGCACTGCACACACTTAGTGACTACACATAGTAAAATATGTGATTAGTCTTGAGACATCTGAGTTCATCTTGCTGTGGAAAAGTAGCTAGTCTGGTAGCATCATTTCTATGACAGTGTGGTGATGAACTTTACCAGACCAGCTTAGACAGCTTGGAAGTAAGATAAAGCTGTATTTTACAGCAGAGCTAAGTTTAAGAGCATATATACACAATATATATTTACATGTATTTACAGTTATGTACAATTTAGAAATACTACAGACATCCAATCTTCTCCCCTTGGACAAAGAAAAGCTCAGAAATGACTAATGCCACTCTCTCTCCCCAGATAGAAAACCAGCAAGACCTACGTGTTATCTAGTCAGTCAAGGCTGTTGAAAGAGATTAGAGAAGCAAAGGAACAGCAAACAGATCCAGTGCCCAAAAGTGAAGAACAAAGCATTGTTTATGTTTTGGGGTTTTATACCTTTTACCAAACCAATGAATGATTTATCATTATTACTCTTTTACAACCAATGAGCTGATTTTTCTTATTAGACTATTCCAATAAGCCTTAAACCACTACAGACAGTTACAGCTGTATGTGTTAAATGTGTTTCTTCTCACAGCTGTATACATTAGAAGTGTTTCTTATAGCTATTTGGACATTACTTAACTAGCAAAGCTGTAGGAGTGAAAGCCCACAGGTCTTTCATAGGACTCTGCCACTCCATTTCATCAGACAGCAATTGCTTTTTGTGTAGAGTGCTTTATGCATAGCCAGTTTGCCTGATGTGGTCCTCATTCCTAAATCTTCCCAGAGACTCAAATGGATACAACCTGAAGCAAGACACTGAAGGCATTCTGAGCTCAGATGGCCACTGTCTGCCTTATTGATTTCAGTGTGGCATTAGCAAGCCTTTGCTACTCAAATAGAAAGGGCCTAAGGAAAGGGCATTATCTAGCTGATCAGTGGGGGAACATGAATCAGAATCACAGAACAGAATCCTAGAATGCATCAAGTTGGAAGGGTCATCCTGTCCAACACCCCTGCAGTAGGCAGGGACATCATTAACTAGATCAGGTTGCACAGGATCCCATCAAGTTTGACCTTGAATGTCTCCAGGGATGGGACTTCCACCACATCTCTGGGCAACTCATTGCAGTCATTTCACTACTCTTACAAGTACGTGGGCTTTGTCAGAGTCCACATAAAGCATATTCTTCTACATGATGAAAGAAACTGTAACATGTGGGAAAATATTATTATTTAATGAACTCCCATTGTCATTCTCACTTGAAGTTGCTAATGAGGCTGAAGCCAGTATCCTTCATCTGTTCAGTAAAGTGAATTCTTCATCTTGACAGTCTAAGATTGCCAGTGGGTAGACACAGATTTGTAAGAACTAAATGGTGTTTACTGTGGTGACTGATTATCTCCTGAAGAATCATGTGTTTTCCTCCAACAGCAGAGGATATAATTTAATTAGACTGTTATTTTAAGTGTTTTGATGGGTTGTTTTTTTTTAATACATTAACTTATGCCCTGTGGCTGGTAGAAAAGAAATTAACACTGACTCCTTTGAGTGTGGAATGAATTGCAGCTTGCAAGGGGAGAAAATTAATTATAAATGTCTGCTATTTAAGTTTTCTAGATTCAAATGATAGATGAAGCAATTATTACATGTCAAATATGCAAACAGTAATTCGTCAACATTTCAGCTTGTTAATTCTAACATTTGCCATTTCGTGTAACGTATTTATCACTTTTTATTGCCTGTTGATGAAAAATCTAGCATAGTTCTCTCAATTATCTTTACACAGCTGCATAATGAAGCAACAAAGTAGAGATGTATATCACAGTCCTGAATATCATGAGAAGGTTCTTCTTTGTTTTGACTTCAGCTGAGAATAAAGCACTGAGACCTCAGCGTGGCTGAACTATGGGCATCTGCCCTCATTTCAACTTCCCAACCTTGCTTTCAAGGTGTTGTGACACTCTGCATTTTGTACCCTAATTCTGCCAACTACTGTATTGTATGCCCAAGCCCCTCTGCCTCATCCTGCCTGGATATTCCTTCCTGCCCTTTCTGATCACATCTCTGCGGGGCTTACCATAGAATATTTTGGGTTGGACAGGACCTGGAAGATCATCTAGTCTCAGGCCCCTGCCATAGGCAGAGACACCTTCTATTAGAGGTTGCTCAAGGCCCCAGCCAACCTGGCTTTGCACACTTTCAGGGTTGGAGCTTCCACAAGTTCTCGGGGCAGCCTGTTCCAGTGCTTCCCTCTCATGGGGAAGAATTTCTTCCTTAGGTCTGATCTGAATCTAACTTCTGCCAATTCGAAGCCATTGCCCCTTGTCCTATTATGACATGCCATTGTAAAAAGTCCCTCTCTGACTATCCTGTAGGCACCCTTCACATATTGGAAGACAGCTGTAAGGTCTCCCTGGGGCTTTCTTTTCTCCAGGCTGAACAACCCCAACTCTCTCAACCTGTCTTCACAGGAGAGGTTCTGCAGCCCTCTGATCATCTTCCTGGCCCTCCTCTGGACCACCTCTAAGAGATCCACTATGACATCTAGGTTCTCCCACACTTAATTGCTCCCTAGCCATTTTTTTCTTAGTCTCTCACTGCAGTGGTTATTTCTGCCTAAATGCATAATTTTATGTTTCTTAAACAACTTCTTTCTTTCTTCCCCCCCCTTCATACTCAGGAAAGTGTGTTTCTACCTGTTTTCCAAAAGAGAAAACCACAGAATTTCATAGAATCAACCAGGTTGGAAGAGACCTCCAAGATCATGCAGTCCAACCTAGCACCCAGCCCTAGCCAGTCAACTAGACCAGGGCACTAAGTGCCTCATCCAGGCTTTTCTTCAACACCTTCAGGGATGGTGACTCCAGCACTTCCCTGGGCAGCACATTCAGTGTGCTTTTGTACAAGGGACAAAATAAGGTCTTAATGAATATATCTTCGTAAAGAATAAGACAAACAATTCACCAGCAAGTGTGAACCAAAGGTTCTGACTTGGCTTGTGGCTAAATCATATTTGCAGAGCTAAAGACACTAGATTAATAAAGCTATCCTGAAGTGGAGCTGTTCCTGAATTTCCTCAACTTTAAGTGCAACTTACACTGGGCTTAGTTTATGGTTGAATGTGCCAGCAATTTGAAACTGGTATACAGCAGAGCAGGTACTGCTGTTGCACTCATCAAAGTGACAAAATGAGCAGAAAATTCTGAGTGTTGGATTGACTCTTGACTTTTGCAGCTGGCTTTTTGAACAAGCAAATGCCCAAGAGCAAACTTGAGCCACCAAGACAGGTGCCTTGTAGGTGAAGGAGTTCAATGTAGATGCTGCTGAAACAGTGGTGGTGCAGAGCTAACACCAGCTCATATGACAGTCTCTGAACCCTGTGCAGGGTTCAGCTGAGATACATAATTTTTACAAGATATTAGAGGGGTCACAGCTAGGACAGCAGACTTGAACTAGTCAAGAGGGTATTTCATGCCATATGATATCATGCTCAGTATAAAACTGGGGGAGCTAGCTGGGAATGGGCTGAGTATTGAGTTCTGAGTGGTGAGCAGTTGCATGGTGCGTTGCTCACTTCACATATGCTTTTATTAGTTTTGTTATTGTTGCTTCTTCTCTCCTTGTGTTGGCTTACTAAACTGTTTTTGTCTCAACACACAAGGCTTGGCTTTTTCTTCACAGAATCAATCAGGTTGAAAAAGACCTTCGAGATCATCAAGTCCTACCCAGCATTATCTAATCAACTAAATCATGGCACCAGATGCCACATCCAGTCTCTTTTTAAACACTTCCAGGGACTCCACCACCTCCCTGAGCATCCCATTCAAATGGCCAAAAATTCTTCCAGTTGTCCTACTTATTCCACTGATGAAAAAGCAGGAGAGTGGTTTTGCAATTCTTAGTTGCCAGCTGGCACCACCCACAGCACTATGCAGAGGTCAATAAACCCAGTCCTACAGTATAATCACTACACACATAGCACTACGGTGGTGCAACTACATTGCTTTCCAAAGCCTAGTGAGGACTCTGCTTGATGCTGCATTGTTTGATTGGTTTATCTGTCAGTGCATTCAGAGGGATCACTGTACACACTACTCAGATGGAGCCTGTAGACATCTCACAGGAAATACAATAGGAATATCCTAATGAGTATATTCTATTAAAAGAAATGTCACAGTAAGCAGGCCAGAGTGGTTTTTGCAATGGATGCACTGACATTTACAGAGATAATTATATTGTACAGAATTGATTCTTTTAGCTGCAATAAGGAGTCTCAAAATGCTCTCCAGGTACCCTCCACACAACCATCCTTATAAATGATAATCAAAAATTTGTAGCAAAAATCTAGGGCTGATACTTATCCAAACTGTTCTCATTTGGAGTTGGAAAAGAAAAGAAAAGAAAAGAAAAGAAAAGAAAAGAAAAGAAAAGAAAAGAAAAGAAAAGAAAAGAAAAGAAAAGAAAAGAAAAGAAAAGAAAAGAAAAGAAAAGAAAAGAAAAGAAAAGAAAAGAAAAGAAAAGAAAAAAGAAAAGGAGAGGAGAGGAGAGGAGAGGAGAGGAGAGGAGAGGAGAGGAGAGGAGAGGAGAGGAGAGGAGAGGAGAGGAGAGGAGAGGAGAGGAGAGGAGAGGAGAGGAGAGGAGAGGAGAGGAGAGGAGAGGAGAGGAGAGGAGAGGAGAGGAGAGGAGAGGAGAGGAGAGGAGAGGAGAGGAGAGGAGAGGAGAGGAGAGGAGAGGAGAGGAGAGGAGAGGAGAGGAGAGGAGAGGAGAGGAGAGGAGAGGAGAAAAGAAAAGAAAAGAAAAGAAAAGAAAAGAAAAGAAAAGAAAAGAAAAGAAAAGAAAAGAAAAGAAAAGAAAAGAAAAGAAAAGAAAAGAAAAGAAAAGAAAAGAAAAGAAAAGAAAAGAAAAGAAAAGAAAAGAAAAGAAAAGAAAAGAAAAGAAAAGAAAAGAAAAGATATCAGGATCTGCAGGGTATTGAAGGGAGACCACTTCAGATATTTCTAGGGAGAACCTAGATGTCATAGTGGATCTCTTAGAGGTGGTCCAGAGGAGGGCCAGGAAGATGATCAGAGGGCTGCAGAACCTCTCCTGTGAAGACAGGTTGAGAGAGTTGGGGTTGTTCAGCCTGGAGAAAAGAAAGCCCCAGGGAGACCTTACAGCTGTCTTCCAATATGTGAAGGGTGCCTACAGGATAGTCAGAGAGGGACTTTTTACAATGGCATGTCATAATAGGACAAGGGGCAATGGCTTCAAACTCAAAAGCTAAATTAAGATGTACATGGTGTGCAGCTTCAGCTCACTTAAAATGCAAAGCCTGGTTTGCTTTCCTGCTTTTTTCCCCCTCTTTCTTTCTTTCTTTTTTTTCCCCTTTTGTGTGTGTGTAGCCTTCCAGCAAAAACAGTCCCAAAATAAAAATACATAAATCCATTCCAGTCTGGGCTGCCTGCAGGGAAGTGAGAGAAATAAAACATCCCAACAAGATGTATTTGTGACATCTGGAGCAGGCTCAGTACAATGAGCTTCTGACCAAAGGCTGAATCACCATTTACTAAGTTACCCCCAGTGACAGCTAGCAGAGATGGAACACAGCAAACCATTCACCTAATAACTGAACAACAGAAATGGTCTAGACCATTTAAAACAAAATTGTATTTTAAAGTATTCCATGGTGAGCTAAAAAGAAAAAAATTGACTAGCAGAACCCCTTAATTCTGGCTAGGAGCACTAGCATTAAGTCCCAAACGAAGGCAGGTGGTATCCTTTCTGTTTGCCATTATCACTCCAGAAATAAAGCAAGAAGTGCTACAGTTTCAAAAGTTACTTGAAGGCAAGAATTTTCTTTGCAAGACAGTACAATATTATTGTTGTGCTTGGTTGAAGGCTTTTTCTTTCTTTGGAGGGAGTAGGGTGCAATGTCAAAACAGTTTGACAGTTTCTTCAACAGCCTTAAAATCAAAGTCAGGATCTGCTTTCAGTGTTGGCAAAGTTCATGATATTATGGAGAGGGTAAATATTCCATGCAAATACAGGTTGAGTGAATTTGACTTACAGGATTACTTGCCCATCACCAAAAGCAATCTCATGAATATTAATCCTGTCTCCAGGTTAAAGAAGGAGCAGAAATGCTGTAAATTAGATTTATCAATATTAAATATATAAGTAATTTAAATTTTAAGCATGTTCTAATCTTGACAGCATCTGATATAGAGGTTATATACCTGTCTCTTTAGACAAAGCAGAAAAAAAGGGCCTTTTTGTTTTTGTTGTGTGCTACTTTTGAAGTCCTTTGCATCATCTAGACAAAAAAAAAAATATCCCCAAATTATTTTGTTGGTGCTGTTAGAATCATAGAATCAACCAGGTTGGAAAAGACCTCCAAGATCAGCCAGTCCAAATTAGCACCCAGCCCTGGCCAATCAGCTAGACCATGGCACTAAGTGCCTCAGCCAGGCTTTGCTTGAACACCTCCAGGGATGGTGACTCCACCACCTCCCTGGGCAGCCCATTCCAATGCCAATCACTCTCTCTGCCAACAACTTCTCCTAACATCCAGCCTAGACCTGCCCTGGCACAACTTGAGACTGTGTTCCCTTGTTCTATTGCTGGTTGCCTGGAAGAAGAGACCAACCCCACCTGGCTACAACCTCCCTTCAGGTAGTTGTAGACAGCAATGAGGTCCCCCCTGAGGAAGCATGAAGTGTAAGAATTACCTGGCTTTCCACTGAGCCATTATAAAAGTAAGATATTGTATATAGACTGTTTGAATTTGCAGGTATTTGCCTAACACTTGGATTTACTAAAACCTTGTCCTCCAGTGTATATCCCTTTATTTCTTGCCTGGTTTTAAAAATTCTTATCCTCTCAGAATATTTACAATCTTACCTTCAAAGTAATAGTTTTGTTTAAGCACAGAAGTTGGCTCTGAGTAAACAGTCTGTCAACCTTTCAGTTTGAGGAAATATCCATAGAAAGGAGGAAAGTAAACACAGAATGGAAATTTCCAGGGAACCAATAAATTAGAAATAAGGAGGAAAGTAAACACAGAATGGAAGTTTCCAGAGAACCAAGAAATTAAGTAAGTGCTAAAGATGAGAACATAGGTTGAGGGAGCTGGACCTGTTTAGCCTGGAGAAGAGGAGGCTCAGGGGTGATCTTATTACTGTCTACAACTACCTGAAGGGGCATTGTAGCCAGGTGGGGGATGGCCTCTTCTCCCAGGCAACCAGCAATAGAACAAGGGGACACGGTCTCAAGTTGTGCCAGGGTAGGTATAGGCTGGATGTTAGGAAGAAGTTCTTCACAGAGAGAGTGATTGGCATTGGAATGGGCTGCCCAGGGAGGTGGTGGAGGCACCGTCCCTGGGGGTCTTCAAGAAAAGACTGGATGAGGCACTTAGTGCCATGGTCTAGTTGATTGGTTAGGGCTGGGTGCTAGGTTGGCCTGGATGATCTTGGAGGTCTCTTTCAACCTGGTTGATTCTATGATTCTATGATTCTATATATGAGGCTTCCATGGGATGCAGCATCCTCATTCATGTGTAATTAAACAGCCCTATGAAAGAAAAGAAAAAATCAATCTGTGCTGTATCTCAGACTCAGGTGTTTGAAAAGTTCTTTTTGAGGAAGCCAGCATACTTGCAGTTGTGGAGCTAATCACTGCAGCTCTTGTCCTCCTCATTTGGTTTTCTCAGGTGTACCTCCGGTTTCTAATCTGAGACCAGTCCTGGTAAGAGTCCCCATTTCACCCAGATAGCTTGAAAGTTCTGAAAAAGGACTGGCAGCCTTCCCAAAGCAGAGGACATGCTTAGATACAGGATTTCCAAGGGTCTCCATTTTTGGTTTGCCTTAGTTGGCTGGAATGTGGAAGCAGGCAATGCGAAGTGGAGAGGCTCCAGGTCCCACATTGCCAGCCACTGTCCCAGGAGGAGCCTCGCCACAGCAGACAGCAGCAGGTCATAGAGTCATAGATCACAGAATGTCAGGGCTGGAAGAGACCTCAGAAGATCATCTAGTCCAATCCCTGTAGCAGAGCAGGATCACACAGGATTGCACACCAGCCCCGTGGGTCTCTGCCAAACACCAGATGTGGTGTTTTCCAGAGTGTGCAAGGTGAACACAATTTTACAGCTGCATGCTAAAGCCAAAGCAGGTAGCTGGAAAAGAAGCAGGCAAGCTCACAAGACTGTCTTGTGTGTCTTTGGAAGATTACAAACTGTCCAATTTGAGTCCAAACATAAGGGAGAATGTGAGTCCAATTTTCAGAGAGGTATATCTCAGGCACAAAACAGAGCTCAAATGTATTATAATACAAATCATCTTAAGGAGCACCTCACAGGACCTGACTCCCTGTAGCTGCAGGTCAACAGACCTGTGTACTTGTGGTGCCTGATCTCCATTGCTGCAATGAGATTTCATGAGAAAGTGAAAACTGTTTTACTTCATAATTGAATTTGCCTTTCGAGTTTCTTTCTGTTGGCAGTGTGGCAATGTTGTCTCACCTAGGCAGTAGCAGCTCAGCTGGCTCCAGACACTTAGTTGTGGATACATGTAGTACCTGAAGGGACATTGTAGCCAGGTGGGGGGTGGCCTCTTCTCCCAGACAACCAGCAACAGGACAAGGGGACACAGTCTCAAGTTGTGCCAGGGGAAGTCTAGGCTGGATGTTAGGAGGAAGTTGTTGGCAGAGAGAGTGATTGGCATTGGAATGGGCTGCCCAGGGAGGTGGTGGAGTCACCATCCCTGGAGGTGTTCAAGCAAAGCCTGGCTGAGGCACTTAGTGCCATGGTCTAGTTGACTGGCTAGGGCTGGGTGCTAGGTTGGACTGGATGATCTTGGAGGTCTCTTCCAACCTGATTGATTCTATGATTCTCTAATGAGAACTTTTCACTGTGAAATAGTGTTATTGAAGCACAGTCCCTCTCGACATTTTTTAGCCCCTGTGATGCAGTCAGAGTTCAAGGTGGGAGGTTTCTGATAATCAAACACTAAATAAAGAATCCTCTTTCAGAAGTATAATCCCACAACTAACCCAATCACATGGGACAATACAAAACACTGGAGTGGGCTGCCCGGGGAGGTGGTGGAGTCGCCATCCCTGGAGCTGTTCAAGGCAGGATTGCACGTGGCACTTGGTGCCATGGTCTAGCCTTGAGCTCTGTGGTAAAGGGTTGGACTTGATGATCTGTGAGGTCTCTTCCAACCCTGATGATACTGTGATACTGTGAACAGTTCATATTTTTGTCTTTGCTGTTATACAGTCCAATTAGAGACAGGAGTTAAAGGCAAACATAATCCTCTTCAGGTAGGGTTGTGGATGGAGTTGATTTTGCTTTCACACAGCCTGAGCTCAAGCCATCCATTTTCTTCTCCATATTCTTCTCTCCCCACGCTAGATGGCACTGCGATGTGCATTATCAGAGACAGAAACAGCTTTGGATGTAATGTGAAACCAACGCAAATTTCTGAAGAAAACCTGAAATGACAGTGGCAAAAATTCTTGCACATGTTCTGGAATTCTCAGAGATGCCTTGTGAAAACACATCACGTTTCCAGTCCATGGATTTTGTATCCCCTCTACCTCAGTATCGTTTTGAGATGATTGTGTTTAGGAGGGAAGGCTGCTTTCTGGAAACAGTGTAGAATCTTTTCTCCATGGCTGTCTGTTTGCTAAAAATTGAGAATGTGGATATGCTTGCAAGTATTCTGCAGGAAAACCTAATTACACAGTTGGACTTCTGATCGTTTTTGCAGCAGCTTGGAAGAAAGAAATTTCCTATCTGCAGACTTTTGTTATCATTTTTTCTTCTCCAGCCAGTTCTAGCAGTAGAGTATTGCAGGACACAAAGAGGAGCTTTGAAAAACTTGCATATATTAAAAAATACTGCTGGAGTTCTGTAGTGGAGGGCTCATGGGCCCCAAAATAGGCTTCACAGTATCACAGTATTATCAGGGTTGGAAGAGACCTCACAGATCATCAAGTCCAACCCTTTACCACAGAGCTCAAGGCCAGACCATGGCACCAAGTGCCACGTCCAATCCTGCCTTGAACAGCTCCAGGGACGGCGACTCCACCACCTCCCCGGGCAGCCCATTCCAGTGTCCAATGACTCTCTCAGTGAAGAACTTTCTCCTCACCTCAAGCCTAAATCTCCCCTGGTGCAGCCTGAGGCTGTGTCCTCTCGTTCTGGAGCTGGCCACCTGAGAGAAGAGAGCAACCTCCTCCTGGCCACAACCACCCCTCAGGTAGTTGTAGACAGCAATAAGGTCACCCCTGAGCCTCCTCTTCTCCAGGCTAACCAACCCCAGCTCCCTCAGCCTCTCCTCGTAGGGCTGTGCTCAAGGCCTCTCCCCAGCCTCGTCACTCTTCTCTGGACACGCCTTGCCCTGCCTGGACATGGTTTTTCTGCCTTCACCAGAGGTAAACACATTAAACAGATAAACAAGCACAAAGAAGCACCACAGGCCTGCTGCCATAAAGGCTGGCCTGCCCAGGGCCCCTGGGTGTGTAAACATGGTTGTGTAAGCCCATGCACCCAGCTCATGTTACCGGGTGCTAGGCCCATGCTCTCCCCATATTTGGGAGGTCCAAGCCGGTGGCTTTTGCCTATTATGGTATGTTTGGCTGACTGCCTGGTCATCTTGGTGGCCAATGGGCCATTAGTCTCGGGCCACATTAGATAAATAGAGATACGCAGGTAAACAGCTTGCTTGCTTAGGCTCACCTGCTTGCTCACTTGCTCTCATTATCATGCTTAAGCCTGCCTGTATCTGTGGAGCTCAGTCTCCTGTGCAGCCGTGCACCCTACTGCACGCCTGCTGCCTTGTCACTGCCTGGTGCGCGCCACTGCCGCTCAGTTACCAGGAACAGACCCTGACTGTCTGCATGCAATCGGCCTCTGTGGTCAGCGTGGGACCGTGCTGAGATTGCACAGCATCGTACTCCTCCTGCACCCGAAGTCCTGCCTGAGAATCCCTGGACAGAGTATCCAGAAGAAGCCAGGAGACAAGGGCAGAGATTGCATCCTTTGCCCAGAGAACAAGGCCAGAGACTGTCCTTTCCCCAGAAGCCAGGAAGATTCTCCTTTCTCCAGAACCATAGAATCATAGAATCAGCCAGGTTGGAAGAGACCTCCAACATCACCCAGGCCAACCTAGCACCCAGCCCTAGCCAGTCAACTAGACCATGGCACTAAGTGCCTCATCCAGGCTTTTCGGTCTTTTCTTGAACACCAGAGAAGCTGAGAAGATTCTCCTTTCCCCTAGAGCCGGGAGGATTCCAGCCTCAAAGTCCATGGGCACACTCCCCTGAAGATTGGACACTTGTTATAGGCTGTGATGTAGCCCCAGAGGGTGATTGATAATTAGTAAGAATTTGCAAGTAAATGCTTTAATGCCTCTGTAATTTCTATTGCCTCCTCCTATTGCAGAAAGAGCTTCAGCCCACCTGCTGGGCAAGCAGCATATTGACCCCAAGTGGCATTAAGCCATGGGGAAAGTCCTCTCTCTGTTTATAGTCTGAATATTTGCTAGTTATTAGCAAGTTACTGTTTGATATTATCCCTTGAATGTCCTTCATAACCGTGTAGATCCTTTTAATATTAATTTCAGTGGTTGGGGGTGGTGAGAGATCAGAACAGTGAAGTTAATAAATGATATATTTGTATAGAATATCCTCTCACACCAATTAATTTCTCCCCTCCGCCACAACTGGCGTAGGCAGCAGAATCCCCCTCTGCGACAAGTGTCTGTTATTATGACCCTAGTTATCTTTCACAACTTAGTGAGCTGGGTTTTGAAATAGCACAGCAAAGGATCTGAGCTGGTACACAACTTTTTTCAGTGTTATTGCAATGACAGCTTTGGGTTGGTACTTGACATTAAAATGAAAGAAAAATGTTTTCCAGCACAGCTAGTTCAAGAGCCAAGGCCATGACAAAGTTGTTTATTAACAGTACAGTTATTATAAGAAAGAATTGACTTTTAGAGACTTCTTAAAGGAAGCCTGGAGCAACATAGAGGCACAGTGTCGTATCAGATAGCATCACCACTTTTTTTAACTGAAAAATAGACCTATTTGAAGTTGTCAGCTCAACTATCCTTTTGAGTTAACTAAATGCAATTATATCAGCATCTTAAGAATCTGCGAGAGTGGTGTCCTTTATGTTGCTATGAATCCACATTATTATTTGATAGGTACCTTATCATCAGTCAACACAGGAATAACGGTCAGGAGTAAAAATGAATAATTCAAATAAAGAAAGAGCTCCTTTCCTAAAAATGCTGTTTATCACACAATTTCCTTCTGAAAAGTATCCCTGGGAAAGTGATGTCTGTAAGTTTCGTGCTTACTACATCTCAGTAGCTCCAGTATCAGACAGTTACTTTCCAAACTGTTTGTTTTTTCTACCTGCTATTTCTGCAAAGTCATCTAAGGTCCAGACAGATCTTCTGGCACTCCTAACTAGGAGAACACAAGGTACTAAATATCATTGTCACAAAGAGACCACTACAGCCCGTGGTCAACTGGTGAGGTTAAACAAGTTCACAGGTAAAGCACAATATGCTCTACTTGTTTACCAGAAGTAAAAATAAAAGCAGTTGATACTTTTCACTAACCTTTGCAGAATCAAGCTCAACGTCCTTTGTTTGGTGTATCTTTGACTGAGTGAGCTTTCATCACCAGAGGTCATGGTGTCTACAAAATTCAGCAAGGAGCCCAGGGGCTCTGAGTGCACCAGGCTCAGAGGAGAAGCAGGGCAGAATCCAGGGCAGCCTGATTAGCTTCAGTCATGCTCTTCTATGGAAGACTTCTAATCAGTGCTGTAGTAGCTACTGTGCCACCTCCGCCAAGTTCCTGTTAGCCTGAGAGATGAAGCAGGGCATTGACTGCTGCTTTACAGGCTAGAAGCTTTAAAATATGAGAAAAGTATAATTGTTCTTGCCTCCTCACAACCCTTCATTGTACTTTCTCTTTTAATAAGCTTTTTTTTTTCTCTTTCCTACAGCAGGGAGTTGTTTTAGCACCTTTTCACAGAACCACAGAAGCATTTAAGTTGAAAAAGACTCAAGATCCTTGAGCCAAACCACTAACAGCACTCTACCAAGTGCAGCTTGATGCCATTCCCTCTTTTTCTATAACTAATTACTTGGAAGAAGAGGCACTTTTGTGTTATGCACTCTCAGGTCTTGAATTTACCAGTAGATATATCCTACTCCTGCCTACCATAACCATGCTTGCTATATTCATAATGTTTTCCAAAGCTCTCCCCAGTACTTCATGCTTGGTTTGGTTCTTTGTGAACACCAGCAGACTGAAGCAGAATGTTTCCAAGCACTCTGAGAAAGATAAATACAGGCAGTATTAGTTCATAAGATGTTGCTCTGAAGAATTTGAGACTTGTTAAATTGGATTTATTAATATTTATCATCATACTACCCTGAAAGCAAACAGTACTGGGCCTATATGCTGCATCCTATGCACCCCCAAAGAGTGGCCAACAGTACTGAGATGTGAAGAAGGCATATGGCACACAAAGGAAATGACCAGTGAAAGGATGGCAAATACCATGCTCAACCTAGAGTTTTACGTTGAGGTGCATTTTAGCTAGAGGTGAAGAGAAGGAAGCCTGAAGACTTTGTGAAGTGAGGAGTGGGAGATAAAAGAAATTTGGAACATACAATTAGTAATTTCTCTTTTTAAACAAGCAAGAAAGCTTGGGCTGAACATCTCTGGCTCAAAATACATCTGAAGGTACTGCAGCTTCTTCAGCCAGTGTAAGTTCCCCCATCACCAGCACCATATGACCATCTGTCTACGTTTAGCCTGTATCTGGGGGCAAGCCACAGCAGGTGCTCTATCAATTGATCACCCTCTCCACCCCAGAAGAGGAAGAGAATCAGGAAAAAAAGACTCATAGGTGAGGTGAAAACAGATTTAGTGAAATAGCCAAGTTAATGCAAGACTGTATATATATAATGTATATACACAGTTATACTAAGCCCAGCAAAAGTGCAGCAGTCACAATATCCAGGAAGGCAAACCTCAAGAGTAAGGGAAGGAAGTAAAAAGAGGGCAAGGAAGAGGCTCCATTCTCCTCTGCAAACTTTCTCCTTTACACAGAGTGTGATGCTCATGGTACAGCACACAGCTGTAGCCAGCTCAAGTCAACTGTCCTAGCTGACTCAGAACTGCTAATGGTCTGCAAGCCGTGGCTGGCCTGGGATTCTGTTCCAGCAAAACCAGAACACTGCAGGTCAAGTGTCATTTACTCTCCACCTCCCAGACCAGGGGGGATGAAGGTTGAGGGGAAGCACAGAGGAAAACAGCCACAGATGGGTTCCTTTTTATCCTATTCTTTCCCTCTTCTGCATAAGACTACTATCACTTTTTATGCAGCTGCTTTATGAACTTGCTGATCCACTTCATGTGCTCCTTTAAATCTGTTTTCTGAGACTCTTACAGTTTAGTATTGACATGTGTTGGATCCCAGATTTATTTCCAGATCCTTCAAGATTAATCTATTGAACTTAAAATCTGAATAAGAAAAAAAACCAACCCTATTCCTTTCAGGCAGAGGAAGCTGAAGCTGTAATTTTCTCTTCTGTGTATAAATGGTGTTGCTCATCTTGCTGGGCAGCATCTGTGCATTAAAGATTAACCTATAGACAAGGTTTAGATGGAGAAGTGTTAGCAGTCTGTAAGCACAAATTCAATACTTCTGTCTTTTTACTTGCCCGCTGTCCTGCCCTTTTTGGGGCAGCTTTGGGGACTCTCTGATATTTGCAACGCTAAACCCATGCTCATATTTACTTCAGGTCACTGTCTCCTAGGTGTCCAGGATAATTTTGGATCATTAGCTCCTCCACTTGTTTCAGAAAGCGCCCAAGGGCAGCAGCAGTGTTTGTCCTGGCTGTACAGTATCTCCTTGTGGAATGCAAAGGCAGAAAATGGAAACATCTCTTTCAGGAAAAGTTCCTGTTACTTGTACAACTCAACTGTAAGAGCAGGGTTCCCAACAGGGGTGCTGGAAGCCATATTATTAGCAGAAAACATGATTAATGAACTGCCAAAGTACAGTCTTACCTTAAGCCTGTCAAGTTTACAAATATGATTGTCCTGCAGTCCTGGGTACCCCTAAATTCCTCTCCCTCTGTGGTTTGAATGGGAGAGGATAAGGCACAAAAAGACCTGTTCCCCTCCTCTGCCCTGCAGGTGTAAAGGTGGGGAGCAAGGGGCCCTTCTGGCACGAGGGGTGCCCCACGCAGTGCCCGCGCTGGAATCAGGCTGGCATTGGCTGTGCTCTTCGTGCCTAGGCAGTGGCAACTCTGCTCTTTGTCTGGGGAGGGTATAAATATTGGGGGACTTCCCACCTTGGGGTTCCCACCTTAGAGCTCTGCCCCGCCTGGATAGACTTTGCAGAAGGAGCCCCTGGCGCTCTGCTGCGATGGATGCTTCCCACCTTAAGCACCCTTTATGCAGGCTCAGGGGACAAGCAGCTTGACTGCCCTTCTTTTCAGCCAGCCTGACTCACCTGTGAGTAACTTTGCCTCAGCCTGCTTGTAGTGGGAGATGCTATTATTTAATAGCCCAGCCTTTTCCAGCTTCTGACTTCCAAAATAGTCAAATCTACCTATGGTATCCTTGTAGATCTTCTCAACCTAACTGAATCTGCTAATTAAAACTAAATTAATTTCTGTCTGTAGTTTTGGGGGTGGGTTTTGAGAAAATAAAATAACTATTTTTACATAAATTCCTGACTCAGCCACATTAATTCCCTGCCTCCACAGCAATGATCTCTTTGTCTCTAGAGGAGATCCCATATTTCTGTTGGGTTTCCCTGCATCTGCAACATTTTCAGCCCTAGAAGTATGAAACAGCATATAAGCAGCTGGGGAAAACTGAAGCTGTTGTTGTTATCTTACTAAATGGGCACTGGTAAAAGCTACAAGTGCTTCTCAAGAAAAATCACACAGCAAATTTTAGCTCTGATATTGCCTTGCAGTCGGAGAAGTGAGCACGTGCCAGAGGATTCATTGCTTGATCCACACAGTTAAACACTCACTGCTGAACAGAGACATAAATAATGCAAAAATTGGCTCTGCTCTGGGAACGTTCCTTGACTCATTGAAGCATCTATCATATCTGCCTTCTCTCCCTTCCTTTTTGGAGAAGGAGCTTTGGATTAGATGCACGCTGTTCATCGTGAAACCCGTGGCTGTTTGTGGAGGGAGGTGTTTTCCACATCTCATGTGCAAATGGTGGTCAGAGACCTTGTGCAGTACTGTAGTGATCTATCATGATAAACTGGTGGTTTGCAGAGTTAAGCCTTAAAATCTTTAGAAGTTAAAATGGAAATACACTTACTGAACCAGAAACCCTGTGTCATATGTGCTCACCCCATACAAACAATTTTAAACTAAGGAGTAGACAGGCAAAGCCTAACTAGAAAGAAGTATTTGACAAAGGAAACCAATGTTAGGATTTTGAGAAAGGGAGTGGGTACTCCTTTACTGCAGGAGGGGGGGAAGTGTATGAGAGTAAGTTCTCAAACATGCCACAGCCTGCCCTCAGCTCCATCAGCAGCCTTATGATTTCTGTAACATACACTTGAATAGCTTCTGCAGCGGGCTTCTAATCGTGGTAGATTTCTCATGTGACAAATGCAGATGGAATTTTAGAAGTAATAATTCCAAAGGTAGATGGAGAAGAAAAAAAAGGATAAGAGAGACACCAGCTGTTTGCTGGGGAAGGTTCAAATATGAAGGAACAGCTACAAGGCAGGTAAAGAAGTTGTTTCAAAGCGCCACAGCATTGAAAAGACTGTCCTTATTGCTAGTGAAAAGAGACAAAATTACAAAGTAACATACATTTCTTTCTGTCTTGTCACATAATCGTATTTGTAAATCATGTCTGCCTGCAGTTGGAACTGCCAGCTCAGGAAGAATTGCTCCCTAGGCACACTATTGGCACGAGAAGTCACAATCCACTTAAAGCAGTTCTGTGTTTGAGAAGATGCAACCCTGTTCACTCCTTGCAATAAACAAAGGATTTCTCTTATTAAGTGGTTTGTTTTTTTTTTCCCCCCTAGGTTTTAAAAAGATTCTCAAGTTCTGCCACAAAATATTTGATGTGGAAAATTAAAGAGGAAGAGGTCCTAGAATAGCCAATACCAAGATCTCAGTGTATAACAATATACATAACATCATATATAACAATGTACATAACATGTATAACTACTTTATATGCATTGGCAAGGGATGCAAACAACAATGACTTCTACAGGTGTGTTAGCCAGAAAAGAGAGACTGAAAAAAAATGTACCCTAACTCAAAACTGAGATGGAAAAAGTAGTGACATATGGTATTAAGAAGGCTGAGGTACTCAGCAACTATTTGTGTCTCATTTTTAAATGCTGAAACTCAAAGCAGAGGCTGAAGGAATGATGCTCCTCCTGTCACAGGTGAAGATTAAATGTGAGATCACCTGAAGAACTATACTTGATAATCATTGCAAAGTCCTCAGAGGTTGGGAAAAGGGGAACATCACTTCCATTTTAAAGCAGAAGGAGGACCCTGGAAACTATCAGCCACTCAGTTTCACCTCTGTACCCAGTAAGATCATTGAAAAGACCCTCCTGAAAGGTAAATTGGAACATATGGGAGATAAGGAGATGGTTAGAGACAGGCAGCTTGATTTCAGCAAGGGCAAATCATGCCTGACTAATCTAATGGCCTTCTACTGCATCAATAGACAAGGGAAGAGATAGGGATGTCAACTACCTGGGCTTCTGCAAGGCCTTTGATACAGTTCTCTACAACATTTAAAACATGTCTGTAAGTAGACAGAGATTAATTCTACCCCTATTTGGCTACTGAGTTTAGCTTTTTTGCAGTGGTTTAATCCTAGCTGGCAACTGAACACTGTGCAGCTGCTCAGCCACCTCTCCTTCACTGCCAGAGTGAGATGGGGAGGAGAACAGGAAAAGAACCTACAAACTCATGGTTTGAGATAAGAATAGCTTAAACAAAATTATTGTTGTTTTCATTAACAATGATAATGATGATGAAGAAGATAACAAAAAATGAGAGAACTGAAACCCAGTAAGTGCACAATGCTTACCACACACTGAATAGCAATATCAAACCACTCCCCAAGAAGGGACTGGCTCCTCCCTACCAATTCCACCCAGTATATACTGAGCATGACCTCACATCCTATGCTATGGAACATCCCTCTGACTAGTTTGGATCAGCTGTTCTGGCCATGCTCCCTCCCAGCTTCTTGAGCACCTGCTCACTGGCAGATCATGGGAAATGAAAAAATCCCTTACTTGGGACAAGTGTCAAGTAGCAACAACTAAAGCATGAGTGCATTATCCACATTTTCTCGCACTAAATCCAAAGCATGGCATTGTACCAACTACTAGGAAGAAAATTAACTCTGTCCCAGCTGAAACCAGAAAGCTTTCCTAAGTAAAACATTAGGATTGTCTGTGTCCTCTGCTTGCATCTAACAAAATGGCATGCAGTACTGCAATATAAATAATGCATATGTTATCCAAAACCCCCAAAACTTTAAAGTTGCTAAGCATCACCTGCAGTTTCTAAGGCTGGAGATTCATTAGGTAATAGGTAGTTGAATAGGAACCTTGCTTATGAAATCAATGATTGAAATGCAGGAGGAAAAGTAGCTATCTCTTTAAAACTTTGTGTGTCTCTAACACAGCATTTCCAAGGTTTCTCTTGGAAAGATGAGTAGCAAATGAACATTCAAACAGACCTCTTCTTACTTGCATTTCTGATGTAATGACCTGAAAACCTTTTTAAAAGTTTCTTCTGCTTCCTATTTCTTTCTTCTGACACTTCTCTGTCTTCTGTGGGATCTTTATAACTCTTTGTGCCTTTTTTTGAGCCCTCTCTCCCCATTTTGTCCCTGCAAATTTGGAGTACCACTTTCCTGCTAAGAAGTCACAAGCAAAGCTTGCATGGTGACATCAGTGAACATGTCACTACCTTCATTGGTTTCCATAGATGCTTCCTTATTGTAGGAACAAAAAGAACAAGATGATAGGGAAATCAGCTTTCATAGCACAATTGATATTCACATAAATTCTGCAGCCAGAAAGACTCACTCATGGTTAAAAAAAGAAAGCCCAAATTTTCTTCATCAGATGTCTGACAAAAAGCTGCTGTAGGATAAGGCAAAATCTCCAGCAGAGTCCTGATTTTCAAATTAACAGGCACAGATATCTTAGAAGGCTGTGCATTTATTACAAGATGTAAAACAGAGCTTTATTCTACAGAGAGAGAGAGATGTTAAGGAATGTATTATGCCTATAGGTAAAATCAAAGCTAAGCCAGCCAACTGTTGCCTTGCTTCTGGTGCAATTTTCATTTGGAAAAAAAAAATGAGTAAGAGATCCTTGCATGCCTGAACCTGTTTGGATTCATCAAGGTTAGTGCTTGAACTGCTGAATTCCATGTGGAATAAGGAACATGTGTCAGCCCTCTTTGCCTTCAGGCCCATGAAAAGGAATCTGTCTATGGAAACAAGGTAATTTCTTAGCAATGTAATTTAAACATTCCTCTCTTCTCCCCATATTATGAAAGATATTGTTAAGCACTGCAGGATGAACATTTGAGGCAGCTCAGACATTCCCTTTGGCTTGCTGACTTGCTATTATCTTCCAAATCCATGCAAATCACTAAAACACAAAACAGTATTCAAGATGCTCTTGACTTATTCATAAGAGATAAAAGCTACTAGATATGCACAAGCTCCCTAAGTTTCTGAAGGAACCAAAGGTCCTCAGAAAAGAACTTTCCCCAAAGATTTAGTGTCTTTATCATTCTTCACTGGTCTGCTAGTGAAGGTCATGTGTGGAAGTAACAGTTAATTTCTCTGAAATGAGAAAGTTAACTGTATTTTCTAAGCTTTTCTATTACAGTCCTCCAGCAAAATAAAAAGATCCCAGACATGAAATCTTCTGCCAGAGTCCAGATGACTGTGAAATCACTTAGGTCTGATAAAATTTGATAAAATGTGCCTGGGCAGATCAAGCCTCACACAGTTATTGGGGTAGGGGGTGGGGGATAAATGGATAAATACAACTTTTAAATTCTGTGGCCTTGCTGGGATGATGCCACAATTACTCAAGGATGCTCCTCTCCAAGGCTTTTTCCATCTGTAGGTCGTGACTACTTGAGATGGATGACTACTAGCAATCATCAGCCCATCTAATGTCCTCCCAAATGAAAGTGCTATTTACTCTATAAGGGACCAGTTTTAGTAATTTTGAGAAGCTGATGTCCCAAAATCTGGTTTAGGATATGCCTTATATCAACAACAGCAAATCAAGATGCTACAGGTAAAACTCCACAGCATACCTCTTAGTAATATTGTGTTGTACAAGCAGCAGTTTTCTTTCTGGTATTTCCTGTACAGCAGGTAGCTGTCTTTCCCTGACCCCTCCCCAATCTAGAGAAATCTCTTGAGTGGTTCTTTTCATCTGGAGAGATACCAGATAATAGTCATCATCAAGAATAATACAGAATAAATGGTTATTTCTGCCCCCTGACCTTGCAGAATGCACTGGAACTTTTTAACTGATGATTTATATTGTCCATACAAACCGTCTATGTCTTGTAAAATAACTTACTGATGATGCTTTTTAAACTGTGCATTTTTGTCACCTAGAGTATGCATAGAGAGACATATATATATATATATATGCACACATTTGTATGTTCAAAATGGGCCCAAGTAAAATAATAATGCTAAACTTAGATTATATTTGAAGTACAGTGCTGTAGCTAAGGTTTAACACCTATACAAACTTTTCCCCTCTTTTACTTTCAAATTTGTACCATCTTGCAAAGCAGAAGTCAGTAAAGAAAGTATCCACAAGATTTCTACAGCTGCACAGTAGCTGCCTCAAGTTGTAGCTAATGAAAAGCTTTCAGTTGATAAGTGTTGATAAGTTGATAAGCTCTGCATATGCACAATAATTTAGTGGAGAACTCATGTTCATTGTCCACCACTACACCAGGCACTTTCCCACAGAGCTACTCCCCAGCCCCTCCAGCCCCATTTCATACCAATCCAAAGGTCCTACCCTCTCCTGTAAAGCACTTAGAGTTCTCTTTGTTAAATGTCATGAAATTCCTCTCAGCCTAATTGACTGATCTCTATAGGTTCCCCTGGATGGCTGCTCTGCCATCAAGCATATAGGCTGACTCCTCCAGTTTGGTGTCACCTGCAAATGTGACAAGAATATACTCATTAAAGTTGTTGAGTAAGGCTAGTCTCAGGACAGACCTCTGTTGTTCTCCATTGTGACAGGCATCCAAGTAAAGTAAGATGTATTAACATCATCCTCTCAGAACAATAATCCAACTAATTCTTGATCCATAGAATCACAGAATCAGTCAGGGTTGGAAGATACCACAAGGATCATCTAGTTCCAACTTTCCTGCCATGGGCAGGGACACCCTACCCTAGATCAGGCTGGCCAGAGCCTCATCCATCCTGGCTTCAAACACCTCCAGGGATGGGGCTTCTTCAGCTATGTTGCCCTTCTGGATATGCTCCAACAACTCAGTCTTGTATTGAGGGGCCAAAACCTGAGAATTCGAGGTGTAGCCTCACCAGTGTCACATACAGAGGCACAATTACTTCCCTACTGTCCTTTTCTGACAGGTAATTTTCCATCCACTCTGCCCCAAGCCTGTGGCATTGCATGGAGTTGTTGTGACCCAATTGCAGGATCCAGCACTTGGTCTTGTTAAAGCCCATACAATGGATCTCTGCCCACTGATTCAGCCTGTCCAGATCCTTCTGCAGAGCCTTCCTACTCTCAAGCAAGTGAACACTCCCACCTGATTTGGCGTCATCTGCAGTCTTACTGAGGGTGCACTCAATCTCCTCAGTCAGATCATCTATTTATAGAAGTTCAGGGTAAAATAACACCTGTAGAGAAAAATGCAGACCTTTTTCACCACTGCCACCCACTACACTCCACTTACAGCTTTTCTTCCTTCTCCCACCAAACTCTACAACGGTGTCAACAAAACTGAAGGAACACATAAGCAGGAAGCAGAGAATGACAGCAGCATTTTCAGGTGCCAGAATGATACCTGAAGCCTGCTTTTACCCTTGCTCAATGATGCTGAAAACTGTAAAAACACCAATCTGAGATAGTTCTTTTGACCTCCATTACAGTGACTGACTTTTTTCCCTAGATGCTAAAATCTGCAGAAGTCAGCAGCTTGTTCCATGTATTTGACTCGTGCTGGGCCAGGGGGCCTATCAAGCAATTTTTACAGCACATCTGCTCTATCAGTTTTACTGATATGCTTTGTTCTGCTTCATGGAGAGGAGTTTTGCAGAAATAGGATTGCTCAACATATTTTCACAGCATCATTTTCAAACAGCTTGTGCTACGCACGTCTTTACTGTCACTTGCAAATGTTTATTTCCACCAGTCCACCATGGAATAAAGCATTCATTCAAATAGTCAAGCCCAGCTCACATGTGACACTTGCTCCATAAGTAGTATCTCATGATGAATTTGTTACCTACATTGGAATAATCTTTGAATAAGATGTGCATTTAAAGGAGGAAATTCTAAGATTCCCTACACTAGAAGCTCTTTTATTCATAACAGATTTTCATATTTCATTTGATAATATCTAGTGACTTGGGTTTCCATTCATGCCCTGACCATTTTAATTGAGCTCCTTGGTGCCAAAATCATAGCATTGCAATTCTTCACTGGCCAGGTGGGGGTTGGTCTCTTCTCCCAGACAACCAGCAATAGAACAAGGGGACACAGTCTCAAGTTGTGCCAGGGGAAGTCTAGGCTGGATGTTAGGAGGAAGTTGTTGGCAGAGAGAGTGATTGGCATTGGAATGGGCTGCCCAGGGAGGTGGAGGAATCACCATCCTGGAGGTGTTCAAGCAAAGCCTGGATGAGGCACTTAGTGCCATGGTCTGGTTGACTGGATAGGGCTGGCTGCTAGGTTGGCCTGGATGATCTTGGATGTCTCCTCCAACCTGGTTGATTCCATGATTCTAACAGTACATATGGCAGTCTGATGTTTAAGCTTTCTGGAGACAAAAAGCCTAACAGAACAATATTATGTTGAGCAGAAAGAGAGAGAATCAGCAAGTGCCTCTGCTTTAATAGGGGTGCAAAAGAGGAAGTGGGAGTGAGTTAACCATTGCACGTGGGATCAGGTTCAAGATCACCCCCAGGCAGAGTCAGGAGTACCAAGGGTCAGCTTTAGACCACCCCCCAGGAGGAGTTATCCCTTAGCACCTGCTCACAAAGTTGCTTTGTACTTTTAATCTTTTGGCTGTAAAGTGTTACCCTTCCTTACATCAAAATAAAAATGTCATCATTCAGGAGCCAAGACCTTTTCATTGCTAACATTCTTTTTCAGAGAGCTATAAGGACACAAAAAGTAGTGCCATACAGAAAATGCAGAGAATATGGAGAAAGCACCCAAGGAGAAATGAACAGTTTCTAGTCTCTGTGAAACTCATGTCAGGACTATTTCCCATGGTAGTAATCTGACTCTTGCAGCAGAGACCAGAATTATGCAGTTATTTTTCTTTAGAAGAGCTTGTCCAGTGGATTTACTTTCCTCTTAAGTCTGAGAATAGTGAAGTCTTCTAACATGCTTTGTTAAATAACAGTACAGGATCTGCTAGAAGAATTTCACTGGCAATAACTGTGCCATGCTCAGCCACAATTGGTGTAGGCGGCAGAATACCCCTCTGAGACAGAGATCCAACCAGAAATGGCCTCCTGAGTGTTCTTTGCTTCCAAGCAAATCTTTTTTGTTTTCCTTTTTTATAAATGCAGGCAACTGGAGTTTCTTTTCCTTTTAGTCTTTCCATAATTAAACTGCTTATCAATATTTGTGCAAGCAGTTCAGATGAGAAAAAAAACATTATCTCTGCCTGTTCTACGTATCACAAATTAGAGACAAAAATCTTCAAGCAAAGCCTGGCTGAGGCACTTAGTGCCATGGTCTGGTTGACTGGCTAGGGCTGGGTGCTAGGTTGGACTGGATGATCTTGGAGGTCTCTTCCAACCTGCTTGATTCCATGATTCTATGATTCACACATGTAGAGTTTCCTTGCCATCGACCTGAACTAAAATTTGTTTCCCCCTTGTCACTTTGCCCTCTTCAGAAAAGATTTGTTCCCTCTTTGTAGATATTTTAAAAGAAATGTGTTTGGAAGGGCTTTCTCCTCTTTAAATGGAAAAAAAAAAGGTTCTTAGAAATGACAAAATGCTAAACCAGACCCTGGGCTGCATCAGGAGCAGTGTGGCCAGCAGGGTGAGGGAGGTGATTCTCCCCCTCTACTGCGCTTTGCTGAGACAGGCTGAGAGTTGGAGCTGTTCAGCCAGAAGAGGAGGAGGCTCCAAGATGACCTTCTTGTGGCCTTACAGTATCTGAAGGGGGCCTACCAAAAAGCTGGGGAGGGACTTTTTAGGCTCTCAGGGAGTGGACATTTCTTCTTACAATAATGACTAGATCCACTATTATTGCGATTGTTCTAAAGCATTTTTTTTGGTGGGGGGGGCAACTTACCCTTTACTGGAAAGAATTTTTTTTCCAAGGAAAAGGAAAGGAAGAATTTGGGATCTTTTAAGTTATAAAATCTTCAGAGAAATTTTATTTTTACAATGCATTATTTGCCTTGATGGTGCTGTCAAAGTAATGAGTAATAATTACAGAATATAGAAGAAATGCAGGGGAAAAAATGTTTTTTTCTTTTCTGAATATCATCATATATTCAGCCTCCAGACATCCTCAGGAAATCAGCATCCTATCAAGGGCAACTAATATTATTAATCAAAGTAGTTATTTATGCCTTTGGAATAAATGGCTTTCACTTTGCACACAAGGACAATACAGATGATCTGCAGATATCAGTTGTTTATCACACTAATGCATTTTGTTATCATAATTCCATTACCTTGCCTCTGATTCACTGGATGCAAACTGCTTGTGGTTTAAAGGCTTATTCTGGTGACAAAATATCAGACAAGACCCTTATGAATATTCAGAAGCTTTCCTCATGGCACTTACTCAGCTCTATTTTTAGTTGTGATTTATGGAACTTATGAGCACAGCTAGAATCTGAGTTCAGCATTAATACTCCTTTTGTGCATGACATGACAATTTAGAGTTCACAGCATCTCTGAGTTATAATTACTTGTAAATACATTTTTTTTCATCCATTAATTTAAGGAAAAATTAGTTACTCCAGACCTGTATGCTTTGTGACCAAGTAATGGGAAGGGAGGAGAAAAGAGTGCAGGGGAGATTCCATTAGAATATATCCCTGGAAGACACACAAAGTCTTCTGGTTCCTATGTCCAGCTTCAATGTTCCCTGTTAGTAGGAAGGAATGTCAGTAGGAGCTGAAGCTAGGTAGAGGTGTGATCTCTAAGCCTTGTACTTGGTATTATCCTTGTAGTACTCTCCTGGGGCAGTCTTAGGACACAGAAGTAGGCTTACATCTCAGCTGCAATGACAGCTTCTATGAATATCTGTGGCATCCCACAGATCTGGCTGGCTGTCATAGCCAACAGGAGGGTCAGTGTCTGCCCACAGATAAGACAAAAGGGAAATGGGGCTAAACAGAAAGAACAAGGGCAAGAAATACTGAGTCACAGCTACGGGAGTGCCTGCCTCCAGAAGTGCACAGAAGTGATTTCTGGAGTGACAGAGGGACAGGAAAAATACAGACAAAATACAGAGAGATGAAGGCTGTAACTAAAAAGCATAGCTGGGGCACACCCAGATCTAAAGTGCAAGGAGATTTTAAGAGAGCAATGGGTTTGGTCAACAATAAGCACAGAGAGAGAAGAATGAGGCAGCCTGACACATATGTAAAGACTGGAGTTTGACAACTAAACAGAGATGCATTAGGCACTCAGTTGGCCTTGTGTGCTGGGGTTCTAATTTCTTCAAGTATTGTCTACAACTAGGAATAAGATGCAATCAGGGAATAAAGAAGTTTCTTGGGACATTCAAATCTCAAATAGCTGGTTTGGTTATCCCACTCCTGCTCTGGTTTGTTAGAAAACATTAGAAGGGATTTGTTTTTCCCAGGTCAAATTTCTAGGGCCTTCTCTTGCACTGTTTATGTGAATACATTTAATTTTATGTTGATTTTTTTCCAGGCTTTTCTCCTCTTCGTCCATGTAGTCATTCCTCACTTTGTCCTTCAGAGTAGTTCCCTCTAAAGACACTAATTCAAGGACCTTGGGAACTAAGGTGGCAGTGTTTCCTGCTTTCCTCTCAAGGTATCACAGTATCACAGTATCATCAGGGTTGGAAGAGACCTCACAGATCATCAAGACCAACCTAGCTTTCATTTCAGCATGTTACTGCAGAGCTTTAGACTCTTAAAGGTGAGTGGCAAATAGACTTGTGCAGGAGATTTTCCATGAGCTTCTCTGAACTTGTCATTACTGCAAGGCTGTTTGCAAGCCTTGATGACTCAAGAGTCGATAGAGCTAAATTTAGATTACTTCTGGACACCTGCCCTTGCCACAGCAAGCCTCTACAGAATGACAACCAAACTATGCCAGCTGGACAGGAAGCCCTCTACGTTTCACTGTGCCCTAAGTAGAATATTAGAGACTGAGTATTGGCAGGGGTGTGATGGTTTGGTTGTTCCCCGTCCCTCCCACACTTTGGAAATCACCCAGACTAGACTCAGCTGGCTCTGGAAATATGAATGAAGCTTATATTTGCAGCTAGCTCAATATACAAGCAGATGAGCAGATATTTACAGTACATACAGTTATAGACAGAGATATATAAGATAAAAAGGTAATGCAGAAACACAACAGCCCTCCCAGAAACCTGAGTCCCCAGGAGGGGCTCTCAACCACCCCTGCACCTTCCCCGTACCCCTCTCAACCTTACCCCAGTCTCAAGGGAGAATGGAGGTTCGGCCAGGAGGTTAGGAAGCAAAGTGGATTGGTCTAAAATGGAGGGTGAGGTTAGAGAGTAAGATGCAGCTCAGCCATCTCCCCAGCAGAAGCAAGACTACCTAATCTATGTTTTGCTTTTTCTTCTTATACATCTCAGCAAGCCTATGACTGAAGCAGACATCACCATTATTTTCCTTTCACAGCCTGTAATCTAATTCTTCTCACCAAAACATTCTAGCCTGCTTCAAACTAGCACAAGGGGATATCTAGCATGCCCCAAGAATGGATTTACCTAAATGCCAGCTAATTATTACCTTGCAAAAAGAGGCTGGGTCTAGCCCATGTAATTCAAGGACTCATTGCACCTCACACAAGCTGAAAGCAAAATGCAAGAGGCACTAAGCAGGTGGCCAGGCGAGTTCATCATAGAAACCACAGCTGACCATAGAGTTTGAAACCACACTTGGCAGATACTTTTCAAGGCAATAAAAATGTGGCTGTCCAGTTGAAATAGAAAATTCTGGATCCTCTACTCATATTTATGGAGGAAAGACTGTGTTGTGAGTCATTGACCTCAATAATTGGAGCATCCAGTCAGAAGTCAGAGACTTCCTTAAGCCACATGACTTTTCACCATGAACTCCTGAACTGCAATGGACTTTTTTTAGACTTTATTCATGCTTCCCCAAAGCTGCTTGAAATTTTGTATAATTCAACTTTTCAGGCTGAGTAAATTTAAGAGGCATGAACTAAGAGAAACTTCAAAATGAGTTTGCATGGAAAACTCCTGCTTTTCTGTGGCAGCATGTAGTCATATTTCTACACTGATATTGATGTGCAAATAATGATATCTTATTTTTAAGGAACCATTATTTATGTTAGACAATTAACTGGGCTGGAAGAGTGGTTTTGAAAATAAAGCTGTATGGAGAAGTTAAAACATCATTGATCATTGATTTCATGCTTGTATAACTGTGAAAACCAGAAGCAATTCGATTGAACATCATTTTGTGAGTGAGTATAGCAAAAATAAGCCTCCTGCTTAGTTGCAATGGCTTAGTGGCTCGTTGGAAGTAGATAATAATTACAGTGAGTGTTGATGTAAAGAAGCTGAGACAATTGTGTCTTTTTCCTGGCCTTTAGTCTTAACATATGAGGTTACCCCTCACTGTTAGCCATGAAGATAAGGTTTTTTTCCTTGACTCATGCCATTGTCAGTAATTAATATAACCAGCAGATTTATCTTCTGCAGAGTTATGAGTAAAATATACAACACATTTCACTTTCATTAATTTCTTACACTGCTTTTCTTTAAATAGGGTCCCTTTCGCAGAGAGCTCTTTAAACACAGCATTTTCTAGTCATAGAAAAATTTACATCATATATATACATACACATTTTTATATATATATAAAATATATATTTTAATATATATTTATATATTTATACTTATATTTTTAATATATCTTAATATATTTTTAATATATATAGAATTATATATATATATATATATATATATATATATATATATATATATATATATATATATATATATATGGAGTTTGTGTGACAAGGTTGGGCAGGGGCAGGGAAACACACTTACAGAGGTTGTTCCTGTGAGAGGGTGCTAGAAGCTTCCCCTATGTCCAACAGAGCTGATGCTAGCCATCTCCAAAACAGAGCTGATGCTGGCCATCTCCAAAACACACCCATCACTCAGGGTCCAAGCCCATAAGCAGTGGTTGTAGTGCCACACCATTTTTCTCTTCTCTTTTCTCCTCCCGCTTTGATTTGGCTTGTGCCTGCAGGAGTATTAATTGAGAGCTGTCATCTACTGCAACCCCCCACTGGCACTGAACAAAACCTTCCAAAATAAAGAGTCAAGTGACACAAGTAGAGGAGAACAGTTGACTTAGGGATTTATTTACAATGTCTGAGGAGAAAAGACAGTGTTTATGCAGGAAGCAGAAAAGCCTGGATGCTGTGATGCCCTGGTTTACCCAGCTTAGGTGTTTTGCTCTGAATACGAAGGGAAGTCAGCTCCTGAAGGCATTGCAATATTACTCACAGACAAAAATGGGAAGCAATACTCACTGCAAATAGATGTTTCTCAGCTAACACTGTTGAACATTATTAACAGGAACAGATTTAGGTAAAAGGAAAAAGAAAACAAATTTATCAACATAACATTCCCATTGTGAATAGAGGTTACCACATATTCTATTATCAGATGGATTATGTCAGCAACCAAACAGGACAAACAAATTGAAGGATATTAGCTACTCCAGAAGGACTTTGCTTCCCAAAGGAGATAAGAAAAAAGTACCTTTTCAGCAACCACCACTGAAAAAGCAATCAGTTGGGATACTGCTGCACTGTAAAAAGTCACTGACCCATGCAGCTAACAGTTCTTAAAAGAGGCAGTAATTTGTGACTAGCAACAGGAATCAAAGGTTCAGGAGTACAGCTGAGGATATTTTTAGCTTTCATGCTAATAACTAAATGCTTTGGACAAGAAAGTGAGAGAATATGCCAGGTTCAGTGCAGAATGTAAGTCACAGCAATCTTTATCTGCTGTGCACCAAAAGAAAAGGCAAGAATTTAATATACCAAATGCATACTGCAAGGAAACAGGAAAATATATTGGAAAGTCAGATCTGGGAGCATAGTGCTAAAATGCTGCTGGAAGAACAAGGTTAGACACAGTTCCATCTCAGTGTCCAACCAGTAGTGGTAGCAATATATCTGTATCACCACTTCTGGTAAATCTAGCCCTGAAGTAAGCTATCCTGAGTTCCTAACCATAACTGTGACAAAAGAAACCATTATGCCAAAGACAAATCAAAACAATCATATTGCAGCAGAGCAGGGATTGAGAAAATGAGACTGTGCATGGAGGATATTAGTGCATCACAAAGAGAAAAAAAAATGTTTGGAAAACTCAGGCAAGCACCAGATGCAAAGACAAAGCAGCAGGCAAATAGGAAATGGCATGCCAAGTAGGCAGCAGGACAGCAGTGAATGCATCAGGCTACAGACACTACGACAGCACTGGGGGGTGGGGGAGGAAAAAAAAGCCTGACCGGTGTTGAGTACAGGGGAAGAATAACCTCCCTTGTCCTACTGGCCACACTGTTCCTAATAGAGGCCAGGATGCCAATGGCTCTCTTGGCCACCTGGGCACACTGCTGGCTCATCTTCAGCCTACTATCTACCAGTGCCCCCAGGTCCCTTTCTTCCTGGCTGCTCTCAGCCACTCTGTCCCCAGTCTGTAGTGCTGCTTGGGGTTGTTGTGGCCAAAGTGCAGAACCCTGCACTTGGCCTTCTTAAATCTCAACCCATTGGCCTCTGCCCACCCATCCAGCTTGTCTAGGTCCCTCTGCAGGGCTCTCCTACCTTCTGACAGATTAGATAGAAGTGCATATAAACCTGCTCATTTAGAGCACCAGATCACTGAGAACATAAACTTCTCACAAATTCTTGGAATTCTCTCTGGAATGGAAACCTCTTGTGACATCTACAGCAGCATGCTAAGGCTAGAGAGGCTCAGAGAACAGATTTCATTTTCAGACTGGGTTCCCTATTTCAGATCTGAACTCCTTTAGAAAAAAAAATCACAAATTCCAAACTGAACTTCTGGTAAGAACATTTCTCATTACAAAAAAAAAAAAAATTATCATAGAATCATAGAATCAAGCAGGTTGGAAGAGACCTCCAAGATCAGCCAGGCCAACCTAGCACCCAGCCCTAGCCAGGCAACTAGACCATGGCACCAAGTGCCTCAGCCAGGCTTTGCTTGAACACCTCCAGGGACGGTGCCTCCACCACCTCCCTGGGCAGCCCATTCCAATGCCAGTCACTCTCTCTGCCAACAACTTCCTCCTAACATCCAGCCTAGACCTGCCCTGGCACAACTTGAGACTGTGTCCCCTTGTTCTGTTGCTGGTTGCCTGAGAGAAGAGACCAACCCCCACCTGGCTACAACCTCCCTTTAGGTAGTTGTAGACAGCAATGAGGTCCCCCCTGAGCCTCCTCTCCTCCAGGCTGCACACCCCCAGCTCCCTCAGCCTCTCCTCACAGGATTTGTGTTCCAGGCCAACTACCTGTTTAATTTGTCAGATTTTAATGGGGTCACTCAGAAAGGAAAACAAACCAGCCAATCAGAACCCACCACAAATAAACTTAAAACAGAATATCTATCTTTACATATGTGAACATCCTCCACTCTGATAGTACACAATTTTTTGTTAGCTTCTGGTGAAATCAACACAGTTTATTTCCATAAATTCAGTGGAAATTTGCAGCCAAATGCACTCCTGTTGAAATAACTCTAGCAAACTTGAGCACATAAGTCCAAAAAGCTGACAAATAATCATTGTGCACAGCAGAAACAACCTCATTAGTATAGACAGCTATTTAGATTTCTGGGCATCAAGCAAGCTCCCAGACACAACAACTGTGACCATTTTAGACCTAGGAATGAAACATTTTTGGGAGCACAGTGCCAAAATGCATACATTTTCTTTGAACATTTTAATTACAATAACTGTGTGGCTTGCCTGGGAGTGCAACTCCAGCAGCATCACAGCAGGAGACAGTCACTCTAATGTCCACGTTCAACAACATCAAACTACAGGGGGAAGACTATGTTAAAACAAATAAGAATATGCATGGTAATCCATTCTCTGCTGAAACATCACTCTCAGTGATGGGCTTAACAGCACCTCTGTACAATTTTGGATGTCCAAATGTGCACTTGCTTAGTGTTGTCAAATTTCAAAGTAAACTTTAGGAGATGGTGTGACTTTTGTAACTTAACATCAGACAAGCTGATGGTAAAGAGTGAGACTGAAAGGCCATGAGCTTTCTTTGGAGAATGCTTTCTGTTGTGCAAGGTGTGTTAATTCTTGCACTTTGGGATTAGGAGAGATTAGAGGAAGAGGGGAAAGGGGAATTTCCTCCTGTAAATATCTCACCTTTCACCTCAGGCTCAATGGCAGGATTGATAGATTGCAGCAAAGCTCTTCTCCTGACAGCAAGTATCAGGGTAAAATTCTGTTCATGGCACTCATAAAAACCAAAAAACTACCTGAAGGGAGGTTGTAGCCAGGTGGGGGTTGGTCTCTTCTGCCAGGCAAGCAGCAACAGAACAAGGGGACACAGTCTCAAGTTGTGCTGGGGCAGGTCTAAGCTGGATGTTAGGAGGAGGTTGTTGGCAGAGAGAGTGATTGGCATTGGAGTGGGCTGCCCAGGGAGGTGGTGGAGTCACCATCCCTGAAGGTGTTCAGGAAAAGCCTGGCTGAGGCACTTAGTGCCATTGTCTAGCTGACTGGCTAGGGCTGGGTGCTAGGTTGGCCTGGATGATCTTGGAGGTCTCTTCCAACCTGGTTGATTCTATGATTCTGATTCTAAAATAATATACCAAACATTTGGAGCAACTCCTATGGTTCTCTGCTCACAGAAAAAGTGAGCAAAAGTGTGAGAAAACGAAGAGTAAATTAAGATGCTAAAGCCAGAATCACAGTGCCAGCTATTTTCTTTGTGCTTTACTTCTTTGTAGGAGGAAAAAAAATACAGATATCTACATTATATTCTTTTGTGTTTAAAAAAAGTGCTGTTTTGTAAGACATAGAGTCTTTTTTTCTGGGTTGAATGTCTAGATTTAAAAGGAGTATCAGATGTGCTTGTCTAACTCTTTGTTATATAGATTTACTATTCTGAAGTGGAGAGGAAACAAAAATAGTTATATAAGTCCTGGAGCTTAGTGAAAAAATATGTATCAGCCACAGGAAATCTTGCTGCTTGGTAGTTAGGCCATTTGTCTAAGGGATGAGTGAAACAGGCTCATGTTCTCTAGCAAAATGAGCCCTTCAGAGTTCTCCCTGGGAGGGCATTTAACCTGTAGGGGATCTGCAGGGAGGGTGGAGCAGTATTACCTCCTGTGCTCTGCCCTGGCCAGGGACCTTGCATCCAGGATATGGCCAGAACCTTGAAATTCAGTCCCTAAGCCTCAGCTTTCTTAGCCACATCACTTTCTTCCTGTTTCCTGATGCTCTGAGTTTGTCTGTATGTCCTTCAGACCGCTGGTGATCATGACTTAAACATAAAGGTTCTGATGTGAGTGCAGGGGCAGAGGAGAAAAACTGGAGATCCATGGAAAGAAATGCCCTTTACACATTTCCCCACATTGAGTACTCCGGATTCTGGCCATGTGGTATGTCTACCAGGTACATCAGAGCACATTGAGCTTTGCTGCTTATCAGGCATAAGCTACTTACCCAGCTGGACCAGAACTAATTCCGAATGGAGCTCGTGTGTGGTCTCCTCTTATATGGCATGACTGACCTCCAACTGGGACACATCAAAAGTGAGATGATTGCAGTTAACTGGAGCATTTCCTTGCTCCACTCTCAGTTTCTGCAGATCCCATTACCAAGTGTACATGAACTGCCTGGTCAGCTGGATCAGATTTAACCGAGATGAAAAGGGCCAACATCTTCTGAGGAAGAATAACTTAGGAAGCAACACTATAGGTTTCCCCAACATACTGAACAAGATTTCCAAGATTGTGTCCCATACATTCAGGGTATTTTCATTCATCCAGCCAGATAAGAACTACCAATATCTCTTTTATAGGTGTGGACAATGGCCCAGTAACTTCTTGGCTGAGAGAACTCTCTACAACCTTGAAACCAAGGTGATTTCCTCTTTTACCTTGCTTGAATCAGAACAAGACTGGCAACCAAGAAGCAACAAGCTTAATTCCTGTTTGAAATACTCATAGATTCCCATTGCTATCTTTTTTTCATCTTTAATAAACCAGTTATTTTTCAAGTTTGGTATTGAAGATGATGCCCACATTAAATGTGTATGTTTTTAACCAGTAAGTTCATTAGCACTGATGACAACAGAGGAATCCTCTTAAATTCACAGCGAACCTAATAATTTTTTCTGTCTTAGAATTATAAAATCATAGAATCAAGCAGGTTGGAAGAGACCTCCAAGATCATCCAGGCCAACCTAGCACCCAGCCCTAGCCAGTCAACTAGACCTTGGCACTAAGTGCCTCAGCCAGGTTTTCTTCAACAACTCCAGGGACAGTGACTCCACCACCTCCCTGGGCAGCCCATTCCAATGCCAATCACTCTCTCTGACAACAACTTCCTCCTAACATCCAGCCTAGACCTGCCCCAGCACAACTTGAGACTGTGTCCCCTTGTTCTGTTGCTGGTTGTCTGGGAGAAGAGAACAACCCCCACCTGGTTACAATGTCCCTTCAGGTAGTTGTAGACAGCAATGAGGTCCCCCCTGAGCCTCCTCTTCTCCAGGCTGCACACCCCCAGCTCCCTCAGCCTTTCCTCATAGGGTTTGTGCTCCAGGCCCCTCACAGCTTTGTCGCCCTCCTGTGGACACCTTCCAGAACTGCAACATCTCTCTTGAATTGAGGAGCCCAGAACTGGACACAGCACTCAAGGTGTGGCCTGACCAGTGCTGAGTACAGGGGCAGAATAACCTCCCTTGTCCTACTGGCCACACTGTTCCTGATGCAGGCCAGGATGCCATTGGCTCTCTTGGCCACCTGAGCACACTGCTGGCTCATCTTCAGCCTACTATCCACCAGTACCCCCAGATCCCTTTCTTCCTGCCTGCTCTCCAGCCACTGTGTCCCCAGCCTGTAGCACTGCTTGGGGTTGTTGTGGCCAAAGTGCAGAACCCTGCACTTGGCCTTGTTCAATCTCATCCCATTTGCATTTGTCCAAAGCAAGATCAGCAACAATCAACCCAAGTCTGTTTTTTAATGAATTTGGCCACACATCCCTTGCTATATCCAGATGACTGTCCTCATTAGCAGTTTCTCTTTTCCAAAATTATAAACATATAGCTCTAGGAGATTTGATACAAGGAAGATTTTGGATCTTTCTATGGATCAGCCACACTTCCAGGAAGGATTTAATTTAAGCCGTACACTACGTTAGTCCTGCTGTGCTACCTTCCCAGAAAAGCCATCATACAGAGTGGTACTTCCAGGAATAATATTGCAAAATCATGGCTGTAGCCCAGCTGTTCAGTGAAGACCCTGTTCTGGGTTCAGCTTCTTCTCTAATTAAGGGCAAACTCAGCACAGTGGAGCCTCCCTGAGCATCCAGCACCCAGGACACATACATCTGCCAGATTCCACAAGGTCCTGTTTCATTTTCCAGCTCTGCCTACACTGAGCTAGAAATCCCTATTCACAGTATCACAGTATCATCAGGGTTAGAAGAGACCTCACAGATCATCAAGTCCAACCCTTTACCACAGAACTCAAGGCCAGACCATGGCACCAAGTGCCACGTCCAGTCCTGCCTTGAACAGCTCCAGGGATGGCGACTCCACCACCTCCCCGGGCAGCCCATTCCAGTGTCCAATGACTCTCTCTGGGAAGAACTTTCTCCTCACCTCCAGCCTAAATTTCCCCTGGCGTAGCTTGAGGCTGTGTCCTCTTGTTCTGGTGCTGGCCACCTGAGAGAAGAGAGCAACCTCCTCCTGGCTACAACCTCCCCTCAGGTAGTTGTAGACAGCAATGAGGTCAGTCCTGAGCCTCCTCTTCTCCAGGCTAACCAATCCCAGCTCCCTCAGCCTCTCCTCATAGGACTGTGCTCAAGGTCTCTCCCCAAAACCCAAAATTCACCTTCCACTAGTGCTTGGGGATGGTTTCTAGGAAGGAAGAGAAATGCTTTTGATGTAGTCCACACTGCACCTTGAGCAAAGCCAGGGTTGTGTTCCGTGGTATAAGCCAGCAGGTCCAGGGACTGGGATAAAGCTGTGTGGTTCTGGGGATGAGCCACTATGTGTGAAAGCCAGTATTAGTGGAGGACATGGAGTTGTTCCCAGTATGTCTGATCTGACTTGATATAAACCTCAAACACACATTTGCCAATTATACCCTCTAGCATTTTTTGCATCTCAGGAGGGAAAAAGGGCAGCCCATTCTCCTACCTTTCTCTACACAATAACCACTGCCTGAGGGTGATTTCTTCATGAAGCTTTCTTTAATGGGAGAAGTGTATAGCTTCTTATTGGTCATCAGCACATATGCATGTACCCTATCAAAATATTTTGGCAGATGCCTGTGTGCAGATGATCAGGCCACAGAAAGTGCTGTAACAAGTCCCGTGGCACTTTGTGCTTTGCCTAAAGATGTCTCTGTTCCACGTCACTGTAGATGGAAAGTAAATACTCAGAGACGTGCTATACAAACGTTATGTACCTGGTGTCAAAACTCACATAACAGTCATATCATCACAACCTGGTGACTTGCATGCTTGTGGAAAGGAGGGAAAATTAGTTTGTTTCAATGGCACAAGAAGTATTCATCAAAATAGCACCAATAATTTTCACACTTTGATGATCAATACTAATAGAGAAAGTCATTTTGAAGTAACTGTCCTGAGAGATAATCAGCTTGAACCAGGCTGAACCAATTTGGAACAAAGCAGATATTCCCCCACTCCTCTGATCCTGAATTTATCTGGTCTTTCCCCATCTGAAATAAATTAACAACTAAACTTTGTGCAGTCTATGTAGGTCACATAGCTGATGTACTACCTATTGCAGCCTCCTGCAAGAATTCATTTGTTAATACTGAGCAACTGTGACAGCCTCCCTGCACTGGAATCATTTGTCCTCAATGTAACACTTAAAATGCTGGCTGCTTCTTTCCAGCAAGGGCCATTTCCAACAATCAGAATAACAGCTGTCTCTCACGTCCCTGAGATCTGGCTCTGTGCTCTGATATGCCATTTCACTGTCCAGCTGCACTGCTTGCTTCAGATGTGCTAGGGCACGACAGTATGCATTGTCATTATCGTTCCTCTGGCAAAGTGTGGGTGTAAATAATGTGCCCACATTAGCAAAGCTCAGGGAATCTCCATGGAAACATTTAATCATTGACATTTAAGCTCCTGGTGCCTAGAACGGAAGCAGCTGACTCCTGGCCTATCACTTATGGTTTATCAAGGTAGGAAGCAATACTTTTTTTGCCTTGACCTGGCTAGAAATGATACAGCCACAGCAAATGCTATTGTATCTCTCCTCTTCTCTCTTTCCCCTCCTGAGCATAGTTTGCAGTTCCATAATCAGATTTTTCCTTGACCTTTTCTGGTTTAGGTTGTGTTGGGGCAATGTGTTATAGGACTGAGTGAGGCAATGCCAATCTTCTAACCCACCCTCTAAAGTACCAGAGCTAATTTCTTTGAGATTGTAAAAAAAGTAAATCCAAGGGAAAACAGAGGAGCCCTACTGGGAGCTACACTAAAGTGACATTGCATTTCTCACAGCATCATGAACATCCATACACGTCTCTGATTCTTACAGGTTCATTAGAGCCTCTAGTGAATCCAATCTCCAAGTGACCCATGCAAGATGGGAACTGACTCTGTAGGCGCTAGTGTGCTCACTGTGTACCAAGTTTAGAGTAGTGCTGCCTCCTCCCAACATATCCCATCTGCCTCACAAACCATGATGTGCCATGTGTGAAACTGAGACACCAGTCAACAGCTCTTCCAGACTCCTCAATCCCAGTTCCCAGAGCACATTTAGTGCACAAACCTCAACTCCTGGTCTGCAGAAGCTCCTTCTCTGGTTTTGAAATGACAAAACAAACATTGCAGTGTGCTGGCTTCATTCTGAACTTGACAAGCATCTCCAGTAGCACCCTATAAGCCTGAGACACAGTTCCTCTGGCCGCCCAGTTTCCACTGAGACAGTAGCATCCTATGGCAAACCCATATGAACAGCTGCCCTCCATGCAGCTGTTAATTAGTCACAGGGTTTTTTTAACTGATTGTTTTTGCTGGCTTTGGCTCTGAGCTGTGCTTCATTACAAAATGTGATTTGGCTTAAAGGAAAATCCTCAAGTATCTGGCTTGTCTTGTGGGAAAAAAACCTCATCAGTCTTTTACAGTTTTTATCCCAGAATTATTTACCAGAATTTCTTCTCACTAGGGTAACCATAGATAGCTCCCATCACATCTAACATGACTGGCTGGCTGCAGAAAAGATCAAAAGTCTTTCATTCCTAAAGTCATACAAATTAAAGGCTGATGAGTGCTTGGCCCATACACAATTACCAGATTAAGCCTGTGTCATTCCTCAGAAAACAAGACATAACATTTCAGTTCCAACACCCACTATTGCATTTGCCTTCTTTGCTGGCTTTATGGATTTTGTTCGTGCATGTACTGGGATAGAACTTGGAGATTTATCTAGTTTTGTTCTCTTTGCTAAACTGTTGGCAATGTAAGTCCCTCCTGGACTAGGCCAGATATTAGGATGCTTTTCTGCATCTGCTATAGAATCTTTGCCTAATCTTGGGGCAAGATGTTTTGTCAAGCTGTGACTCAGTCTTTCTGTTGTAGAACAGGTATAAACTTTAGATAATTGAGATTTTTATTTGTAAACTACTATCAGTTGGAGGGACTATATTATGGTGTGCTAGTTTGAAGCTAGCTAGAATGTTTTGGTGAGAAGAACTAGATGACAGGCTGTGAAAGGGAAACAATGGTGATGTCTGCTTCCCTCATAGGCTTGCTTCAAACTAGCACATATGGTATCAGAAACCAATAGCTCTGCTTCCTATGTACACATAGTACATAGAATCATAGAATCAACCAGGTTGGAAGAGACCTCCAAGATCATCCAGGCCAACCTAGCATCCAGCCCTAGCCAGTCAAGTTATTTGAGGCACTAAGTGCCTCATCAAATAACTGTCACACTTACTTGCACTGATGATGCAGTTGATACAGGGAAGAACTAAGCAACCTGTTAGGAAATGGAAAATTTAATCCTCTTGTAATATATATCCATTAAAAGATATTAATGCATACCAGCTGTGGATGGTATTCCTTTATCTCATGCTTTTAGAATTCATTACATAAGCAAGCATTTAGTGTAAAACTTTCCTCATTAGCACAATACTGGTGGCATTAAAATGCTTAAAATAGACCACCTTATCCATGTGAGAGGTGGATAAACACCATCAAAGAAGTGGCCCTAGTGGCTGTCAAAAGATGAAAACATACCACCAGGCAGATGAGCAGAATTTGGCTATTCAGAACCAGGTATGCATACATCATAGTGCTGAAGGTCCTCACTTCAAATGCAGCTTGAAATGCAATCAGTCAGCGTCACTCACATGCTGCTTCCCTCAGATTTTGCACCTCGTGGATCTAAAGGATTTGCTTTCTGATCTTAGGGGGGAGGGTTTTTTCCAAAAGCTCTCTGTATTCACAAGCCACATGATTTTTTTTTCCCCCTGAGTTTCCTCATGCCTCAAATTATCCAGAGTGAGCCCCTGGATTGGGATTTTTTTGTTTAATTGCTTTCTTCTTAATTGGTACTGCTTAGTTATTCCTCAAGGATGCAAAAGCATAATCCAGTGTATTAAAACACTGTTCTTTGGCTACACAAGAGGTAAGAAACGAATTTATTGTTTAGCATATTTGCACCCTCTTTATCATAAGTGAGAGAGGTATTGGAACAGAAATAAAAAGCTTGATAAATCACAGATAAACTCAGCATCCTGGCACCTTGAATACTGAACTGTGCATTAGGAGTGGAGAGTCAGTTCTGCTCCTACCTCCAGCTGTTATTAATCCTGACACTTTCAGAGATTTTTGGCACACACTGTTTTAACCTCCTGCAGTTTAAATACATTTAACATTCTCCCTCCCTCTTCTCCATAATGACTGTAATGTGTGATTTTCTTTTATCTCAGTAATCATATCCTTCTCCCTCTGAGAATAACCTCAGCACAGCACCCCAGATACAGGCGTAGGAAGAGGAGGCTTATCTGTTTGTACAGAATGTGCCATTGCTTGTTACCATAGAGCTGGTGCTGCTTAATAACATTTAAATAATCATTTACATTGCAAAATGTATTTTTTTTTCTGTTGTGACCTGATAAGACTAACTGCCATTGGTTATTTGCAATAATACTGATGGGCATTTAGAAATAGGTACCTGGGGGGGGAAGGGAGGGGGAATAAAACATTTTTGTGATATGATACATTGGTTACTGGGGACAGAGTGGCTGGAGAGCAGCCAGGAAGAAAGGGAGCTGGGGCTACTGGTAGATAGCAGGCTGAAGATGAGGCAGCAGTGTGCCAAGGTAGCCAAGAGAGCCAATGGCATCCTGGCCTGCACCAGGAACAGTGTGGCCAGTAGGACAAGGGAGGTTATTCTGCCCCTGTACGCAACACTGGTCAGGCCACACCAGTTCTGGGCTCCTCAATTCAAGAGAGATGTTGAGGTGCTGGAACGTGTCCAGAGAAGGGCAACAATGCTGGTGAAAGGCCTGGAACACAAACCCTATGAGGAGAGGCTGAGGGAGCTGGGGGTGTTTAGGTGTTTGTGATGGCTTGAAAGGTGGCCAAGCACTAAAATAGGGAATCAATCACTAAATACATTTAGAAAGTTGAGGTTAGGGTAGAAGGGACTTCAGAGGGTTGGAATTTGACCCTTAGCCCCCTGGGCATATAAAGGGCCCTGCTTAGACGTGTAGGGTTTCCCTAACATAAACCTGGTGTAACACAGTAGTACATTAGGCATTTGGTATTTTGATATTTACCAGGTGTGCCTGGATAAAGAGCAATTTAGCTGTTCCAGCACACCAGCTCGACTGGCCCTATTCCACTTTTCTGAGTGTCAATTATTGGTCATTCTATTTGAGTAACATGACGTCCAACCCTCCAAAGCTGCACATTCACTTACATTCCACTGACTTCAGTGGAATTACTTGGAGTGAACAAAAGCAAAGAGAATCATAGAATCATAGAATCAGTCAGGTTGGAAGAGACCTCCAAGATCATCCAGTCCAACCTAGCACCCAGCCCTAGCCAGTCAACCAGACCATGGCACTAAGTGCCTCATCCACTCTTTTTTTCAACACCTCCAGGGACAGTGACTCCACCACCTCCCTGGGCAGCCCATTCCAATGCCAATCACTCTCTCCTCCAACAACTTCCTCCTAACATCCAGCCTAGACCTCCCCTGTCAGTGAGTAGATCTTTGAAATATCAAACTTACTTTCCCTTAAACTGTGGAATTTGCATCTAAAGGACATTGTATTGAACTCACTCCTGGTGAAATTTTGGTGATATTCTACAGGGAAGAGTGTGAATATTTTTAGGAGTAAGGTAGGAGTACATTTTATTCATGCTATTAGTAGCTAACATTTAGTAAAAAATTAGAGGGAGGAAAACATCATTAACCAAAGGTGAACTTTACTAAGTTCATTATTACTTAAGATGAAACTTTGTGAGTTCTTACTGTAAGGACATTTCTACATCCAATATTTATGAGGTCTTTTTTCAGATGTCTACTTGAAGGAGAAAAATCCATTTTTATTAAATAATTTCCTAGGAATTAGCATAATGCTTCCACAACCATGTGGCCTCAAATATGTCAGTAATATTTTCCCATGAGGTTTTTATTAAATAGAGAATTACATGGGGGTTGTAATAAAAAAATAAATGAGAAGCAAATGCCATCAATAAGTTAAATATCTTAATTATAACTGTTGTAAGAGAACTGCACTAAAAAGTTCAATATAATAACATATAAAACATTTAAAAGACAATGCTTATTCTATATGGTTATAGACACAATGTGTGTGTTGTAATACAGTACACTTCTTAATAGCATCCATTCTAGCCTGCAGCCAGCCAGCCAGTTTACCAGTTTACATCATAATGTTTGCTCTGCTAAAATAAACTCAAACTAGAAGAAACTGGAGTAATTTTCTGGGCTGTGTTTAATACTGGTTGTGATGGTTTGGGTGTTTCCTGCCCCCCACCCACTTTAGAAATCACCCAGACTAGACTCAGCCAGCTCTGGCACTTAGTGCCATGGTCTAGTTGACTGGCTAGGGCTGGGTGCCAGGTTGGACTGGATGATCTTGGAGGTCTCTTCCAACCTGGTTGATTCTATGATTCTATGATTCTGTGAAATATGAATGAAGCTTATATTTACAGCTGGCACAATACACAAGCAGATATTTACAGTATATACAGTTATAGACAGAGATAGACAAGGTAAAAGGTAATACAGAAACACAACAGCCCTCCCAGAAACCTGAGTCCCCAGGAGGGGCTCTCTACTGCCCCTTCACCTTCCCCCTGCCCCTCTCAACCTTACCCCAGTCCCAAGGAAGAATGGAGGTTCAGCCAGGGGGGTTAGGAAGCAAAATGGATTAGTCCAAACTGGAGGGTGAGGTTAGAGAGTAAGATGCAGCTCAGCCAGCAGCCTAAGTGAGAGTGGTTATCTATGTTTTTATTTCTTGTTCCTATACATCTCAGCAAACCTATGAGTGAAGTAGACATCAGCCTTGTTTTCCTTTCACAGCATGTAATCTAGTTCTTCTCACCAAAATATCCTAGCTAGCTTCAAACTAGCACACTGGTACAAACTGGTTTTTTAACACATTGCCCAGAATCTACTCTTAAAATCAAGCAACCCTTTTAACCAGTGCTGCAAAAAGTTTGGTTCAAGTAGATTCTGGTCAGAGTATGCTATCAACTGAGCTGACCTGAGATGCTGAGGGCTGAGATGACACAAATACAGTGACAAAAATCACAACTGAAGAAAAAAAAAAAAGAGGAATAATTCATGAATGTGCTAAAGAATCAATGTGTGCTTTGTTTCACACACACATTTAATTCCCTTTTGTTTTCCTAAACAAAAGACCTGGCTTTTCACACTTCTGTAAAGTCATTTCCACCTCTGGTACTATCTGATATTGATGTTGTCCTCAAACAACATGAGCGTAAATAATGACTGTAAATGCAGGATGTCTGTTCCACGAGAAAAATATCCTTTTTGTCATGGACAGATGAGCTAAAGTTAGCCTGTGAGTCACTTCACTTGCCTAGAATCTTCGACCTGTCAAGTAATTTATCATGTTCCTGAAGAAATATTAGCTGTAGCAAAAGTCAGCTCTTCACAAAAGTTGCAACTAGAGCCTGAGAGGAACTTTAGATAAAATTCTGCACCAAGCTCTACAGGAATTTCATACCTGTTCAAGCTGTGTCCTTTTTCCCTCTGGACTAGAAACTTATGCAGGTCCTGCCTAGTGCTTGTGACTTTCATCATACTCTGTTTATTTGTGTCCACCAAAGTTTGAATGAGTTCAGAAAGAGAGGTATGAATTAATAGTTTCTCCTTTAATCTTTTCAGCTCAGACAATGAGTGTTATGATCCCTTGTACATCTGTGATGTGATTTTTCTTACTGTTTCCTGTTTCCTGATGCAGGCCAGGATGCCATTGGCTCTCTTGGCCGCCTGGGCACTGCTGCCTCATCTTCAGCCTACTATCTACCAGTACCCCCAGGTCCTTTTCTTCCTGGCTGCTTTCCAGCCACTCTGTCCCCAGCCTGTAGTGCTGCTTGGGGTTGTTGTGGCCAAAGTGCAGAACCCTGCACTTGGCCCTGTCAAATCTCATCCCATTGGCCTCTGCCTACCCATCCAGCCTGGCCAGGTCCCTCTGCAGGGCTCTCCTACCTTCCAACAGATCAACACCTGCTTGGTGTCATCTGCAAACTCACTGATGCTGGATTCAATCCCCTCATCCAGATAAGGATGGCCAGTAGGACAAGGGAGGTTATTCTTCCCCTGTAATCAACACTGGTCAGGCCACACCTTGGGTGCTGTGTCCAGTTCTGAGACCCTCAATTCAAGAGAGATGTTGAGGTGCTGGAATGTGTCCAGAGAAGGGCAACAAAGCTGGTGAGGAGAGGCTGAGGGAGCTGGGGGTGTTTAGCCTGGAGAAGAGGAGGCTCAGGGGTGACCTCATTGCTGTCTACAACTACCTGAAGGGACATTGTAGCCAGGTGGGGGCTGATCTCTTCTCTCAGGCAACCAGCAACAGAACAAGGGGACACAGTCTCAAGTTGTGCTGGGAGAAGTGTAGGGTGGATGTTAGGAGGAAGTTGTTGGCAGAGAGAGTGATTGGCATTGGAATGGGCTGCCCAGGGAGGTGGTGGAGTCGCCATCCCTGGAGGTGTTCAAGAAAAGCCTGGATGAGGCACTTAGTGCCATGGTCTAGATTATGATTGTGCTTTCCTAGTTTTGAATCAGATCAGCATTTGATTCAAAGGACCTTTTGGGGTGTTAGAGTAATATCAATGTTTAAAACCTGTTCTGTTTCATTATGTCATCAATAACCTGTCCAAAGCCATCCTTATCCATTCAGTAAGTAGCTTCGTAAGAAAAAGATACACATGCATGGCTCCTGTTTGCCATGTGTTTATGAGTCACTTATTGCTTTTATCTTTTGGAGTTTCTTTTATATTTAAATATTTCCCAATCTTTATATCAGCAACTTATTTTGAGGCAATCTTTACTTTCATTGCATCAGCACGACTGAGGCATGGCAGATGAGCCTAAGAGATGCAAACGAAACCAGCAGGAGGCATCACGACTGTTTTTCATTGGGTCCAAAACAAACCCTAAAGTGAGGAAATCCTTGTACAGAACATGAATTACTAGCCAGCTGTATTACCAGTGTGCATTAGAATGATGTAACTACATTTGGGAGGTGTGGTTCTTAAGATAATTCAAAATCCACATGTGCTGGGGGTCCCAGGTTTGACAACTGCTTTGGAAGTGATTCCATGGAATGACAGTGGCAGCAGACCCCTGAAGTGTGACTTCTGATTTTCTACTGGTCGCCCTCCAGGCAGTCTCACAGACAAAGAAAGCAAGTGTGATTGCCAAGGCTAGAACGCTCAACCTCCCAATAAAAAACATCTAATTCAGGGCCTGGTTATGCACCTATTTAAATACCATTTTGATGACTTTTTTTCCCCCTTCATCTGAATTTGAGCCTTAGACTAATATTACTAATCAGATAGCAGCTATACCTTAGTCAGAGACATCCAGATATTCCTGCATCTCGTATCTTTACTCCCTTTTTAAAGCCAAACAGCATGACTGAGATTTGCTTACATTTTTATTCCCCAGAGGTGGTGTTACAACAGTAGTTGTCACACTGTCACTGATGGCAATGTGATAAATTCAGGGTTATAGCAACTGTCCTTCTCAGGAGAGTGTTTGAAACCAATTGATGCCTGACAAGCTCCCTATGATCTCATCCTCACAACTGCATGCCTCGTGATGAGTCATGCAATTTGAATGCAGCTGCAATGACATTTGATCACTGGCATATAGTACAATTTGATCTGATGGGGTCCTCATTTTGTGTTCATGATTGATTATTTCACCCACAGTAATTTTCTGGATAACTCAGCATTTGATATATTGACCAGCTTGAAAATATCTGGAAGCTTTAGTATAAATCTGTCCTTGGTGACCCAGTCTCAAGGTTTTCAGCTTTCCAACTGCAGACACTCAGAGGCTGTACTGTCAGTCTAAACTGTAGTATAATGGAGCAGTTCTTGAGGTAGTTTAGGAAATTGAGTTAATCTAGCTGCTATATTGCAAATCTCTGTGTAAGCTAATTTTCCCTTTTCTCAACTGGTTTGGTTGCTATTCTTGCATAGTGTGTTTAGAAATCAGCTCGATTTTCTCCACATGCACTGCAGATAAGCATTCAGACACCCACTCACTCAAAGCACTAACCACATTCAGAAGGCAATAATATCAATCCTGCTCTGTGGAGGACAGGCAAAGTGCCATGAGGTGTGCAAACCATGGTCATTTTAGAAAGATGCTACACGTTGCATCCCCTGCAGTTCCCTGAACACCAATGGCTTTGCATCCACAGAGGATTCTTTTCATCAGCAGCTGTGACAACGTATGAGTGAACAACTTAAGTTCAATCATTATCTGCCAGTAGAGAGTTTCTGTCTGCTGCCTGTCTTTTCCCCTTCACATACTACAAAGACAGGCAAGACCTTCCTAGGATTATTACATGAGGCATAAATTCTGCATTTTGCTTTCATATCCTGAAAAAAGCAGACAATATTTGAAGCTACTTTCTTTCATGTATTAACAGAGGGTCTGTCTTATCACATCTTGTTTGAGGCACTTAGTGCCGTGGTCTAGTTAATTGGATAGGGCTGGGTACTAGGTTGGACTGGATGATCTTGGAGGTCTCTTCCAACCTGCTTGATTCTATGATTCTGTGATTCTATGATGAGGCTTTGCTTACCAGTATAAGTAGGCATTCTGTGCTTCAGTGTTTTACACACTGTTGATGATCACCTTCTCTAGCTGCCAGTTAATTGATCGTTTTCATGAGTTTCCTTTTGCAAACAGTGTGACTGTGAAGGCAGTTATTGTCATGCTAAACATCCCTCACTCAAAGTAGCTCCAAACAGGCTCTGGCCTTCATGGTTTCATTCCCAAGTACCCAGGCAATGCTTTTATCCTCTTTTTTTTTTTTCCTCTATCTTTTCTGCCTTTCCCTACCTCTTGTATGTTTCCTTTTTGTGTTTTAGTTCAATAACAAGCTGACTGCTCAGCCAAGCATTGCTTCTGCCAAAATTCCCATCCTTCCTCTGCAAGATGGGTTAACTTCTGAAATTTCAAGAAGTTCTTGAAAAATCAGCTGAATTTTCTTACTAGAGAGCAAGATTGCACTACTTTGGCTGGAGATTATTCATACTGTGACTTGCCTTCATTTCCCTCAAATATTAGAAAAGCTTCTAGAAGTGGCAGAAACAATATTCTGTTTGATTACTCAGTTAAACAGCTTTTCTTCTTAAAAATAGCAGCTGTGCTATACTTCAAATAGGCATATGTTATAGTACCAGAAAGAGGTGCTATAACTACATATATATATATATATATATATATATATATATATATATATATATATATGAAAAAGAAGTGGGGGTAGATCACATGCATAGTTCACTTGCTGTCAGCTTTGGATAGAGGAAGGGTGTGCATTTTGCCACTCCCTTCCATCTTCCAGGTGTGATAATCACACAGAGAGTTAGTCTACTGGTCAGTGGTCCCTTCAGTCTTGAGCTTTCTCAATCTGAATAAATCTTTTCTGTGTGCCATGAAAAGATCTCCCATTCTTTCACTTGCATGTAGCCTCTACTTCCTCCTCCTCCTCACTAAGGCTAGTGCAGTGCTGTACCCAGGCTATCTGGCTGTGTAACACATCTCACAGCGCAGCAAACTGCCTCAGCAGGAAACCCACCTAGGCACATCCTGTATGATGTAGCTGCTCCAGCAACCATCTGCTTCCCTTTTCTCCCTGCCAAATCCCAAACTCACCAAAACCCTTTGTAGCTATGCAATTGTACCTTAAACTTAGGAATGTTGGCCATTGTTTCAGTAATGAGTGAAATCTTTATTCTACATCAATTTAGAAATGGAATTTGAATTCCTGAACACCAAGAAGCAGTTGATATGGTGATGTGGAAGGCCAAGATAGGCCTGATATGTGTCCTGCCTTGTCCAGGCATGATGTCCTGTTCTCCCCCTTCCCTCTGCTGGAGGGAGAGTAATGCAGGAAATGAGCAAAGGCTTGAAGCCACCAAGTCTACTCTTTGTGGTAAAGAGGGTGCAAACACTTGTTTCTGCATGGCCTGTACTTTCCCAGATAACAGTAAGCAAGCCTCTGGCTTCAGCTAATATGGTTAGTTTTGGCAAAGTGCCATTCTGGTTGGTGAATCTCTGTGGCCAAATGAAGTCATCAGACTTAGGCAATCGATAAAATAGGAGCAAAGTTGTAAACAATGTGCTCTGCCTGAAGCCCTTTTGCCTTGCTCTGCCTTGCCATGCTGTTGCCCTGCTTCACTTTGCTTCAGACCAGCTTTGCTGTGTAACAAGCGTTGATGTTTCAAGCTTGCCCACCTGGACACTTTGCCATGCCTCAGTTTACCACAAAGAGGCACTAAGTGCCTCCATCACTAAGTATCTCCACACAGTAGGCAAGAATTACTTCCAAAAGCTGCCTGAAACCCATGGCCAGCCTAGCATGAATTGAAGGTGGTAAGCTACTCCTAAATGGAGAGCTCACTCAGAAAGACAGAGAGCAAGTTACTGCCACCAGCAAGACATCATCTTTGCCTGCATACCTGCAAACCTCTGTGCCAAGACTGGAGCCCTGGAGAAGACACCGTCCACCCAGGAAGGAACCGAAACCAGGTCAGAGACTGTGCAAACCCCAGCACCCTGCCAGAGTTCTGGGGAAACTCGAGTGCCACATCATCAACAGTAACACCCTCCAAGTGTTTTGGGTAGCATCTGGAATTGCAATGCAGCCCCAGAAATCTGGAGGTACTATTTTGTGAGCAAATATTCTTCAAAGCGTCTTTGGACTTAAAGCTTTTGCTTTGGTTTGCTTCTGTTCTCTGACTGTAACCGATTGTGCCTTCTGCTTTGGCAGCAAGGAGCCTCTCGAGTCCCCCTAGAGAGCAAGTGGCAGACTGTACCACAAGAATCTCTTTCCAAAAGCTCCAATTAGTGTTTGTATTTTTGCTAGGTTTCCTTAACTGTTTAAATTGCCTGTTCCCACGACGGTGCGTTCGGATGTGATAAGTAAGTTTTCTGGTGAGATAACTGAAATATCAATAAATAAAAGTCATAATGTGTGTTTTTTTTCACCTGGTTATTAATATTAAGAAATTATAATCATAAATGTAATGAATCCATATGATGTCATATGGCTATTCTCTTCAGCATCTATACAGTGCTTTTGAAGGAGTTGAAAGCCAGCATACCTAGCAAGAGATGTAAGAGTAATGAGTATTTAGAAGAGATTGGGACTACAATGTCCCCCTAAAAAGCAGCAGTTTTGTGATGATGGGATAATGGCAGGATAATTAAACACCTATTTCACATGCTTGGTGTCTGAAGTTGTTGGAAGAGGGAGGAGAGTTAGCTGAACCTGATTGTTTTCTGGGAGGTGATGGTATAAACAGCTTCCTTAGCATGTTAGGAAGTACAGTGCAGCTTAGAAGCAGGGAAGGTGAAATCGCTTTGGTTTAGAGAAGGAATTGCTTGAGCTGCAGAGAAGGACAGTGTGAGCTTCCATTTTGAGTTACAAGAAACCATCCCCTTACCAAAAAAATCCAGAGGACATGTTGACAAAGGCTAAGAAAGCAGATGTTGACTGTCTGAGTTGGGACAGCATTTAAATATGTAGAGAATATAGCAACGTATTTGAAAGGCAAAGAGTTGTTAGCTGATGTCAGCATGAAACCAGAGACTAATAAAAGAGACTAAAATGAACTCTATCTGTTATGGTTAACAGGTTAACAGTGCAAAGTGGATTTGCATATATATTAGCAGGACTTTTACGAACACAGATCATAAGCAACTAGGAAGGAAAGGCAAGAGGGAGATATCCTGCCTAGTCAGGGAAAATGGATTAATAATGGGTAATAAATGCAGCCCTGAAGGATCGTAGTACATGATAAAGGATCCTCCTGGCAGAATATGACAGATGAGATTGCCTGGAGCTATTTTCTATTTAACATTTTTATTAGTGATTTAGAAATTGATTTTATGTGGACTGCATCAAGTTTTACGGATGACAAAAGTGGGAAGATTTTTGAAGTCAATACTTGAAGAACATGAATGGAGTACAAAAGAATTTAATGAGGATGCCAAAAAAAAGGAGGGGAGGGGGAAAGGCTGACGTGTGAAATGTAATATTGGCAAATAGAAAAGGTATGCTCAGAGAGGCTGCAATGTGCCTTCAGTGTTATACCTTAGTGGCACCTGAGAAAAACAGAATTTCAGGAGGGTTTCTGAGCCATTTGTTAACTTAGTCTTGCTGAAGTTTTCTGAATGGTGCTAAATATTGCCTTCAACACCCTCCTGTACCACTTCTTTAGGTGATTTGTTTTGATTCTAATCTCAGTCTTCTGTTCTTGCTGGATTCCATACAAGGAATATAATTTTAATGTGAATCATGCTTTTTAGTACTCACACATACTATCTTACAACACAGTTCTAGACAATATCACGAATATCTAGAAAAATATCATGCCATTGGAATGGGCTGCCCAGGGAGGTGGTGGAGTCACTGTCCCTGGAGGTGTTCAAGCAAAGCCTGGATGAGGCACTTGGTGCCATGGTCTAGTTGACTGGCTAGGGCTGGGTGCTAGGTTGGCCTGGCTGATCTTGGAGGTCTCTTCCAACCTGCTTGATTCTATGATTCTAAGTTTAGCTATTTTAAATGTTTTCTTTTCAGGGGCTGAGGACAGAGAGAGGAATAATGGCAGATACTGTAGGAAAAAAAATATTGATTACTCTCAGTCCAAAGAGGAAATGAGATCCTCTTTGTGACTCATTCAAAGTTGATTTGTTGGAATATTTATACATGTATATGTATTTATGTATATATGTGTGTTTATATATGTGTGTATATATATAACACTCCTATTATGATGAAATGGGAGAAGCTAGGCATGGCAGCTAGGCATTGCAGTGCTTGATTGCTTTTGAGGAATTATGTGTCTCTGTATAAAATGCCAAGTAGCAAAGCTCAATATGATGATTTATTTTACCAACAGTAAAATTTAACCAAACCCACTTAAGCAAGAGCTTAACTTCCTACAACTCATAGTGTTTAAGATGTAGAATTCAACAGGATACTTGGCCATTTTTACTGCAATGCTTAAGAAAACAAGTCTGCCCTGGTACAAAGCTTATTAGACATCAAACCCTGGCTTTGGCAAACCTTTTGGTTGAAAGTGCAAAAATAAAGGCTGAAGTCAGACTGAATCAAATTCCAGCAGTTAAACGGTAGTGTAAGACCTGCTGTAGAGGACCAGATGAAGCACCAGACTTAGGATCGTGATCACAGTATCACAGTATCACAGTATCATCAGGGTTGGAAGAGACCTCACAGATCATCAAGTCCAACCCTTTACCACAGAGCTCAAGGCTAGACCATGGCACCAAGTGCCACGTCCAATCCTGCCTTGAACAGCTCCAGGGATGGCGACTCCACCACCTCCCCGGGCAGCCCATTCCAGTGTCCAATGACTCTCTCAGGGAAGAACTTTCTCCTCACCTCCAGCCTAAATTTCCCCTGGCGTAGCTTGAGGCTGTGTCCTCTTGTTCTGGTGCTGGCCACCTGAGAGAAGAGAGCAACCTCCTCCTGGCCACAACCTCCCCTCAGGTAGTTGTAGACAGCAATAAGGTCATCCCTGAGCCTCCTCTTCTCCAGGCTAACCAATCCCAGCTCCCTCAGCCTCTCCTCATAGGGCTGTGCTCAAGGCCTCTCCCCAGCCTCGTCGCCCTTCTCTGGACACGCTCAAGCATCTCAATGTCCCTCCTAAACTGGGGGGCCCAGAACTGAACACAGTGCTCAAGGTGTGGTGATTTAACTTGCGATGTCTCAGTAGAGCCTTTGAATATGAATTTCTTCATATTCAATGGTGAATATTTCAGTTCAAATATTTCTTCATGCAGAAGTGATGTTTTTTAACTGATGTCCCTTCAGAGCTCAGTATGGTCTTTCTGGGCAAATACAGCAAAACAGCCTGTTTCAGTTGGAAGGTCTATCAGTATTGTTAAAGACTGAGGCTTTAAAAAGCATTGAATGCCTCTGCTTTTTTTTCATCCCTGTTCAGGAGACCATCCTCAACAGATATTAGTTCAATGTTTTCTTCAGACCTCATCTTGCTATTAATATTCTTAAAGATGGTCTTCTTGTTACCTGACACAACACTGCCTGATTTCAACAGTAATTGAGCTTTGGCCTTTCATACCTTCTTCCTGCATAAAGAAATCACAGCTCTGTAACCTTCCTGTGATGCCTGACCTCACTTCCAGAGATCATACAATTTCTTTTGCCTCTTGAGCTCTATGAGGACTCCCCTTTTCAGCCAAACTGGCCTCTGCCCTGCTTGTTTGACTTTTGACATGCTGGAATTGCCTGTCCCTGTGCTTGTAAAGAGAGTTCTTAAACTCTGACCAACACTCATGTACTCCTAAGTCCTCAAAAGCAAGCAAATTCCCAGGGTACTCTGCTGAATAGCTTCCCTGAACGCCGTAAAGTTTGTTCTTCTGAAGAATAGCAATTGAGGGGCCCAGAACTGGACACAGCACTCATTTCACTGGAAACCTGTGTGTTGGTCTCAGTGCCTGATTTAGCTGTTGAAAGGAGCTTTCCATTACAGACATGTTGCTGAAGATGAGAAGATGAATCTCAGAGTCCTACATGTTTTGTGCAGCCTGTGAGCTGGCAACTGGGGGTTTGGCTCAGCCTAGCTCTGCTTCCCAGCCTGATATCACAGACTAGGCCACCACAGTGGAACCACAGCAGTCCTACCACAGTCAGTGTTGCCTTGTGCCTCTGATCAAACTGAGTGGATTTAAAAGCAACAGCTGGACTCATCTGTCAAGTAGGAGTAATACACTTCAAAGAAGCCGTCAATGGCAACAAGCTGGGCACTCTACAACCTGCCCTTTCAGGCAGCAGAGGTATGTATTACTGTAAGGAATGCAAAATCAGCTCCCTTTCTGCTGTAAAATGATCTTTCCTTTAAATTCAGCTTCAAACCCTGACTGTTCTGGCTCTCTTGTTCAAATGAGGAAGACATGCAAAGTCATTTTTTCCCTTTATTTGAAAAAGTAGGAGTCATGGGAAGTCAAGTGCTTCTTTTCTTGTTTTTTCATCTTAGCTGATTCTCTTATTGTCAGATAAAATCCACATGAAATGCTTTTACCTTTATGGCTGTTTAAATAGTAGATAATTCTCTCTTTGAACTATATTTCCTTCTTTAGAACTCCAGAGGATTTGGTGGATCATAGAATCATAGAAATATAGAATGGGCTGGGCTGGGAGGGACCTCCAAAGGCCATCTAGTCCAACTCCCCCCACAGTCAGCAGGGACATCCTCAGATAGACCAGGTGGCCCAGAGCCCTGTCAAGCCTCACCTTGAATATCTCCAGTGATGGAGCCTCAGCCACCTCCCTGGGCAATCTGTTCCAGTGTTCTACCACCCTCATAGAAAAAAACCTGTTCCTAACATCCAGTCTAAATCTGTTCTTCTCTGGTTTGAAGCCACTGCTCCTCCTCATCCTATCACTGCAGGCCTTTGTAAATAGTCTCTCTCCATCCTCCATGTAGGCTTCCTTCAGATACTGGAAAGTTGCTATTGGGTCTCCCTGGAGCCTCCTCTTCTCCAGGCTGAACACCCCCAGCTCCTCCAGACTGTCTTTATACCAGAGGTGCTCCAACCCTCTGCACATTTTCATGGCCCTCCTCTGGACCCACTCCATCAGGCACATGTTCTTCCTCTATTGAGGGCTCCAGACCTGGACACAGTATTCCAGGTGAGGTCTCACCAGAGCAAAGTGGCAGAATGACTTCTCAGGATCTGCTGGCAACTCACGTTTTGATGCAGCCCAGGATGTGGTAGCTGTGGCCTTTTACCATATGATGTTTTCTGCATTTGACTTGCCAACAGATAAATCTCTACAGCGTTTCCTCCCAGAGAAACAGAAGTTGACTGTTCCTCCCCTTCTCCCCCAACAAGCTCTCTTCATTCTCTGGAAAAACACTGTCCTCTTAGTTGTTGGAAATATCACCTAATCCACTTTCTCCTATGGTTTGTGCAAGCTGTCCCTTTTGGAAATAGACATATTCTAATTTATCATTTATAGTAGTGGCAGTTCAGACACTACAGAATTCACAAGGCAATACATTCAACATCTTTCCTTCTTTAAGAGGAAAATGAAGCTTTATCAGAAGTTATGGCACCAGATGTATTAATGTGCAGTTTGAAGGATGTTTTCCATGTCCTTAGGGAACACTACACTGAAATGATAATACAACTTAAATATTTCCTTTCATTACAACAGGATAGGCCTTCACACTTGGCAGAATGGACTTCTTCACAGAGGAAACAAGCTAACTGGTAAGAGATATTCACTTGAGAGGATAAGAGCAAGCCATATTCTGTGTGTTTAGCAGCAAACTTTAGTATGACAGGAAAAAAATGTTTGAGAGATACTTAAAATACCAGATACTATCTACAAGGTGTTCTGCCAGACGGAGCAGTTGCATAGATCTAGCAAATTCTGTAGTAAAACTAAGCAAGTTTAGATCTGTTGGTACCGAGTGTTCCCATTCCATATGCAGTCTGCTGAAATCAATACAAGTTTCTCCTTTAGGCTGGATGTTAGGAGGAAGCTCTTCACAGAGAGAGTGATTTGCCATTGGAATGGGCTGCCCAGGGAGGTGGTGGAGTCACCATCCCTGGAGGTGTTCAAGAAAAGACTGGATGAGGCACTTAGTGTAAACTTAGAGTTCAGTTGACTGGATAGGGCTGGGGGATGGGTTGGACTGGATGATCTTGGAGGTCTCTTCCAACCTGGTTGATTCTATGATTCTATGATTCTTTCATTTCAGGCTTTGGAGATGACCTCTTGTCTTCTGTGATCAGATCATTAGTTCTTATGGACAGTTTTCTACCTAAAGGCAGCTCCTACATTCTTGTTCTCCCCTTGCATGCTTTGCTCCCAGCAGCCTGGTAATATTTCAAACTAGTGAAGTAGTGACAACACTTAAATAAAATTATCTAAGAGTTTCCAAGTTGTTACAGAAAAGCTCTGGTCTCATAGAATCATTTCCTGCTTCATGAGACATAAACCACTTGTTTTTCTGTACACATCTTCAAAGAGAAATGCTGGGACTTATTAAATAAACCCTATTATTGTTTTGGATTAATTGCAGATGGCTTAATGATATGCACTAGTAATTGCTGCTGCTTGCACATATTTGATTATACTTTATTATTATAATTGTGTTTAAAATACATCATAGCCATTGATATTTTCTGTTATGTTTATAATTGCTTAATGAGAATTACAAGTTCTGCAGACTCTGCTATCTGCTTATGTTCTATGTCAAGGGGAACTTAGATGGCTTTTTCATCCTGGTTAAATATAGAGATATTCAAAATATAGATGAAGAACTGCTATATGCAGCTCTGATAACGACTGTTTTAAAATAGTTTGAGTTCATCATACCTTCATAAAATTAATTCACTGCTTCAGTGCTGTTTGCACCATAGAATCAAGCAGGTTGGAAGAGACCTCCAAGATCATCCAGGCCAACCTAGCACCCAGCCCTAGCCAGGCAACCAGACCATGGCACTAAGTGCCTCAGCCAGGCTTTGCTTGAACACCTCCAGGGACGGTGACTCCACCACCTCCCTGGGTAGCCCATTCCAATGCCAATCACTCTCTCTGCCAACAACTTCCTCCTAAAATCCAGCCTAGACTTCACCCAGCACAACTTGAGACTGTGTCCCCTTGTTCTGTTGCTGGTTGCCTGGCAGAAGAGACCAACCCCCACCTGGCTACACAGCCTCCCTTCAGGTAGTTGTAGACAGCAATGAGCTCTGCCCTGAGCCTCCTCTTCTCCAGGCTAAACAACCCCAACTCCCTTAGCCTCTCCTCATAGGGTTTGTGTTCCAGGCCCCTCACAGCTTTGTCGCCCTCCTGTGGACACTTTCCAGCACTGCAACATCTCTCTTGAATTGAGGAGCCCAGAACTGGACACAGCACTCAAGGTGTGGCCTGAGCAGTGCTGAGTACAGGGGAAGAATAACCTCCCTTGTCCTACTGGCCACACTGTTCGTGATGCAGGCCAGGATGCCATTGGCTCTCTTGGCCACCTGGGCACACTGCTGGCTCATCTTCAGCCTGCTATCTACCAGCACCCCCAGGTCCCTTTCTTCCTGGCTGCTCTCCAGCCACTCTTTCTTTCATAGGATCATAGAATCAACCAGGTTGGAAGAGACCTCCAAGATCATCCAGTCCAACCTAGCACCCTGCCCTATCCAATCAACTAGACCATGGCACTAAGTGCCTCATCCAGTCTTTCCCCAGCCTGTAGTGTTGCTTGGGGTTGTTGTGGCCAAAGTGCAGAACCCTGCACTTGGCCTTGTTAAATCTCATCCCATTGGCCTCTGCCCACCCATCCAGCCTGGCCAGGTACCTCTGCAGGGCTCTTCTACCTTCCAACAGATCAACACCTGCTCCTAGCTTGGTGTCATCTGCAAACTTACTGACGCTGGACTCAATAAGGAATGCCCATGTGAGCTCATGGTTTCATTTGAATCTCTCACTTCTCTCACATTTTATTACTGTCTATTTCCTAGTTGTCCTTCCAGACGAGGCCTTTGCAGAGTGCCCTGCTTTGAAGAACTCCAAGTCTCAGCACAATTAAGCTTGGGTTAAGCAATCAGGACAATGTATTAATGCAGAGCACTGCTTCTCACACAAGAGTCTGTAAAATTGTGTGGCAGAACTGCATTGCCTAAAAAGCCACCAGGGAAAGTTAAGCTAAAAACACTGCTGAAATATGCCCCTTAAACCAAACCTAACCATCCAAGCCAAACACAGCAGTAATCAAGACAAGTCAGAACAGAACCCTTTAAGCCCCAATGTATGTCTGCTTTCCTTCTCTCACTTTAGATGACTGCCATTCATAGTTTTCATTTGAAATTATAAAAGCTCATTTTATGTGACATTTATGATACAGAGCTAGAAAAATGCTGTTTTGATTTGAATAGGTCACTCTGAATATGTAACTAAAGTCTTGGAAAATCTGCACAGTCCAATAGGTCATATAAATAATGTAGGTGGCCTTTGTGGGGGGGATATTATAGCAGGCAACAATTATTTTGTCTGGCATGATTCACTTCCAGTATCAGATTTCATTGCCATCAGTTAAAGGACTTTGTCAGCAAAAGTATTATCAAAATTGCACACATATTTTCTATTTATTGGCAGTGTAAAGTCTCCAAGAGGTGATTAGCACTGGATGCCAAAAGGGATGATTGTTGTGGCTCAATTTAGTTTAAAATACTTAGGATTTAATTGCTTACAGTAAGCTGACGTCTGTGAGTGGGGCTATTAGAAGTAAACAGAGCTCTATCAACAGTATGAAGGAGGGAGTAGAGAACAACTGTTTTCAGGCTTTCCTTTTCTAATTTTTCTGTGTTGCCTAAAGGCAGTAAGAGGAAAAGTGTAACATTTTTAGCCTTGTATTTTAGCATATGCTAGCCTCACTGGATTGCAGGTGGGCAGACCTTAATCCCTGGGTGGTTTGAACTGCAGTAGTTGTTTTCACTAGCAAGTAGCATGGCCCAGCAGAAATCCATCAGAAAAGCCAATGGTGCTTTGGTGCTCATGGCCTGAAGTTGTCATTGCACAGGGGGAGAGACTTTTGCTTTGGCTGAGCTCTAGTCGCCCATGTCCAGAGAAGGGCAATGAGGCTGGGGAGAGGCCTTGAGCACAGCCCTATGAGGAGAGGCTGAGGGAGCTGGGATTGGTTAGCCTGGAGAAGAGGAGGCTCAGGGGTGACCTTATTGCTGTCTACAACTACCTGAGGGGTGGTTGTGGCCAGGAGGAGGTTGCTCTCTTCTCTCAGGTGGCCAGCGCCAGAACAAGAGGACACAGCCTCAGGCTGCGCCAGGGGAGATTTAGGCTGGAGGTGAGGAGAAAGTTCTTCACTGAGAGAGTCATTGGACACTGGAATGGGCTGCCCGGGGAGGTGGTGGAGTCGCCATCCCTGGAGCTGTTCAAGGCAGGATTGGACGTGGCACTTGGTGCCATGGTCTGGCCTTGAGCTCTGTGGTAAAGGGTTGGACTTGATGATCTGTGAGGTCTCTTCCAACCTTGGTGATACTGTGATACTGTGATACTGGATGTTTGGCTATTCTGGCCACATTTACATGCACTCATCCTTCCTTCAAGGCAGGAATGAGCTATGGAACCATGCAAAAGAGCAGCACAGTGGAAGCAGAAACCCTGTATCCTTTAAGCAACTCTGACCCACACCACTGTGTCAGTCCCCTAGCCCTTTCTAGAAAAGAGTATGTCAGTGCAGCAGGGGTTTGCCTCTTCTTTACTTGCTTCTCTCCAGTCACAGAGCAGGATAGTATGATCTGAGTATCTTTTGCAGACAATCAAGGTGCCTGTAATTTATTATGGGCTCATAGACAAAGAATCAGGAAGCATTGGAAAGTTTATGCTCTTGTCCTTTGTCTCAGTTTCCTTCCAACATGAAATGGCAGAAAGTAGAATTTATCTGTACAGAGAAGGAGAGGAAAAAATTTAGGTTCAGAGATAAGGAGTGATATATTAGAGCTGTCAGGTATTTAAGTAGCAGTAGCCATGAGAAATGCTGTTTGGTTTGCTGCTGTCATTCCCGGTTTTATCTTCCCCATAGACATTTATATCATTTCCCTCTTTTATACTTTTTTTTCTTTTGACACTTTATTCTCTTTTGTAATTCTTCCTCCTTATAATTTGTTTTAGTTATGCAAGAAAATCTGGAGTCTGAGGCGCTGCACCTAAACCCGGGGAGTGATTCATTTCATCTCATTTGGCCTTTATTTTGAGTAGGGCTCCAATAACCATTACCATTCACTTTTGCAAGTAATTTAATGGTTGAATTCCTTTTCATACAGGTCTTCATTGTCGAGTAAGTTCTTCAATTAATTGCCTATTGCCTCGCCAGTTCAGCTATATTTGCAAGGTAAACAGATAGGTTTATTTGCATCATTTAACGGTGGGATAAGTGTATGGAGAGCATGTGGAGGGGTGTAACTTGACTTTTTGAAGCATTTCTTTTCCCTGCAAGTACAAAGAGAAGAAAATTGTGCATCAGGCACTGCTCTAGACCCTGTGTAGGAGGAGAGCAATTTCCAGCCCTGTTCTTCAGTACTGTATTTAGCAAGAAGGAATTTAAGCATAGATGTGAGGTAACTGCCTAAAGAGTAATGTCATTTGCTGCACACAGAATTGGTTCAAAATTCAAGCCTACCAAGGGCAGAGGAATACCTTCATGATGTCTAATCTGGAGGAAAGTTAATTATCTCTTAAAGGCATGTGCTTCTTCTGGAGCTTCCCAACCAGGGACAGTACTACTCCTCTGGCTTGCACCTGTCTGTGTTGTCCCTGGTGGGTGGCTCAGCGACTTTCAGAAACATTGCTCAAAAATGGGTGGCTGAGGGGGTGAAAACATTGCTCAGAAGTGTCTCTTTCCAGTTTTGCTTACTGGCCCCATGCTATACCCTATTATCTCCTTGCCTTGCCTTGTCTATTGGTGTGCAACAACTCATTTAGACTTTGTCCTGTGGTATGTGAGCAGCCAGGAAGAAAGGGATCTGGGGGTGCTGGTAGATAGCAGGCTGAAGATGAGCCAGCAGTGTGCCCAGGTAGCCAAGAGAGCCAATGGCATCCTGGCCTGCATCAGGAACAGTGTGGCCAGTAGGATGAGGGAGATTTTTCTTCCCCTGTACTCAGCACTGGTCAGGCCACACCTTGAGTGCTGTGTCCAGTTCTGGGCTCCTCAATTCAAGAGAGATGTTGCAGTGCTGGAAGGTGTCCACAGGAGGGCGACAAAGCTGTGAGGGGCCTGGAACTCAAACCCTATGAGGAGAGGCTGAGGGAGCTGGGGGTGTGCAGCCTGCAGAAGAGGAGGCTCAGGGGGGACCTTATTGCTGTCTACAACTACCTGAAGGGAGGTTGTAGCCAGGTGGGGGTTGGTCTCTTCTGCCAGGCAAGCAGCAACAGAACAAGGGGACACAGTCTCAAGTTGTGCCAGGGGAAGTCTAGGCTGGATGTTAGGAGGAAGTTCTTCCCAGAGAGAGTGATTGGCATTGGAATGGGCTGCCCAGGGAGGTGGTGGAGTCACCATCCCTGGAGGTGTTCAAGCAAAGCCTGGCTGAGGCACTTAGTGCCATGGTCTGGTTGACTGGCTAGGGCTGGGTGCTAGGTTGGACTGGCTGATCTTGGAGGTCTCTTCCAACCTGCTTGATTCTGATTCTATGACTAAGCAAAAGCAGCAGAACCGTAGCCATTGAAGAGCTAATGTCCTTCCTGTGTTGGGGATGGCACACAGTACTCCAGGTGGAGTCTCATGAAAGCAGAGTAAAGGAGGAGAATCACCTCCCTTGACCTTCCACCATGGAGATATCCAGCTGTTTAAGAAAAATATGTCTGGAGGCAGTTTTCAGTTTGATCTTCTGCATCAGTAGTTTCTGTATAGTGACAGCTACCTGGTATTTTGAAAGCCCTTAATCATTATTGCAAAGTTGAGTCTCTGACAAGACAAGTTGCTTGGAATGCTGGCTCACTGTGAATGATGAGCTTATAAAACGCACTATTGTTGGTGTATTAGTCATGTGCTTGAAAAACAACCCATGGTGTATATTGATGGCTTAGCTACAAAATAAATCTCTTGCATTATTAAAACAATGTCAATAAAGTAACAGGAAAGAAGGAAAGAAGAAAATGATGAGGCACTACCATAAGGTTTTATAAAACCAACCCTCTAGCATGTCATGTGCAATTTAAACTTTGGTCAGAAAAAAATACACACACACACATATATATATATATATATATATGTAAGGTGGCTTTAAACTCTAAAGAAATGGAGCTCTAAAATATCTAAAGTGAAATACATGAAACAGAGTGGATTGCCTTTAATTTTTTCCTTCTCTCCACAGAATTTTGCTGAAAGGACAAGATGGACTTATCTTTCCATTAGCATAAATAGCTTAAGTATAAATAGAAAGAATCACTCTTTGGCCTTCTGTAAGCTTTTTAGTAAGTCTTCTGTTTAAAACAAAAGAAGTAGATGAAATGTCTGCTCCAGACAGCACAAAAAAAGGCAAAAGGTGTTCTGCTGATTTGGGTGAATCTTATACTCAATTTCCCTGCATACTGTTGCTTACTCCAGTGCTGATGGTTCTAGTACCAAGTTCAAATGGATTTTTCAGTAACATCTTTCTTTCTGAAACAATCTTTCCATTCAATCTCTACTGTCTTTGCCTTTTATCAAGGCTGAGGAAGCTGGGGGTGTGAAGCCTGGAGAAGAGGAGGCTCAGGGGGGACCTCATTGCTGTCTACAACTACCTGAAGGGAGGATGTAGCCAGGTGAGGGTGGGTCCCTTCTGCCAGGCAACCAGCAACAGAACAAGGGGACACAGTCTCAAGTTGTGCTGGGGGAAGTCTAGGCTGGATGTTAGGAGGAAGTTCTTCACAGAGAGAGTGATTGGCATTGGAATGGGCTGCCCAGGGAGGTGGTGGAGTCACCATCCCTGGAGGTGTTCAAGCAAAGCCTGGCTGAGGCACTTGGTGCCATGGTCTGGTTGATTGTCTAGGGCTGGGTGCTAGGTTGGCTTGGCTGATCTTGGAGGTCTCTTCCAACCTGGTTGATTCTATGATTCTATGATTCTATATGTACCTACAGAATCCTGGAAAGTCAGCAGTCTGAAAATCAAGTCAGATGATTTCCTTCTGCATCCTACTGCTACCTTGCAATCATGTCCACTCCACTGGCTTTGCTTTGTAAAGCTTTTCATGTCTAGGGCCCATCAATATACTTTCAGGAAATAACTTTATTTACTGCACAAGAAGCAAAGTCTGACTCACTCTTGCTAAGCTGCTCTAGAGTGAAGAGCAGAAAATATCACAAACCTCCTAAGCATGATGTTCTCGTTTATCTGAAATATGACTACCAAAATTACATGCACTTAACCAAAAACTCTAAGTCATACCTGCTGAAATAAGTTTTCACTCATCCCCTGCTGCTAGCTCTCCCTCTCTGTTCTTCCAATATTTCTGTGGGTGGAGTAGATTGTTGTACAGATGTTTACTAAATCAAGTGGAAAGCTGTCAGCCTATTTAAGCTAGCAAAGTTGACTCCTCCTAGTGGTATCTATGTCAATTGCCCTGTGTGCTTTCTTTGCCTATGTGATGTTAATATAAAATCAGAAATACTGAGGTGGGAGAAGAGTTTTGCCCTTTCAACAGTCAACCCCAGAGGTCAGTAAGTACTTTGCAAATTATCTATGAATATTATCTGCCCTCCAACAGAGGAAATCCCATCAGTAAGGGTCACTTAGGATTTTTTGTTTCCATGATAGTACAAAGGAAAAAAAAACCCCAAAGGATAAAAACAGCATTAAATGTGAATAGCTGAATTTTCTGCCTTTTTCATCACAATACCTTGCTTCAAAAGTCAAATTTTATTCTTGCACTGATTTAAAACAAGAAACCTAGAAATCATTAAAAGGATTAGCATAAATTTAAAATATGACTAACAAGCCCACTAAGTTATTTAAATTATCTCAGTGTGTGCTCAACATAAATGTGTTATTTTGTACTCCCAGAGAAATTAGCTGTGTTTGACCTTTTATAAAGGCTTTGTTAGACTTCAGTCAACCAATTCAGCATTTAAATTTAATGAACTTTTCAGAGATCCTTTTCCCCTCATAAAGTTCACAAGATTTATATGCTTCTCAAGCTCAGGGTTTTGTTTACCCTCATGCCCTTGTTGTGTTGGGGGGCACCAGAGCTGCAGTACTCCAGGTGAAGTCTCACAAGAGCAGAACACAGGGACACAGGGACAAAGTTCTTTCGAAACAAATGAGTTGAAGTGATACCAAAGAAAGCTCCTTTATGGAATATTTTCCTATCTATCATCTTCACCTTTTGCTAATTGACTGGGAATTCTGAGAAGCAAAACATGAACTCTAGTCTACCTAAAGCCTGTGCTGTTCATTAGAATAGAATAGAATAGAATAGAATAGAATAGAATAGAATAGAATAGAATAGAATAGAATAGAATAGAATAGAATAGAATCAATAAGGTTGGAAGAGACCTCCAAGATCGTCCAGGCCAACCTAGCACCCAGCCCTAGCCAGTCAACTAGACCATGGCACTAAGTGCTTCATCCAGGCTTTTCTTGAACACCTCCAGGCACGGTGCCTCCACCACCTCCCTGGGCAGCCCATTCCAATGCCAATCACTCTCTCTGGCAACAACTTCCTCCTAACATCCAGCCTGTACTTCCCCCGGCACAACTTGAGACTGTGTCCCCTTGTTCTGTTGCTGGTTGCCTGGGAGAAGAGGTTTCTTTACAAGCTTTCATTCCAGAATTACCCTAACAGAAGCCTTTCTATTTCCCCTGCTCTGTTAGTTCATTGTTTTGGGTTACATGTAGAAGCAGATGCCATGTTTTTGTCACCCCCTTTGAACTGCTGGCCACATATCTTTTTGCTCAGGGTGTGGTTGGCATTCTAGGCTGCCAGAGCATATTGCTGGCTCGTGTTAAGTGTCTCATAAACTTCACCCCCAAGTGAAAAAACAACCTTACATGATTTAATTACTTTAAAGAAAATATTAGGGGGTGACAGCATTCCCTACTCTGGGGAGAGAACTTTGTCCATCTGTTTTATTGTTAAAAGTGGAAGCAAAAATTATTTCCCAGTGATATGGAAGCTCAGCAGCAAGAGTATTTCTTAACTCTAGACTTAATTTTTTTATTTCCTTTGCATTTTGAATGTTAATTCAAAAATCCATCATCACTGGTAACATTTACAATCTCTCTCTAGTGGCTGTTTCTCTGAACTATAGCCCATTGGAGGTCCAGACAATGTGAAGTGAAAAGTTATGCCTTGAGATATGCAAGCAACCATTAAAATGTCTCAGCCCTCCCTCAATGGGTCATCACATTCCCCCTGCCACTTCCTCTGGATGTGGTATATATCAAAGCTGGTGGGATGAAGAAAACATTTACTTATTCATGTGGCTTAGGCACAGTGAGCTTTACTGGCTCATTTAGCATTCTTCTGTGCATTTGTGAAGGCAACACTAATCTAGAATGCCTCCCTACAGTACTGTGCATAGACACTCATACAGACAGCAAGTTACACGTGAGAACTGTTTAAATCCCACGTATAATACTGCTCCATTTTACACTATGGGATTCCTCCATCATATACAATCAAGCTATAGAAAATGTTCTCTGAACATAACCCTTCTTCACAGCCTCCTATGTTCTCTGTAATGCTATGATCAGCAGAGAACTGATGAGCAGCTTAACCACCAGAGCAATTTTATCTTGGAGTAGGGAAAAGCTGTGGTAGTGGGCTTTTCCCAATCTTTTGGTAAGGAGAATGTGTTCTTTGGATCTGAACAATTGATTAAATGCCCATCACTGTTTATGTGCTTTTTTTAGATGGACTTTCAATCAATACAGCAACATCCTTTTCAGCTGTACTGCCACAAAAACGTGGCATCTGCTTCTAAATGTAACCCAAAACAATGAACTGAGCAGGGGAAATAGAAAGGGTAATTCTGGAATGAAGCCTTGTAAAGAAAACAAATAGCACAGGCTTTAGGCAGACTACAGTTCATGTTGACTCTAATATCATGCACTTTTGCTTCTCAGAATTCTCAGTCAATTAGCAAAAGGTGAAGATGATAGGCAGGAAAATATTCCATAAGGAAGCTTTCATTGGTATCACTTCAACTCATTTGTTTCGAAAGGAGTGAAGATTTGCATCAGAGCTGAGGTGGAACAGTTCCTTCCATCTAATGCACTGTGGAAATGGAGAACTCAGCTGGCTTCTGCTGAGCCTCTCTGAGATGGACTTTAACTGCTGTCTCTAATTTAAGATGATTTTCTAAGGCTGCTAAACAGGTTTCTGCTCCTTTTCCTTCCCTTCCTCCCCAACTCCCTACATTGATGTTTAGCAATATAAACACTCTTCAGGCAGAGGTGAGGCTTTCTTTGGCTGAGATACGAGAAAGGATGTTTGAAAATAGGTAACATGAGTGAAAAGAAAACCCAAAATTGCTGTGATGCAGTCGAAGGACATAGAGAGCCAGCTGTTAGCCCATTATTTTGTCAGCTACAAAAGATTTGCATCTGGAACTCTTCCTGATAGCTTTATTATACTTTTTTTTCCCCTGTGGAATGCCAGGGTGATATCTATTCTAAACTGAGCAGAAGGTGTCAGGAGCATGCCACTCCAAGTAGTCTGCAATATCCCAAATTTTGGTCAAATGAGTCCTAAGAATGTAACCATATAAAAGCATCTTGGTTGTCTTCTACATGGTATGGAACGGTTTTGCTAAGACTTCATTTTCAGCCCTCTAAAAAAGAGATGTTTGTCTCCAAAAGAGCAAGATGTCTGCATTCTTAATTCTTTCAAGCTTAGGGCAGGTAATTCTTTTTCTATAAAAACTAGTTATAATTTCTTAATGAATGATGTTCACCATCAATTCTAGTAACAAAGTGAAAAAGGAACATAGTCAGGAAGTAAAGACTTCCCTTCATTGTGCTCCACACATATGCTTACAGTGACAGGCAACAAACGATCTCAGGCTTCTCTAATCAGGCTACTGCCACTAACAGTGTTGGAGAAGACACAGACTACTGAGCAGGGGGCAGGTTAGCTCAAGGGGAGCTCAACTTCCACCTCAACTCTGCTATTGCAGTCCCTTTGTGCAGCCCTGTGGTTTAAGTGTCTTAGCAGCTGTGTAGTCTAACCAGAAATTACTCTGTTCCCTCAGTCCTGCTGAACTCTTTTGCATATTTCCAATTTTTAGTTCTTTCCTAAGCTTGTGACAGAGGGTGATTTAATTTTTTAATATGAGACCAAGCTTAAATGATAAGTGATAACCATAGCCTGATAAACACAGCATACTGATACTTAACATATTCCTCTCCACTTTGCAAGTCTAAAAACAATGATCAGTGATTAGAAAACAAGCTTAGCATGATTTTATTTATGGAACATAGTTAATGAATCTGTTTTTCAGTAAATAATTGCAGTAATCAACTGACATAGCAGTAGAAGTGTACAGTAAATAGGTCAGACTGAGTAAAAATTTAAGTGCTTATTCCCAGATATCTTTCAGCCAATTTCTGTCTGAAGGGTTGCACAGAATTTTCTTGCTAGGTTCTGTTTTCTTTTCTTCATATTTCTGTCCAGAACTCGAGCACAGGTTTATGATAGCCTCTATGGGTAAATACCTTCTATTGCTAATGGAGATAACAATCAGTGTGCAGGATTTTCTCCTGTTATTGCCTTGCAGCATAGGGACGGCTACAGACATAAGAAGTGACCATTATGAAGACTCTTCATGAAGGTGACTGACTCTTCTAGTCTACATCTCCAGAATAAAATTGGGAAAGCATGTTCATTTTATGTTTTACATGCTGTCATAAAATGAACTCATCTTCAATTCACCCACAGTAGGAATCATAGAATCATAGAATCAAGAGACCTCCAAGATCATCTACTCCAACCTAGCACCCAGCCCTAGCCACTCAACCAGACCATGGCACCAAGTGCCTCAGCCAGGCTTTGCTCAAACACCTCCAGGGATGGTGACTCCACCACCTCCCTGGGCAGCCCATTCCAATGCCAATTACTCTCTCTGGGAAAAACTTCCTCCTAACATCCAGCCTGGAGCTCCCCTGCCACAACTTGAGACTGTGTCCTCTTGTTCTGTTGCTGATTGCCTGGCAGAAGAGACCAACCCCCACCTGGCTACAACCTCCCTTCAGGCAGTTGTAGACAGCAATGAGGTCCCCCCTGAGCCTCCTCTTGAAGTAAAACGAATATGTGCCACAAGCCATAGCCAAGCGTGGATGCCAGCCTGATAAGTACATAAGATTACTTTGAGACTCTTATACACTGAGGCATATTTGCTAACTCCTCAGACAGGCTTTCTGTGGATTCAAAAAGGAAAGAAAAAAAGCCAGAAAAATCAGAGATTTCCCTGAAGGGGACATATCCTAAAAAGGAAAACAGCAAAAGAATTTAAGACACGTCAAGTAACACTGGACAATTTGGGTTTAAAACTCATAAGCCTTGAAAAATGACAAAGCCAGAATTTCATTTTCATATTGGTAACCTTTTGGTTAAGTCAATTATCTGGACTGGATCTTCACAAGTTGCTTGAGGGTATCAATGTTTGTGCCTCATAAGAGCATGCTTTGGTTTTTTTCATTCTTCATAACGTGCCACAAATTATTACTTGAGCTTTGCTGTCATTACCTAGCATGACTGCTGTCATTACCTAGCATGACTGCTCCTGTGCTTCACTACTGACTTTTACATCTCTTTCCTCTGCTCCCAAAGTTTTCACAGATTTTCAAGCTTACCCATGGTGAGGCAAAAGCACAGCAATCTTTAAATTAGCATCAGCCCAAGCTGACACTTCCACAAGGCACTGCCCTGTGTCCTTGTAGCACAGCTAAGAAGCAGAGCTTGTTAGGGTACACCTAGAGCTAAGCCATGGCAGCAGCACTTTGGGATTTGTACTAGCTCAGGCCATGTCAGACAAAATAGAGCATTAGCTCTTCAATGGCTACAGTTCTGCTGCTTTTGCTTAGAGTCATAGAATCATAGAATCAACCAGGTTGGAAGAGACCTCCAAGCTCAGCTAGCCCAACCTAGCACCCAGCCCTAGCCAGGCAACTAGACCATGGCACCGAGTGCCTCAGCCAGTCCTTTCTTGAACACCTCCAGGGATGGTGCCTCCACCACCTCCCTGGGCAGCCCATTCCAATGCCAATCACTTTCTCTGGGAAGAACTTCCTCCCTGGCTATATCCAGACTTGAAAAATTCTGCTGGCCACTGGTTTGTTTCCATTGCCCATGCTGTGAAAAGTAGTCAGGTGTAGGAAGGAAATCATTTGTGTCCTGCTTGCTTTTCCTGTTAGCATCACTGATTACTTGTAACCATATCTTGAATTTTTACCACAGGCTGTGTAATCTGAGACATGAACTGATTCATAATTAGCTTGGAACAGATAAATCTGCAACTGCCCCTTGTTATGTTATTCATTTCTTGTTTGGAAATGCAGAGCTTTGTCAGCCTGATGTTTTTTATTTGAGGGAGTTGGGATTGTTCAGCCTGAGGAAGGCTCTGGGGAGACCTTATAGCAGCATTTCAGTATCTGAAGGAGACCTACAAGAAAGCTGAGGAGGGGCAGTTTACAAGAGCATGTAGCAATAGAGTGAGGGGCAATGGTTTTAAACTGGAGCAGGATAGATTTGGGTTGGACATCAGGAAGAAGTTTTTTATGATGAGGACAGTGCAATACTGGATCAGGTTGCCCAGAGAGATGGCGGAGGCCCCATCCCTGGAGACATTCAAGGTCAAACTTGATGGAGCTCAGAATAACCTGATCTAGTTAAAAATGTCCCTACACACTGCAAGGTATTTGGAGATGATCTTTGAAAGTCCTTTCCAACCCCATGCATTCTATGATTACCCCAGAGATATCTGTTCTCACTCTATTTCATCTTTAGACAGTCATGATGATAACTAACAAACTGAATGGCATTCTTCTCTTTGTCACTCCCACAGTTTCTCAGTCCCCAGTGAGCCAAAATATCCAAGTCTTCATTGTGTAAACCCAGAAGAAAGAGCTAACAGGTCAGATGATCACTTTACCTTTACTGGTGGTAATGCCAATTCCTGAGATACCCTTTGCAATGTTATTTTACGAGAAGAAGTAGTATGGCTGACTAGAATAGCCCCTTGGTTGTTCTTATATGATAATGGGCTAGGACATTGATAGCCCCTTGGTTGTTCTTATATGATAGTGGGCTAGGACTCTGTTGGTGCTTTTCTTTTTTAGTCACCAGCAAGAAAGACAACAATATCAAAGCTCATCAATTGCAGCCTTGCAGGTTTTTAATGCAGGTTTCCACGAAGTTCCACTAACTATAATCTCTATGGTTGAATGTTTACTTTATTGTCCTATATCTGTCTCAAGATAATTGGAGTCACAGTATCACAGTATCACCAAGGTTGGAAGAGACCTCACAGATCAAGTCCAACCCTTTACCACAGAGCTCAAGGCTAGACCATGGCACCAAGTGCCACGTCCAATCCTGCCTTGAACAGCTCCAGGGACAGTGACTCCACCACCTCCCCGGGCAGCCCATTCCAGTGTCCAATGACTCTCTCAGTGAAGAACTTTCTCCTCACCTCCAGCCTAAATTTCCCCTGGCATAGCTTGAGGCTGTGTCCTCTTGTTCTGGTGCTGGCCACCTGAGAGAAGAGAGCAACCTCCTCCTGGCCACAACCTCCCCATGACAGATGAAAGGACTGAGTTATCAGAAAGCAGAGGTCCCCACTGAAATATTTCTGATTTCTTTGGCAGGAAGCACAAGATGGTGCTATTACACATGGCCATGAAGCTCCCCATCTCCTCTCCTTCTCAACATTTGAATTATCTCTTATTTCAAGAAGAAACACTGCATTCCACTAGAGTGCATTTGAGATTTTGGGGTTCTCAGATGGTCTTTTGTAACCACTTATCGCAGTTCTGAGCCTGGGCGATAGTTTCTTAGTAAATTAGGTCTGCCAAAATCTGTCTCACTGAGTCATTTGAAAGCAGATATTTAAGGTGCCAGAGGCACAGTACAGCTTTAATTCGGGGCATTCTAGTTCAGAACTTGTGCACTAAAAGGTCGTTCTGTTGCAAATCTTTCTAACCCTTGCAAGGGAACAATAGTTGAAAATTAAAGCAATGCAACCACATTGTAGAAGGAAATGGGATCTGGTTTACAATCTGGGTTTCATTTTACTACACTGGTTTAATAGCTTATTACAACAATCCAGCTGGTGTTCCAGGAATAGATCACTTCATTGCTATGAGTGGGATTTTTTTTGTTCTCACATTTATCAAATATTCTGGCCAGCTGGCAGTCTTTGCATGCTTGGCTGTATGCTACATCAGTCCCAATGAGTGCAAACCATCTATCAAACCTTGATGTAGGGGATTAGATGAGTTCTAAGAGGACATCTGTGAAAACATGGGTGAAAACCTTGGAGATTTATGCAGGCATTTGCCAAAGGTGTGTCTGCTGCTTTCCCACATGGCTGTGTGTTATGTAACTGCACACAGTAATACACTTGCCTTTGGATAGACAGAGAAAATAAACTGCAGACACATAATTAAGCTGCACAGGAATATGATTTTCCAACATGCAGGATACCTGCCTCCTAGGCAAGCATCTGTATGAAAACTAAATGGAAACAAAGATGAATTAATTATATTTATCTATTTTTACCTTTTTAGTCAGGAATAGAATTGTGAATGACCTGTCAAAGGTTTAACTGAAACTTAGGAATTCTTCTCTGCCAGCCCAGTAAATATCATCAACTAAAGAGTGTGATAAGCATGGAAGTTTTGATATACAGAACACATAGACAGTTTTAATAGAAGCTATATTTTACATACACACACACACACACATATATATAAATGAAAGCTGACCTACTAAAATAGCAGATAGATCAAAAGAATGAAAGCTTTAATCTTTCTTCTGACCTTTCAATCTTTATTTAGTACACTGAGAGGTGACCTGAGCTATGTAATCCAAGTGCAAGAGCACTGCAGATGAGTGAGATTGTGACTAAAAAACAAACATTAATAAACTAAGGAGCATCATATTTTGACTCACCAAAGGCCTAGAGAACATCCACATAAGACTCAGGTGCTGTTACACAAAGGGAGGAAGTTGTTTCATAGCTGAGACTTGGAGCTTAAAGGGCTCCTACCTGTGGATTTTAAGTTCATAGAATGGTCTGCAGAGTGTCAGGCAGTAGATCTAGAAAACAGCTGCACTGACAATAGCCACCAGCAGCAGGACTCAGCTCTCCCAGTGCAGATGCAGAACAACCTTAAATACACCCTAGGAAATGCTGCCTGGCCTCACACTCCCATCCCAGAAGGGTCTGCAGCACTATTAGGTCCACTGTCATGCTTTCCAGACCTGACAAGAGAGTTGCCTGTAGCTAAGGCAGGTGGTTTGATGCAATAGAGCAGACTTCTCAGTTGACAGAGTTGTGCTGATAACCCAGCCATCACACAAACCACACACTTAGCTGGGGTACAGCTTAGGCAAGCTCTAGTGAGGGCATGAGGACTTCATCCATTAATGATCAAAGCTGAGTGGGAGTGCTCCTGGGGCTTATGGGCTGACTGAGTATTAGTTGAAAGAAATCTTGCTCCTGGTGCTCCAAGAGTGCTCCAGGATCTGAACCAAATGTTGGAAAGGGGGAAAAAAAGGGGAAAATTATCATCAAAATACACTCAAATTAAGATAGTAGTGCTCAGACATTACAAGGCAGATCAGATGGAACTACACAACTTTGTCCAGGCAACTAAATTTCTCACTGGATGTTTATTTTATGATAAATTGAACTGAATTTATCCATCGATTTTCCTTGCCCAGATATTTTCCTGATATAACATGAAGCTGTACATGAGCAGACCTCCAATGTCTCATTCCCACCCAGGAATGTCTAAATGTAGTATTAGAAAGTATATCACAGGAAGCGAACAGGTGCTGTTACTAACTGGAGCTTAGGAGCCCCTGTAACACATGGATAGGGTGATGAGCAAGGGAAAATGTGCATGATAAAAGATGATAGCCAATAGAGGAGGCATGGGACACTGTATATCATAGAATCATAGAATCAACCAGGTTGGAAGAGACCTCCAAGATCATCCAGGCCAACCTAGCATCCAGCCCTACCCACTCAAATAGACCATGGCACTAAGTGCCTCAGCCAGGCTTCTCTTGAACACCCCCAGGGATAGTGACTCCACCACCTCCCTGGGTAGCCCATTCCAATGCCAATCACTCTCTCTGCCAACAACTTCCTCCTAACAGCCAACCTAGACTTCCCCTGGCACAACTTGAGACTGTGTCCCCTTGTTCTGTTGCTGATTGCCTGGCAGAAGAGACCAACCCCCACCTGGCTACATCCTCCCTTCAGGTAGTTGTAGACAGCAGTGAGGTCCCCCTTGAGCCTCCTCTTCTCCAGGCTAAACACCCCCAGCTCCCTCAGCCTCTCCTCATAGGGTTTGTGTCCCATCCTTGCTACCAACAACATATACTTGTACAACATGCCTTTTGCTCCCTAATTCTTCAGCTCAATATTTTTCCAACTGCAAAAGTAAACATTTGCCAGGAAAGGGGCAGGAAAAATTCTAAAGCTATGCTATATAACCCACTGAAGTTCAGCTGACATCTTATAGATCATCCCTTCCCAGTTTTCCCTTTCTCTTGCTGTTCAGTTCAACTGAGGAGCTAAAAAAAAAAAAAAAAGGTAAAATAAACCTGATACTAAAAATTAAATATTGATCCAAGTGAAAAATTGCTTTAGCTCTGTCTGTGAAGAAAGAAGCAAGATTTTCTACCAGACAAAGGACAGGTCAATGTTGGAAATCAGCACAGGCAGCTCAGTTGAACCATTAGTTGAAATAATTGCATCTGCAGGGGACTGGGTTTATCTGTGAAGAACATGAGACACTCTCTCTCTGAACTAGATGTATATGCTTTAGAAGAGAGTATAACTACTTTCAGACTACCTGAAAAGTGATACATACAATCAAAAGAGAAACCAGTGCATCTTTTTAAGTCTTCCTGATTGTAATTTTTTAGTGTTGTGGGTTTTTTATTTAATGATTAACATTTGTTGTAAGAGAGTGTCCTTCTGCAAAACTGGATTAGCTTTAACAGTTCAGGCTTTCCTGTAATTTGGATTATCCTGGCAGTGATTTGCTGAAAGGTTGTCAAACTCCATGTTATCAGTCATATCCCATTCTCATTAGATGTGAAATAGATTCTATTTAGCCTGAATTGCCAAGAAGTTGGGAGTGCTTGGAGGTACCATGACTTCGAGAGATCTCAAAACAAAAAATTAGTGCAAGCAGGAAGGGTAACAAAATTCATAGAATCATAGAATCACCCAGGTTGGAAGAGACCTTCAAGATCATCCAGTCCAACCTAGCACCCAGCCCTAGACCATGGCACTAAGTGCCTCATCCAGGCTTTTCTTGAACACCTCCAGGGACGACGACTCCACCACCTCCCTGGGCAGCCCATTCCAATTGTAAGGTATGAAAGAACCTTCCCTTAAAAACACCTCATGATACTGACAAACCAAAATATAATATCCTCCTCTACAGTCTCAGCCTTCTTTACATGCTGGGTAAAGAAGTTTCAGGTTTAGCTAACTGTGCTTTCAGCATTTAAAGCTTATCCTTATTTTGGAAAACTTTAATTTCCAAATGTTTTGAAGCTTTTTTATGGTCACATAAAAGACAAAAGAAGATGCCTTCTACAGTAGGCTGTGAAGATGCTGATAGGTCTGAAGTGCCCACAGATATGCCAGTTAGAAAATCTGCTTATTATAAGACATACACTGCTTATTAAGATATTACAGAAGTACACAACTGAAAATCAGACACAGCTTTTCAATTTGTTATTGCTTTTCCAACCCTTATTTCCTTAGTCTTTTCATTGACATGGTAAAATTCCCATGCAGGACTCAGTTTTCAAGCTGTTCTGCCATGGTCTCAGCTGTGTCTCTTTCACTGACTTCTTAATGAGAACTGTCTTGAAGAAAAAAATCCCAAATAGCTTTATGAAAGCGTAGCCCTCTGCAGCGTTTTCTCTCTGAGTGACAAGTGCTGTGATTGCAGAGGTGGGAGGTAAGAGACAGATAATAAGAAATTTCATCTCCAAGTACCTTGATGACACATGAAAGATGAATTGAAAATGCTTTAGTTTAGAAATTAGTTTTCATGGCTTTTAAGGTGATTGATGAGATGACTTTGAACTAGATCTACCTAGCAGCGGTCACCGTGTTGTAGCAGCAGAAGGCATGCAGCGAGCGTATCAGGTGCTGCAGAGCTATCTGTTAGCTTAAATTATCACATTGCTAGGATGTGGCTGTGAGGGCACAATGAGTCTGCAATGTGCCTTCATGGCCAAGGAGGACAACACTATTCTAGGATGCATTAAGAGCGTGGTCAGCAGGCTGAAGGAGGTTCCCCTACCTGTTGTACTCTGCCCTGGAGAGGCCACACCCAGCATATTGTGTCTAGTTCTGGGTTCCCCAGCTCAAGAGGAACAGGGAGAGAGTCCAAGGGAGGACCACAAAGATGATTAGGGGACTAAATCTCTTATGAGAAGAGATTAAGACACATGGAGCTCTTTAGCCTGGAGAAGACAGTGTCTTTTTAGCGGTGGCAGCGAGCACAAACTAGATCACCACAGTGATGGACAAGTTGCTGTGCAACCTGATCTAGGCAAGCTTGCTTTAGCAGGGGGGTTGGACTAGGTGGTCTCTGGGGATCCTTTCCAACCCCTGCCATTCTGTGATTCTGTAACTGGATTTTACTGATATTTTTTCCTATCAAAAAATGACCTTGCCCTAAATAAAACATGCTGCAGCAGGTAGGCACCAGTTTCAGGAGGGTAACATATATGAAAGGCAGGAGCAGTGGGGAAGACGAGGAGAGAGGAAGAACGGTGGATGTGGGGGTGGGCATCTAACTCAGCCTTGAATCCACAAGAACCTAAGAGAAGAGACACTCATCTGAAGCATGGCAGACCAAAGTTCAAGTCTTTGGTCTTTTGGTTCAAATAGGTTTGAACTTGGATTTCCCATGTTAGTTGGTAGTACTCAATCATTTTCCCTCTGTATAAAGGAAGCCTGGGAAGGGAAGGCCAAATCAGTCAAACCCTTACTCCCATGTGCTTGTCTGTGATGTGCAAGACCCTGCAGTGAGCTTTGCTCTCAGGTGACAATTCTGAGATGATACTCTCTTTCTTCTCTTTTTTTAACTATTTTTAATTTTTTTTTCTTTTTTTTAAACTTTTTTTCCCCTTTTTTATCTTGACAACTTTATCAGAGTGGGGAGAAGCTTTTCTGCACAGTTTTATGTGCAAGTAGTTCCTTCCCACCACCACCATGATATTAGAACTACATTGGAATCTGACTTAGCTATGTTTCAGGCCACTTTGGAATTAAGCTTAAATATTCTGGGGCCTATTTAGCTAAAGATCATTAGGTCTGTTAGAAGTGATCCGACGTTATTGTTGATTTGAACAGCAAAATGTCTATTGCTTTCCTTCTGCTCAATTCCCCTTACAAAGCCTTGCAAATTGTAAATTGGTTTAATTTGTGTTTCAGCATTTTAGTGACACAGGTTTACAGAAAGCAATAGTGAAAAAAAAGGATCATGAATGTCATTTAAGTGTCCATCTTATGGCCATCTGGAGTGGAGATAGTGAAAGGGACCTCCACTTCCATGCCCTCGACTGTGCAGCATTTTGGCAGCACCAGCTTCAGCCAGGGATGCATTTCCAAGCCCTGTATTTTAAGCACACCTGGTGAGAGGTGTGTTTAACTCAACCTTCTGCTTAAAAGTAAGGTCAATTCTGTTTTAATGACAGGCAGCCTGCTCTGCTTATTGCTGGTTTTATGACTGTAAATAGCTTTCCTAATGTCTAATCAGAATCTCCCTTAAGGTAACTTAAACCTTTTACTTTCTTTGACAAAATGCTTTACTCCTTCCTGTACTGGTAGCTTGGCTCTCCTTGCCAAGTCCATTCTCACAGTATTCCCTTGTCTGTTTGGGTTTGGGGGTTTTTGCTCCTATTTTCTGGACATAGAATCATGGAATCACAGAATCAACCAGGTTGGAAGAGACCTCCAAGATCATCCAGTCCAACCTATCACATATCACAGTTACTTACATGACATCACAGGACTATTTTTTCCCAGATTTAGTTAGCTGCCAATAAGGCAGATAGATGTGGCAAATCTTGCTTGCTTACCACTTCTTGCCCAAAGCAACTTCCTCATCCCATACCAAAAAAAAAACAAACAAAAGGACAAAATATCCTGGGATGCCAGTCCAGAATTTGTCCTCAGTGATGAAGACTGAGAAATACAGGCAAGGGAGTGTCCAGACTACAGAAATCAAGCAAAGTACAAAGGATATAAATGAAATATTTCTGTTGGAACTATTGCAGCTTCATTATTCATTGTATCACTGTATGTTGGGAGTTTGGATGCTTCTGGCATGAAAAGATAGTTCTGTACCTTTGGCATAATAAACTTGGTCTTCATTTTATGAAGGTTATGCATCAAAAGGGACTAGTCTGGTTTTAACAGAAGGGTTCCCCCCCCCCCATCATGTTATGCTTACGTTCATTTCTGTTAATTTGCTAATGGTTTATGTGATACTGTTCCACTCCAAATGTGACTACTGTACAATGATGTTGCTTTCCTATCACTTGTTCAATATTATCTTCCTGTTTGACCTAAGATGGATATCTATAACTTTGTGGTTTCACACACACACATGGAAAGGCACAGGCTGGGAAATGGTCATTCAACTGTTATGAAGAGAATACAATAATTTCTCACATGTACTTGGAAAATGCTGTTTGCAGCCATCAGTTTCAGTGAGATTTAACTGCACTAGAAAGAGAAGTTTGGAAGTATTTGAGGATAAGAGGGATATTTTTGTTTGTTTATTTGGTAATAGGATTTGTTGCCTTTTAAATTCATGTCCTATCTTTAACTGAATGAACTCAGAGCAAACTCTTAGTGGGAGCAATAATAGCTGTCCAGTAATGTCCTTGAAGCTGGAAGAGCAGCCTATTCCTTATTCAATTTTCTAGTACAGGGTCTGGTTCCTTTCATTATCTGCCAGCAGATTTTTGAATGCAAGATCCATACCCAAATCTACTTATAGAGTGAAAAAACCTGAGTATCATTTATTTATAAGCTGATTTAAAGTAGAAAACAAAAACAAAACAAAACAACCTAGTGCTTGAGGAGACAGAATGTTTGTTTTGAGCTTCTGTTGTTCTCTGAAAACCTCTAATCATGTTTTGCTTCAAGCCCAGCACCAAATCAGGGGTAAGTGCAGAGATGAATAGTTACACAAAAAACAATGGAACAAATTCTATAGCTGAATCACAGAATGACAGGACATTAGGGGCTGGAAGAGACCTTGAGAGATCATCTAGTCCAACCCTCCTGCCAGAGCGGGATCACTTAGAGCAGGTCACACAGGAACATGTCCCAGGCAGGTTTTGAATGTCTTCAGGGAAGGAGACTCCACAATCTCTCTGGGCAGCCTGTTGCTGTGTTCTGCCACCCTCACAGTGGAAAAAAAATGCCTTATGTTTATGTGGAACCTCTTATGCTCCAGCTTGCAGCTGTTGCTCCTTGTCCTATCATTGGGCATCGCTGACAAGAGCCTGGCTCCGTCCTTCTTAGTCTCCCTTCACATCTTTACAAACATGAATGTGGTCACCCCTCAGTCTCCCCCAAGCTAAAGAGCCCCAGCTCCCTCAACCTTTCCCTCATTAACCACCTCTGTGGCTTTGTGCTGGGCTCTTGCAAGTAGTTCTCTGCCCTTCTTGAACTGCGGGGCCCAGAATTTGACACAGTATCCCAGATTTGACCTCACCAGTGGGGGAGGAGAAATGTTCATAAGTACCAAATATTCCTGCTAGAAACAAAATTGCACCTTCATCATTTTCCAGAACTAAAAAAAAAACAAAACCATCAAACCACATTAGTTGTGATAATTAACCATTAAATATTAGTACTTCCACAAATTAATAGCAAGGTAATTATTCATCATTTAAAGACTTTTAAAACAGTTTATTGTGCAGAAGGCTAAAGCTAAACTTTTTTAAATCTGCATATCCAGTCAAGCTTAAAAATGAATATGCATGAAGTAGTTACTAGATGCTGGATGTTCAGAATCAAGTGGCATGTGTTTAGCCTGCTGGGATGAGGTTTCCATAGTGGTCCAGGCAGTCTCACTGCAAAGGAGAGGTTTGCAAAAGTGTCTTGAAGCAGCTGCTAAGCCACATCTGTCATAACAAAAGGAGGAACCCCATGATGGTCTAAGAAATTCATACAGACTGGGACTTTTCCAAGAAGTTGAAGTGGATCTGAGGCAGAAGAGATTACAATCCCCATATGTATTATTGCGTGTTGCCCAAACTTGGTTTTCTGTCCTCATCCACAAGTTACTGTATCACAGCTGAAGCCTTGACTCTGGGGCTCTGATACGCTGTCTGACATTCTAATGCTCAGTGTTAGGTGAGAAAGGAGTGAGAAAGTACTGAGGTAAGAAGCATTTTGGGAAGGAGATACATGCACATTTGTCCTGCCAGATCAAAGCCTAAAACCCAGACACTTGCAGACTGCAGACAGAGCAGCTTCAGGAAGGGAATACACCTTCCTGCTTGGTAACAGCCAAAGTGCCAGGAGAACGATTCTGTTCTACTGGCAGGGTTTTTGCTTTGTCTCTACTCAGTAATTTACTATCACCTGAGCAAGCTGCTACAAGGGGGTCAACTAGCCCTGTGTATGAAGATAACTAAGTATCTGCTTCTTTGTGTCTTTGTTATGTGCAATAGATCTGAAAAGGTCATATCATGGCCTTGTATATGTCATTTATCTTCTATATGTAATAGGAGTGATGCTATTTAGCAATTGATCACAGGGAAGTATTGATTGTGCATTGCTAGGACATCAGGAGACCTTAACAGTCATTAGAAAAGATATTAAATTTTAGCCCACTGATAAGTATTTAATTGTTTTAATAAATCCACAGCAACCAACTTGGAGATCCTTGTAGCTCAGATATGCTCAGAATTGTGAAGTCAGCCAGCCATTAGTTTTCTCTCAAAGCTAAGACCCATGAATCTGCACAGTACTGTCCTGAGCAGCTCTGAAAATGTGTTAAAGTATTACAGGAATTACTGATCCCCCAGCCCCATGCCCCAGCAGAGCTTTATTGCAGCATGGCAACAGCAATGTTTCATGGCAATTGTTGTAGAGGATATCACAGGCAGTTATGCTGCAGGCTTTTCAGAGTGATTTATTGCAGTTGTATTTATAGGACAAAGAGAGAGGACTCTGATGTAGGAAAAGCCCTGCAGAGATTAGTCCTCTGGGTCTCCAGGAGAAATACCTCCTGGAAGCAATGGGGGCTGTGAAGTTCCCATCTACTCCTGCCCAGCTTTGTCTTGACAGGCAGCATTACTCTCAAGCAGGCTGCTGTCTCCCTCTCCCTGAGAAAACGTTTGGCTCTGGCACATTTTCCCTGGCTGAAGTGACACATGAACCATCTAGAATTTCCTTCCCAGTGCAGTGATTTTACCTTACTGACCACAGCTCATCTGGAAAGGAAGGTTCTGCAAGCACAATTAATGGGAGACCAGAGCAAGAACAACCCAACCAGCAGTACTTTGCAGTCAGTAGAACTGACTGTTGATCCTGGCTCTGCTATTCAGCTTAATTTGGAGATTTTGAAGGGTATAAAACCAACCAACCAACAAACCATTCTGGTTCACTGATCTGACTTCATGTGCATCATAGGGTATACAATTTTGTGCACTAAATCCATTCTGGACTAAACACTTTTATTTAGCTGCATGCATGGCAGGCAGGACTTCCTTCTGGGCTAAATGAGTCATATTCAATGAAGTTTGTGTCTAGAGTGTTGATGCAGCATCCCTCTCTTATAATCCAAGCAGTTCTTCATAGGTCCTGTTTGTCTGGTTTTACCTCAAACCACACATTCTCTAGATCTTACAGCAGTGCCAAAGCAACTTTCTTTCTATCAAAGCTTTTACAGAAAAAAGATGTGCTGATTGCAGATTATCATCATGAGAAAAAATCAGTTCAGTCTAACAGTTGAATCATATTAAATGTACTAACAACTCCAAATCATATCACCAAAAGTTTAGCCCTTTAAAAATACACAAACAGATTTTATGGTTTCATCTGTTTAAACCCAGAATGTCATTAGCATCTACTGCACAACCAACACAGACAAATTGCTTTTTTTCATCATTTCTTCCATAAAATGTCATGCTTTCACCCAGTCTAAAATGGGCAGTGTGGGGTATGTGCATTTGTTTCTTTCTATCATTTTTCAAGACTATTCTTTCAGGCAGAGATGCTCTGCATTCCCACCAGCAAAGTGAACAGAGATAGCTGGCGTCTGTGTGCTTGTTGCAAAGGTGGTTTAAAAATACCACACAGCAGATGCATAGCAAATATTTATGTTATTTAAATAATTGTTATAAAAATCTGATTTTAGACAGCAAATGCTAGAACTTCATTCATGCTGTCACATCTGGACAGGACAGGGCACTTTTAATTACCTCCTTTTGGAGAAATCAACACATCCGTCTGCCTTGCAATGGTCTCATTGATTGGATAGGGCTGGGGGATAGGTTGGACTGCATGATCTTGGAGGTGTCTTCCAACCTGCTTGATTTTATGATTCTATACAGGTATTTTTTGTGATGTAGGCAACATCTCTGCATGAGGAATCATCACACAGACTAATAGAAGCAGCCTTAGAAAGGTCTGCTAGAGGTCAATGAAGGAGATGACTATTGCAAGAGCAGCTGTCTGTAAATCCTGCCTCCTGGTAGCGTGTGTCGTCTGCTCCCCAGATCTCCAGTGATACATGTCATTTCCTCAGGCAAGATGTTGCAGACAGCCATTTTCTGCAGACAAACTGCAGAGGAAAGAAAGGTGCTACTCCAGGTATGGGGGAAATTAGTTTCTTTTCTGAATGCATGAAAACCATTTAAATCTACAAGCCTGGCACAAGGAGAACTTGTAAAATTAGCATTACAGCCTTGGCTATTTTGGGGGACTGTGTTTTTCTGCACTGGCTTTAAAAATTTCCTTCTCCAGGAGAGTTGTGGTTTTGGAGGGTTTGTTCTTTTTAGTGGTAGCTAAGCCTATTTTCTGCATCTCAAGGACTGCAGGAGATGGAAGAGTTAAGAAGAAAATGCACAGCTAATTGGGTCTCAGCCCTTCTTCCTAACAGCTGTCATCTGTAAAGATGGTAAAAATGGTATCAGAACTAAAGGGAATCTCCCAGATCTGGCACCATGCCTACATATGCAAAAGAGGCTGCTATGGTGCTTTTGTTTGTTCCCAGTGATCCTGCCAGCCACCACTGGGGGCAAAACACACTGAGACTGGTAGGCCTAGCAATTGCAGTTAACGACTCTAATTGTCTAAGGAAGCAGTTAAATCACAATCCTTTTAGTAAGGCATGAACAGCTGCTAGATGACAAATGCCAGAGTCTGATATATCATGGATATTGCCTGATGGAAATCGTTGGTATGAGATAAGTAGGGGAAAAAGCTCAGCAAGGAAAAGTAGAGTCATGGTAAAAACAAGGCACACAGTCCCAAAAGACTGAGAATGAGAATTTGTGGCTTAAATTCGAGTTGTTTAAGCCAGGAACAGGAATCCTTTAAGGGTACTTGGACCATCTTGTGATGGGGCCAGGATGGGAACACACATAGACCTGTCCCACCTAACTGACAAGATAGTTGTCAGAAAATAAGCTAGGTCTTTCCCTCTGCACTCTCATCAGAAGCAGAGGCGAGTTTAAGGACAATTTCACTAATGTATTTATCAGGCAGATATTTTCAAGTCCCATAGAGCTGTCCTGCTACAGCCTTTGCCGTGATTTAACTACATATGCATAGACAAAGCATAATTTGCAAAGCTGTCATAAGGAACATTTTCCTGGCAACTACTTCAAACATGTTCATTCATATGTATACCCACAGAACAAAATGTTCAGCCACTTAGTGTATGTTAATCTGCAATTGAATTAGCTACATGTTCAAAGGGTTGAAGACTTTAAAAAGCAGGGTAAGGAGAAAAGTGACTTTTTCTCAGAGGATCCCCAAACTTGGACACAGCTCCAATTCTGCCATATCATAGAACCACAGAATCAAGCAGGTTGGAAGAGACCTCCAAGGTCATCCAGGCCAACCTAGCACCCAGCCCTAGCCACTCAACTAGACCATGGCACTAAGTGCCTCATCCAGGCTTTGCTTGAACACCTCCAGGGATGGTGCCTCCACCACCTCCCTGGGCAGCCCATTCCAATGCCAATCACTCTCTCTGCCAACAACTTCCTCCTAACATCCAGCCTAGACTTCCCCCAGCACAACTTGAGACTGTGTCCCCTTGTTCTGTTGCTGGTTGTCTGGGAGAAGAGACCAGCCCCCACCTGGCTACAATGTCCCTTCAGGCAGTTGTAGACAGCAATGAGGTCCTCCCTGAGCCTTCTCTTCTCCAGGTGGACTAGAATGGTCAAACTGAGAATGGTTCAACAATGAAACAGCATAAAACATAGAATTTGAATCTCAGGATTAAGTCTCATGGAGAGACAACTTGTCAGTTAAGAGAGAAAGACCTGTGTGTGTCTAGTGTTCACAGCATGCATATGACCACTAGTGAGATGTGGCAACAAGCAGGAGAAATTAAATACTATGGTACAGTGGTAAAAGACTTCCAGTGCAGAGAGGGAATGATGAATAGCACCATACAGCTCATAGTGAAATTTAATACAGGAATCCTTGTGAAGTTCTGGTTACCACTGCCAAAGAAAGATTACTTAAGACAGAAAACAAGTGTAGGGAGGAACATAGACAACATGAGTACAAAAGCAAGTATGTGCCTATATTTTAATTTAAGCTGAACACTGAGAGTGTGTTTGGTATACAGAGCCAACAATCTGGAGGCCAGGTAATGAGTATGGCTTCATGACTGGACTCTAAGATAATTTTCTCCCATACCAGTGGACAGGATCAGCATTTCAGAAGATATGCCATATTCCAGCTTTAAGGTTTGCCACAGTCTTCTGCTGCCTTGTTAAGTTAATTTACTACAATAGAAAGGGGGAAGTAAAATCCAATAATTCTCACTCACAGGAAATTGAAAGCTCAACCTCTCAGTAAATTTTCTCTGAAACTAACTTCCCCAAAAATATCATCCCATAGCCAGCTTAGGGAGCTGCTCCTACCCTAATATTTCTAAATATAGAAAGAAATCTCTATTAATTGCAAGCCTTTTTCTCTAAGGACCTTGGTACAGTGAATTTCTTTCAGAGCCTGGAAAGGGAATCATATGCTAAGAATATTCAGTAGTATTTGTATATTAAATACTACATTCTGACTATGCCATAGCAACAGTATAACACTCAGAAATTCTCAGTCTCATATGAGAGAGTAATAAAAATTAAGATGGTATCTCATTGGCATTTCTATTCTCTCATTAAATATCTATGCTTTTTAAATTGTCAGTTATCATCTCTTCTTGTGTCTTCATCCATCTCACTTCTACTTGTTATCCTTCTTTCAGCACTGACATTTTCTGCCATGCAGAGTATGTCTTTCTGCTGGAAGAAAGGAAATAGAAATACATTCAACAGAGCTGCTGGTTTTTACCTCACCTGCAGTGGTACTTTAGGCTATCAAACAGGGATCAATACCCATTTTGTTGCCCTGTGGACAGCAGCAGAAAAGCAGCTCCTTTTCTGAAAGCTTACTTCGTGATATGCAGGTTGGACAAAGAGACCAAGTAAGAAACAGAGGACAGACAACAACAGAGGCATTGACACACATTATTTGTCTCATAATTTACTGTGTTCTTTTGACATGCTTCATCAAGTCCCATAATCTCTTTATATATTATTAGTGCTAAGACTTATGTACATACAATTCACTAATCAAACAGGGAAATACTATGGAAGTCAAATTTCTGCATCCATCATTTTAGTGCAGACCTGAGAAATGTAGTTATTATGGCACGTTGTCACTAACTGGTTTTGCCTTACATATTTCAGCTTCCAAACTTTGTTGATTAATTTTATCAACTTAGTCAAACCACTCAGACAGAAGGTACTATTCCTGCAGCAGACACCACACTGACATTGTGGCCTTCTTGAAGTATTTTTATGCCTATTTTCATGCAGCTCTCCATTGTTATTCCTCAGGTTAGGTGGAGGCATTACCTGATGCAAAGGGCTACTTGGGAGGTTTGCTCTCTTTTGACATAGTAGTCATAAGAGCAGCCAGAAGAGTAAAATCATCTACAAAGACTGAGGGAACTGGTGACACTCTTCTCAGGGAAAAGGAGGGAGGAAAAATAAAGAAAGAAAAAATATAGAGCATGAAATAAAACATAAAAGGATGCCACAGGGTCAAAAGGATTGGGCTGCCCAGGGAGGTGGTGGAGTCACCATCCCTGGAGGTGTTCAAGTAAAGCCTGGCTGAGGCACTTAGTGCCATGGTCTAGTTGACTGGCTAGGGCTGGGTGCTAGGTTGGCCTGGATGATCTTGGAGGTCTCTTCCAACCTGCTTGATTCTATGATTGTCCAGTTCTTGTGTTGGACAGGATTTTTAGTTTGTTTGTGTTTTTTTCATCCTACCTTTACTGGCTGGGGGACGGTGGTGCTCTAGAAAACACCAAGAACTGTACCAAAGGTATCCCACATCTCTTCCTATTACACCAAAATGAGAGCTTGAATCACAGTAGGAGATGCTTCTTGCCTCATTAGGACAGGAGAGTCTCACAGAAAGAGACATGAGCAGGTAGAAATAACCAGCAAGGACAGTGTCATGAGGCATTTGGGGTGCTGGCTTACAACTTGATTCCTATAGACAGAAAGACTGCTGTTGTCACTTGTCTGGCAACTTAGATTTATATTACAACCCCTTAGGTGCAGTGACCTTCATGATAAGTTTTGTGTCCACATAGGTCAGCCACCATAATTTGATTTTCTTCAGTAAAGATGTAATTAAAAGGGAGAATAGATCTAATGGATGTCACTTTCTCCTGAGGAACAAGATGCTCTCTGAAAGCTAAAGGGGGGTAAAAATGTTTACAGAAATAACAGAGAGGTTAACAGGATAAGTGAAGGGGGGGGGGACCTTTTTTTTATTAGCTTACTTAAATCCTGCATTCACACTGCTGATCATATTGGTAGAGATGCCACCTGTCAGGTTGGAGAGGCAATAAAATACAAAGAGAGATATTAAGGATGTCACAAGAGTGTTTACAGCTACCAGCCGTGTATGCTCATCTGCACAAAAGCAAGACTAACAGTTCAGCTTTGATGAAACCAATATTGATAAGGAAACAGCTTCCAGTGCTCAGAGGAGACAAGAGCAAAACAGGAGAGGGACAGGTTTAAATGAAGCCTCAAAAAAGCCTTTCAGGTGATGTAAGCAATTAAGACTTCACATGACAGTACCTAGAAAACACTGTAGTTAGCCAGCACCTGTATTCTCCATGCCCTAAAGCAGCATGCACTGCAACAAACACAAAGGATACATTAGCTGCAACCCTGCCTCTCCTGCTTTCCTGGTTAAAAATAATGATGTGTGCTCGTCACAGTACTTTTGCTACAGAACATACCCTAGCAATGTTTTGCAGCCCAGTTACTGCTCTGTCAAGAGCAAATGATGCAGCATTCGTTAGGGAGGTTTTGCCATGTTAGTAGGGCTGGAGGGAAGACCTAGTATTGGGGGATTTCTTGCTCTATGTGATAAGTGGAGGCTTGAATCACCTTTGGGAGATTGTTCTCATCTTGCAAAATTGGATTTACCAAGGGGAAGTCATGCTTGACTAACCTGATAGCATTCTATGATGACAGAACCGAATGGGTATACTCAGGGAGAGCAGTGGATGTAGTCTACCTTGACCTTAGCAAGGCCTTTGACATCATCTCCCAGGATATTCTAGTGAGAAAACTCAGGAAGTGTGGGATGGAAGAGCAGAGAGTGAGGTGGATTAGGAACTGGATACAAGATAGAGTTCAAAGAGTGGTGATCAACGGTGCCAAGTCTAGCTGGAGAGATGTAATCAGTGGAGTCCCCCAGAGATCAGTGCTGGGACTGCTGCAGTTCAACACCTTCATCAATGACATTGATGAAGAGACAGAGTCTGCTCAGCAGGTTTGCTGATGACACCAAGCTGGGAGGCTTGGCTGATGCAGCTGAAGGCTGTGTGGCCATCCGGCGAGACCTGCACAGACTGAGAGCTGGGCACAGAGGAACCAAATGAGGTTCAACAAGGACAAGTGCAGAGTCCTGCACCTGGGGAGGAACAACAAACTGCACCAGTAGAGGCTGGGAGGTGATCTGCTGGAGAGCATCTCTGTGGAGAGGGACCTGGGAGTCCTGGTGGCTAACAAGTTAACCATGGCACAGCAATGTGCCCTTGTGGCCAAGAAGGCCAATGGGATCCTGGGGTTTATTAGGAAGAGTGTGTCCAGCAGATCAAGGGAGGTTCTCCTCCACCCCTACTCTGCCCTGGTGAGACCTCATCTTGAATACTGCATTCAGTTTTGGACTCCTCAGTTTGAGAGACAGGGATCTGCTGGAGAAGGTCCAGCAGAAGGCTACAAGGATGATGAGGGGAGTGGAGGGGATGGCTTACGAGGAGAGGCTGAGGGACCTGGGGCTTCTTAGTCTGGAGAAGAGAAGACTGAGAGGGGATTTAATAAATGTTTATAAACACCTGAGGGCTGGTCAGGAAGTGAAGGACAGGCTCTGCTCACTGTTCCCTGGGATAGGACCAGGAGCAATGGATGTAAGTTGCAGCACAAGAGGTTCCCCCTCAACACAAGGGGGAACTTCTTTACTGTGAGGGTCCCAGAACACTGTCACAGGGTCCCCAGAGAGGTTGTGGAGTCTCCTTCTCTGGAGACTTTCAAGGCCTGTCTGGCTGTGTTCCTCTGTGATCTGTGCTAGATTGTGTGGTCCTGCTCTGGCAGAGGGATTGGACTTGATAATCTCCTTGGGTCCCTTCCAACCCCTAATATCCTGTGATCCTGTGATCAATCCACCTGGTTATGTCTTCATAAAAGACTATCAGGTTGGTCAAACATGACTTCTCCTTGGTAAAACCATGCTGAGTGCTCCTAACAACCCTCTTGTCCTTGATATGCCTAAGGACAGTGCCAAGGATAAGTTGCTCCATTACTTTTCTGGGGATGGAGGTGGGGCTGACTGCTCTATAGTTGCCTAGGTCCTCCTTCTTACCCTTGTTACCCTTCTGGAAGACTGGAATGACATTTGCCCTCCTCCAGTCCTCAGGCACCTGTCCACTATGACGTTCTGAAGATGGTAGAGAGTGGTCTGGCCATGACCTGTGCCAGCTGCCTCAGCACCTGTGGGTGCATGCCATCAGGACCCACCACACTGGAAAGATCACTCTTCCTTTCACCACTGCTAAGCCCTATTCATCTGAGGAGGAAGCAGGGATTCTGGCTTCTTCAGCACTGCATGTGTATGTTCCAAATCAAGTGTTTTCTGGTCTGGGAAAATGAGGCATTTTTATCAGTGGGCCCTGTGGCTTCTGTCAGCTGTGATCATGAGCAGTGCTGTGCTTATTTCTTCTGTCCTTGAGGGCAGGAAATGACTCACCTTTCTGTTTCATAACTCTGCCAGACATCATTTTTAAGATGTTGCTAGTCAAGCAATCAGGAATGATGCAAGTGTCCTATTTTGTCTGCTGTAATCTGCAGAGCCCTGTACAGACATCTGTCTCCTGCACTGCTTCCACCTTGCCTTGGGACTCTTCATCCTGACTCCTTCCACCAGCACTTGGGATGGATGGAAATAGCTTTGTTCCTCACTTGTCACCCTTTTCTTTCACAGTATCACAGTATCACCAAGGTTGGAAGAGACCTCACAGATCATCAAGTCCAACCCTTTACCACAGAGCTCAAGGCCAGACCATGGCACCAAGTGCCACGAACAGCTCCAGGGACAGTGACTCCACCACCTCCCCGGGCAGCCCATTCCAGTGTCCAATGACTCTCTCAGTGAAGAACTTTCTCCTCACCTCCAGCCTAAATTTCCCCTGGCATAGCTTGAGGCTGTGTCCTCTTGTTCTGGTGCTGGCCACCTGAGAGAAGAGAGCAACCTCCTCCTGGCCACAACCTCCCCTCAGGTAGTTGTAGACTCCTTGCTTCCTCATGGATCATGCTGTTCCTTAGTTTCATTTCTCCTCCTGCAGTCAACTTCTCCCTCTGTTTCATCCAGTCACACTCAAGGCACTGTATCACACATCAGGGGGACTTGACTTAAGTCAAGCAGGACAGAAAACCTTGAGTTTCCTGTCTGTAGCTCTCTCCCACTTCACCTTTACATTTTTTGCCTGAACTTCCCCAGCTGTACCTCCAAATTCACCCCTATCTTCTGTTGGGCAATGTTTCACACAGAAGGAGTTACAGAAAATCTTTCTCATGAATAATAGATCTCTTAAATTATTCATATAGGCATTTCCACTACCTCTTCTTCTCTTGAGGTCAAAATGTTAGACTAAGCAGAGCAATGAGTTGGTGTAGCACTTTGTGGTATTTTCATTTGGCCTTGCTTTTCTCACTGGTCTTTGTCTTGAAAGTAAACATGATTATGTTTGGAGCCTAAATAATCCTGAGCACAGCATAGCTGCTTCAGTTTGTTGCCTTTTTATCTGATTTACTTCTATTTCTAAAAACCATTGTAATACTTTGTTAACTCCCTGGTGATTATCTTGACAAGAACCTTAGCTGTTAATTAGGTAGTGCTTACAGATCATAAATATTCTCTTAGAGACCTTTCACTCAATTATATGAAGACACCAAATATATACATAAAATTAAGTTAAAACAATTTGCTTTAACCCAGAGTGATAAATAACAACTAGAGGTTTGATCAGAGATCAAATGCTGGCTTCTGAGGTGGGGAAATGAAAGTAATTATAATTCCAATGTTTTTAAGAAGAATGCTGACTTTCTCTCAAACCCTCTTTCCTGGGGTCTGGTTGCAATCAGATCTCTCTGACTTCTGAACCATCCACTTTGCATTTGCTACAGATCTTCAAAAGAGCTCGGTGTATATATACTTCAAACACAGTCCTTTCCAAGGGTGCTAGGAATACAAGCATGCTTGTAGCATGGGGGCAAGGATTGTGCTGAAGGCATTGATCAATTATTTGATCATGGGATTATTTTTATTTCAAGTATATATTTCAGATCTTTAAAATAAGCAAGAAGGCCCAGTCCTGGTAGGGCATAAATCCTTCCAGGCAGGTTTAACCCTTGCTCTCCTCCTTCTGTCATGCTGGGATCCAGGAGAGAGTAGATGAGCAAACAATAAGGGTTTCACCCTAGCAAAGCCTTGAGAGCTAGGGGGCTTAGCACCTCCTGTCAGGTGTCTTGTGCTGTCTGCATAGTCAAAGGAGGCACAAAGCTTTGAATTCACTGTCCATGGAATCATAAAGTCATAGAATCAGCCAGGTTGGAAGAGACCTCCAAGATCATCCAGTCCAGAACAATGGTGCTAGTGCCTGTTGGCCAGTTTGATTTTCAAATCAAGTCTATAATGGGGGATGATTTTAGAAACCATGCCTTTCTACACTAGCCTTTCTGTACACCACCTTTCTACGCTAGCTTTTCTGTACTTAGCCTTTCTACACCGTGCCTTTGTCTGCACGGAGTCTCTCCTCATTTGCGGCTCCTTAACAGCTGGCCAGGTGTACGCAGCTCACAGCAGCCAGCTTAGCAGCATCTCCTTCCTCCTCTGCATGAAACAGTTGTCTTTTACCCCAGAAGCATCACTAGTTTGAAAGCATCTTTGATACAGGAGACTTACTTAGGGGCCAAAGAGTCGTGAGTACATCTGCTGGAGTGAATGCCAAGACTCTCTAGGCATAGCTAGAATTTCTCCTGTTCTCATGTTATTGTTTTCCAAGTTCTGAGTGTTTAAACTGTTTAATTCTGTGCAATTCCTTCCTGTTCCAAAGAACCTCAGGGAATTTTCCTGGTTTTTAAAATATTATCAATAACATTTAATATTCAAATGAAAATTAATAGTCATAACTCATAAAGATTATTAATTTCTGCTACAGAATCAGAATTTGCTAGTGTGAACTATTTTGAAAGCTGATTAGAAGTTAAAGGCAGGAAACTGTTTTCTGTTTTGCCAAAATCTGGGGGGAAAAAATCAGTAAACAAAAAAGATTTAAAAAAAAAAAAAAAAAAAAAAAGAGGTAGAAAGCATCCAAGACAAATTTTCTTCCATTCATGCCAGAAGATCAGCAATAGCTGGTTACAGATTAATCACTACAGACAATGTTTTCACTTCATCTTGGAAAGAGATCATAGAATCACAGAATCCAGCAGGTTGGAAGAGACCTCCAAGATCAGCCAGTCCAACCTAGCACCCAGCCCTAGCCAGTCAACTAGACCATGGCACTGAGTGCCTCAGACAGGCTTTGCTTGAACACCTCCAGGGACGGTGACTCCACCATCTCCCTGGGCAGGCCATTCCGATGCCAATCACTCTCTCTGGGAAAAACTTCCTCCTAACATGCAGCCTATGGATAAATTGAACAGGGGAGAGCACGAACACAGTCCCCCACTACCACAGATAATGCAGTCGAGTTTCCCGCATTTGGGGAAACCACAGGGGTCAGCACCCCTGGAGTGCAAAGGATGAGCCTCACCCTAGGAAAACCACCTGCCTGATCATGGTGTCTCCCCTGCCAGGTAAGTATGTGCATAGCTGTTCCAGTATGCACATGTAAGATGTGCATACCTGTTCCAGTTCAATTTGAAATAGCATATATCCTGACAGGCTAAGTAGAGAGACAGTATTATCTTAAAGCATCCCTTCTTCTGTTTCTGCAGATCCCCCCAATTTCTTTAGCTAGTAAACGTTCATGCTTGTTCTGCATGTATCTTGTAAAACAATGCTCCTTTTCTCTGCTTTTATGTGTTGTTTTTTTTCCATGTTTATCAAGTTCATGCCATTTTACAGAGAAAATCTGCAGAAAGCTTTCACAATACACATATAGCTGTGATACAAATAATGAGATGAGATTGTGGAGACAGCTCTTCAATGAAACAGCAAACTGTTACCTTAGCAACCTGCCATCATAAGCTTGGATTTTTAAATATTTCCAAAGAGGTACAATTTGGGGAGGAGACATAGAAACTAAAGGGTCAGCAAATGAAAAGCACTTTAAGTAATATTTTCATCCCTTCTTTATCCCAAGCAAAGCATTTCACCTGTGATGTGGCTCATTCCTGCAGCTGAAGGGTATTTTGTAATGACTCCTGAAGAAGTCATGGCCATGGATGTGAACAGAGCAGTGCTCCACACTGAAATTATTTTCTGACAAAATACACAGTCTCAAGTTGTGCTGGGGGAAGTCTAGGCTGGACGTTAGGAGGAAGTTGTTGGCAGAGAGAGTGATTGGCATTGGAATGGGCTGCCCAGGGAGGTGGTGGAGTCACCATCCCTGGAGGTGTTCAAGAATCATAGAATCATAGAATCAACCAGGTTGGAAGAGACCTCCAAGCTCATCCAGTCCAACCTGTCCCCCAGCCCTATCCAGTCAGCTAGACCAGGACACTAAGTGCCTCATCCAGTCTTTTCTTGAACACCTCAGTGCCCTGGTCTAGTTGACTGGATAGGGCTGGGGGACAGGTTGGACTGGATGACCTTGGAGGTCTCTTCCAACCTGGTTGATTCTATGATTCTATGATTCTATGAAAATACTCCCACTATTTCAGAGTCATCTGGAGCTACAAAAGGCCCCTGTGATTTCAGGGACTTGTACTTGCACAATAAAATACAAACCAAGCACAATTGGGAACTGCACAGATCCTACACTGGAAGCAAGTAATTATGATCTATTTCCTTGGTAATAACTTCTATATGATTTGCTTGTTTGCAAAAATCCAAGATTCAGAAGTTATTTAAAGAACAAAGGTCCCTTAAAGGATACATATCTTTTTTTTGAGGATCTAAAGTGATGAGGAGACAGAATTGCTTCAGTGTTTTGCTAATACTTTTCCCATAAGTGGATTTGTATGGTACATTAAACTAAATGGCATTAACTTGATGTTTGGTCTGGACCTTTGAAGTATACTGGATGATGTTTGATATTAAGCATTTATGCTAACTCAGATGCTTTGGTTTTTCTGCACCTCTGAGCTGGGCAATGTACCATGAACAATAAAGAAATGCACCTACCAAAAACAATTATGTGGAAATTCCTGGGTATGAGGGCCAAGGGACCAGTGTCATTACCACAGATTTAGAATTATCCTTTAATGTAGTTCAGAACTCTTGTTATTGTGTAAGGTCTTATAAATTGTCCTAGGAAGTACTCAGACTTTGTTCTCTCCATTTTCAGGAAGAGATGGCTGAAGAGTTGGCTGCAAGGTGCACAGGGTCAGCATGGCAGCCCAAAGCCTGCCACAAGCTCCCTCTGACCAGTCTTGTCTTCAGCCATCCTCCAGCTGCCTGCATATTAAATCATCACCCTCAGCCTCTCCTCATTAGGTGCATGTGCACCACATCACCTCTTTTTTTACCCTTTATTCTGCTTTTTCTCTGCATTACCTTATACCTCGCATCTCCACAGCAAGTTCACCTGCTTAATGCTCCCTGCATTTTTACCAGCAGTTGACAGGACAGGTTTTGTTCTCAGAGCTTTTCTACTCTTTCCCTTTTCTCATCTGCTTAAAAGATTTCAAAATCCATCCATTAACGAGCAGTAGATCACAAACTCCAGGTGACCCACACAGTGTCACAGCTGAGCACAAAGCTGTTGGAATGACAGTTGGAAAAGGAGAGCTGAATCAGGGGCAAAATACATGACAGCAGAATAAAAAATGTTCAAGCAGCTTTAAGTGCAAACAAGAAAGTGGAAAATGTGTGGCAGACAGTGCTCCTAATTAGCTTCTCAGATGAAGTGGGTGTTTAAATGTACATTAACCTTTTGAAACACAAATAAACAAACAAACCACCACCAAACAAACAAACAAACAAGCACACTTGCAAACTTAGTATTCCAAAGCAAAACTACTGATATTACATGATGTCTGGAGGGGACAGCATGTATGAAATGCATGTATAGCGCCTTATTTAGCCTGGAGAAGAGGAGGCTCAGGGGGGACCTCATTGCTGTCTACAACTACCTGAAGGGAGGTTGTAGCCAGGGGGAGTTGGTCTCTTCTCCCAGGCAACCAGCAACAGAACAAGGGGACACAGTCTCAAGTTGTGCTGGGGGAAGTCTAGGCTGGATGTTAGGAGGAAGTTGTTGGCAGAGAGAGTGATTGGCATTGGAATGGGCTGCCCAGGGAGGTGGTGGAGTCACCGTCCCTGGAGGTGTTCAAGAAAAGCCTGGATGAGGCACTTAGTGCCATGGTCTGGTTGATTGGTTAGGGCTGGGGGATAGGTTTGACTGGCTGATCTTGGAGGTCTCTTCCAACCTGGTTGATTCTATGATTCTATACTGTAATTTAAAAGCCATTAATAAGATTTAACTACAGAGGGAAAAAAAAATCTCTAAAACCTACAGAAATGCCACAGATTCCTGCATGAGCAAATAACTCCACTGTGTGCACTTGGTGAGTCACCACTGCCAGCAGGAACAGCCTTTAAGTGGAAATTCTGGGAAATCAGCTCTCAGCATTTAGCATACTGAAACAAATCACCGTTGCTAGAGAGCACTATGTAATCAAACACAAAGTAGTGTTGCTGTATATCTGTCACAGGCTCACGTACTTGCATTTCCATAACAACGAAAGGAAAAGGGAACTAAATGCATTTGGGAAAGAGTATCTGACAGAAGTCTCTGCAATTACTTGAACAGCCAGCTAACAACTCCAGCAGCCAGTATGCAGGGAGGGAAAGAATGGTTGGCTCTCGTCTCTTGCTGTTTTTCCTGATTTCAAAATAAACTGAGGCTGTAAAAATTCTTCCTACTTGCTTACTGGCATAACACATTTTTAAATCATATCAACCTTGATGAACTTAACACATCCTAACTGAAGCTAAAGTTACATATCCCTAACCGCTGCTACCATGACACAAAATCACTTTTCTTGTTGTTTGCTTCATAATATTTCACATTATCCATATCCATAACTTTCATCTTTATAAAAGCATATCTGCAATATGGATAAACCACCTGCAAAGCAAGAATCAGGAGCTGAACCTCACTTCTTGATAAGAGTATCTCCACTGGAACTCTTTATAAATGAAAGCCAAATTCACCACCCATCCCTATCATTTGTTTGCTAGAGAGCCTTTGGGCTGGCTCTGGCACAGCCTTTAATTATGCTTGGAAAGACCTTGACTTGGCCAGCTCAAGACAGCCTTGGCAGGCACCACCTCTCCTGTCCATGTCTGCATCAGCAGTTTGTGACCAACACCCAGCTGCCTAAGGGAGGTCATGCATGCCTTATTTTCACTCTGAATTTGCCTCCTTTCCATTTCAACCATCTACATCTATCTTATTACACACTGTTGCAGGTCTTTTATCCAAGTGTCCATCCCCATATGAACCACAGATCAGCTTATTTTCCCCTGAATGGCAAGGGAACAGCAGACTTCTACACAGGTTTTATTTGAATTCATGACTCCAAATTGAAGAAATCATTAAATAGCACAGGTCAACAGCCTGCCCCCTCCAGTCTGCAAGACCTGTCCAAGCAGTGCCTGTTTACACTCACATTCTGAGCCTGGACAACAAGCTACAGTGACTACTGATTCTGCTCCATCCTAATTTCCTCTTTTAAGTGTTGTTTCTTGTCATGTCACACGTTACACTGTGTTACACTGATGTTAACACAGTGAGTAATATGCTCAAGAATTTAGCAAATTAGTGAATGCTAATTTGATTGCCATTGGAAGTTGCCCTTCTTTATTGTTAAGAGCCATGGAAACTGGCCACTCTACTATTTTGTATGACATAGGTGAAAGGTTTACAACTGCCTTGCCATCACATTTACTAGCTGAAATTCAGACACATTAACTGGATTGTTTTCCTAAGGTAGTTTAAAATTGACATTAATGACTGAAAAGGTTCCCTATATAGCTCTTTGTGCTAGTTTGAAGCAGGCTAGAATGTTTTGGTGAGAAGAAATAGACTACAGGCTGTGGAAAGAAAACAATGGTGATGTCCACTTCACTCACAGGCTTGCTGAGAGGTATAAAAATATAAGTCAAAGCATAGATAAGACACTGAGCACCACTCTTGCTGGGGCTGCTGGTGAGCTGCATCTCTCTAACCTCACCCTCCATTTTTGGGTCTAATCCACTTTGCTTCCTAACCCCCTGGCCAAACCTCTATTCTTCTTTGGGACTGGGGTAAGGTTGAGAGGGGTAGGGGGAAGGTGAAGGGGAGGTTGAGAGCCCCTCCTGGGGACTCAGGTTTTTGGGAGGGCTGCTGTGTTTCTCTATTACCTTTTACCTTGTCTATTTCTGTCTATAACTGTATCTACTGTAAATATCTGCTTGTCTATTGTGCTAGCTGTAAATATAAGCTTCATTCATATTTCCAGAGCTGGCTGAGTCTAGTCTGGGTGATTTCTAAAGTGTGGGGGGGGGTGGGGAACACCCAAACCATCACACCCTTTAGTATTGTAAGTAAGAAGCTCAGCTACCTAATTAAAGAATTAGTGAGCCATAAACATTCATGAAGCCAAGTTTCAGTGGTTAAAAAAGCCAATACACTGGGTTTGATGGCTAAACTTGGATTTTTCAAACATAACTTTTCAGCAAAATCATTCTGCTTCTTCCAAAATAATTCATGTTATTAGATCATAGCATCATTTGATGAGAAAATCCAGGAGATAGGAAATGTAGAAGAAACACATGAAAGCTTTTCCTCTGAGCTATTTCCATAATGATTTTATGGCAAGAAGTATGGGAGTGTGGTGAAGTGATGTGCTCTGGAGCTACTCTTTGAAGCTTTCAGCAGCAAGTGGCTTCCTCCCCAGCATGTGTTTTAAATGTTTTGCTGGATTACAGTCCACCTGCACAGAACTATTCTGACCTTCTTACCCTTTCAATATTTCAAATATTTGACCTGCTTTCCTTCCTGCAGTTTTGCTTCCGAGAGCACTCTTGAAATAATTATGTAAATGTCATCTGAATGCATTTTCACTGCCATGTGCATTTGCAGCTCCCTTATGATGTTATCTTTTCAGAATGCCAGCAAAACGTGAACCAGATGTGCTGAGCACAAAATGCCACAGCAGGGATTTCCCTCACAGCAATCATGATATGGAAGTTCTTAGAGGCTCGCCATGAAGTAATGAGGCTATTTTTAGTCCTAAGAATATGACAGAGGTAAAGGAGCTTGAAGTATGTATGTGTGTGTGTGTGTATAAATACACATACATAAATATACATACATACACATATATTATTATATTATAAACACACATGTATATGTATATACACATACATACATATACAAACATATACACATAATATATATAAATATATGTGATGGTTTGGGCGTTCCCCACCCCCCCATACTTCAGAAATCACCCAGACTAGACTCAGCCAGCTCTGGAAATATGAATGAAGCTTATATTTACATCTGGCACAATATAGAATCATAGAATCAAGCAGGTCGGAAGAGACCTCCAAGATCATACAGTCCAACCTAGCACCCAGCCCTAGCCAGTCAACCAGACCATGGCACCAAGTGCCTCATCCAGGCTTTTCTTGAACACCCCCAGGGATAGTGACTCCACCACCTCCCTGGGCAGCCCATTCCAATGCCAATCACTCTCACTGGGAAGAACTTCCTCCTAACATCCAGCCTAGACTTCCCCCGGCACAACTTGAGACTGTGTCCCCTTGTTCTATTGGTGGTTGCCTGGGAGAAGAGACCAACCCCACCTGGCTACATCCTCCCTTCAGGTAGTTGTAGACAGCAATGAGGTTCCCCTTGAGCCTCCTCTTCTCCAGGCTAAACAACCCCAGCAGATATTTACAGTACATACAGTTATAGACAGAGATAGACAAGGTAAAAGGTAATACAGAAACACAACAGCCCTCCCAGAAACCTGAGTCTCCAGGAGGGGCTCTCAACCGCCCCTTCACCTTCCCCCTACCCCTCTCAACCTTACCCCAGTCCCAAGGAAGAATGGAGGTTCAGCCAGGAGGGTTAGGAAGCAAAGTGGATTTGAAAAGAAATGGAAGGTGAGGTTAGAGAGATGCAGCTCAGCAGTTCCCCAGCAGCAGCCTAAGTGAGAGTGGTTATCTATGTTTTTATTTCTTGTTCCTATACATCTCAGCAAGCCTGGGAGAGAAGTAGACATCACCCTTGTTTTCCTTTCACAGCATGTAATCTCATTCTTCTCATCAAAACATTTTAGCTAGCTTCAAACTAGCACAACATATATTGTATGTATATACAGGTATATATAAAAATATATGCATACAATACATATATACATAAATATCTACTCTCTGATGAATAATATCGCTCTGCAGGCAAATACTTCAATGAAAAAATAAAGTCCAACCTAAAATTTCCCCTCTATTTTAAAATCTGCCACTAGTACTATGGAGTTCTTTAATATTTATAGGCAGTTCATTTTCTGCATTCACTTATAAGTAGACTAAAATGGTGAATAACAAAAGTTGAGCTATAGATTGTTGGCTTCCCATATAATTGTATACTGGCATTCATTAGTCAGTTGGCTTTTGAAATTGCTCCAACTGGCTAAGCACTACTTCTGTATTTGATTGCTAAAGACCTCTGGTTTAGACCTCCTGGGTAAAAGCACAACCAAGCCTTTCATCAAAGTGTCTGTTGCTTGTGACAGTTTGTTTATGTGTGTTGGACTCAATCCTAAATAGCATCATAAGTTCTTCACAGAGAGAGTGATTTGCCATTGGAATGGGCTGCCCAGGGAGGTGGTGGAGTCACCGTCCCTGAAGGTGTTCAAGAAAAGACTGGATGAGGCACTTAGTGCCATGGTGTAGTTGACTGGACAGGGCTGGGTGCCAGGTTGAACTGGATGGTCTTGGAGGTCTCTTCCAACTTGGTTGATTCTATGATTCACAATTCCATTCCACAGTCAAAAGTGAGACTAGTACTGGCTTCTATCACTCTTCAGCAAAGATTGACTACTTATTCTACTTGCTCATATAGTACCCAGTGCTGTAGAAGCCAGACTGGAAGTGAAGCATTTATCCAGTCCTGAAGTTCATGGAATGAAGCAAGGCTCTGCAGACAGTCCTTTGCCATACAATCCAGTCTGTAGCCCCACTAATACTAATGGCAAGTAAGCTGCTCCATTTCTTTTTCTGCATTAAACCTGTATTTAGTCATAAACCCAGTAAGGACATCAATGACAGCTGCAGAATGACTATAGTTTCTACTAAAGCTGCATTACGTGGAGTATCTCTGATGATTTGACTCAATGTGTTACAAAATGAGGTAGTGCTGGTGCTAACTGTGATTTCATGTGCGTCGTCTCAGTCACTCATCATCTGCAAAGAGGTCTTTCTCTGGGTGTTTTTTTTTAAAGAACAAAATGAATACTCTGAATACAAAGAGGATGAAAAGATGTAAAAAGTTCTGTAGGGTTACCAGAAAAGGTCCTACTCTGACCCAATGCATTAAACTTCTCAAGGTAAAAAGTTAAAGTGATGTTTTATAGCTTTTTTGCAGACATGAAGAGATTCTGCTTAGTGGTTTCATTCTTTTTTTTCTCCTTTCACTTTTTAATTATGTTTATATTGGGCTTGAGCCTTGTCCCACAAAGCCTGCCACAGACTCAGATGGTTATTCAATCTTTTGACAAGATGTTGGAGCTGGCAGCAAGCTCTCACACATCTGCCATTCAAACTCTCAGAAGTATAGCTGGATTAAGGTATGTCCTGTCTTATTAGCTTAATGGTGGCTGAGTTAGAAAAATCTGTGCTCTCATGCACAGATTTCTATGGCTGTTCAGGACTGAAGTTCTGTTGAAGTGTCTCAGGGTTGCTCTTACAACCAAAGGCTAAAGTTTAAGCAGAATTGGTTAAGCAATGCAGAGCTGGACAAATAGGACCAAAGCATCATGTCTTCAGGCCATGTGTTTTCATATAGGATGACATGTTCTAAGGCAGAAAGAACAACTTTAGCACATTTTAGATATCTCTCATAATCATATGGATTTGTATATAGATTTCCACATTTATTTTTAGTTATGTGACTACGATAGAGGCTAGACATGTTTCTGAATTGGTATTGAACATGTCTGATTTGCACCAACTGTGGGAAATGCTTGTTTATGATGGAAAGAGGAAAATCAGTGCTGTGGACTGAAACAGTGACTAAACACTGATAAGAGGTTTGAGAAGGCTCTCAAAGTCTGGTGAGAATATTGCAGAGGGAGGATGCAGGGGTGCAGGCTTGCAGTGTAGTTTTAAAGGGAAAAGAAGCACGGGAGTATGTTAAATTCTGATTCTTTGAAATGGTAAAATTCTCACTGAATCAAGGGAGACCAGAACTTCATCCTACATGCTAATGTGCATGTTTGTTGATGAGAAAAGTGTCACAGAATTTGGACAAATGAAAAGTCATTCAGCATCTCAGGCAAGTTTAGTTCTGTTTGAAAAACAATTGCAATAGGAACTGTTAGTCAGTTTAGAACTTAAGTATCAGGACTGCTGGATAACCTATGACTCTCCAAGTCATGAAAATGTTTTTCTGTCATCTTCAGAAAACACCTCTGAAACCAAACCCACATTCCAACAGATCTCTTGATTTCAATCCTGAAGGCAGCATTTCTAGCTCCTTTCTTTTGTCCCTTTCCAATCCATGATTTCAGAGATAAATAGCCTTACAAGTGAGCCATAAAAACAGAAGGTGAAAATGAGCTATAAGGATCCTGCAGAATGCAGAGACGAGTGTGGTCTAGGAAGGGTGGACTGCACAGAAAGGAAATGAGACATTTCTTACTCTGGTCTGCTTCTCCAAGCTATTTCTTAATGCCAGCTCTGGGAGACAGGCCATGGCATCTTCCACTGCTCTCAACAGTCCTCACCTTGAAATGTGCAACAGTCAAGGCATTGTGTTCTGCTAGACTGCATGGGCTGGCAATAGATTTTTGCTTTGTAAGCAGACAAGCTGTGCTTGTTTTTCCCTTTTTCTTTTTTAGTTTGGAATAAATAGCATTGAAATTTTGGATACAAATAATATTTAGCATGGAATAAAATGTGCTTGTAGAGGTTGAAGCAAGCCCTATTAACTTTATTTGCACTTTCCCTGCAGAAGTTGTTTCTGTCAATTTATTTTCCTTTCAGCTGAGCTAAAAGGAAAAAGCAGGTTAACACAGATGGTTGTCAGCAAAGTGATGACTGCAGCTGAGAATGAGTATACAAAAATACACAGCTTGCTAAACTGTGTATTGTTTAGGTTCCATGTGTATAAAATGTCAAAAGAAATAAAATTTGGAGAATATATTTAGAAGTCTTTTTTTAAGGGCTGTTAAAATTATTGTTGTAAAATGGAAGGGTAGTCATATGTAAAATAAAATGCAGGATGCTGGAAACAGGACAAATCCTGCATTCAAAAACTTCTAAAAGCAGAACAAAGAATAGTCTCTTTAATGTAAAGCTAAGCCCCTGAAGAAGTGATCTGGGTCTTTGACAAGTGCTGATCACTCACAGACTTATTGCAGTCACCTGGAAAGCGATCAATCTATTTGAAAATCAGACCATTAAATTAAAGTTTTCAATGTAGATTTTTGAACCCTACTTTTAGGATTCTGGTTTTAAAGGATCTCTTGGATCACATAAATGATAGAATCATAAAATCAACCAGGTTGGAAGAGACCTCCACGATTATCCAGTCCAACCTAGCACCCAGCCCTATCCAGTCAACTAGACCATGGCACTAAGTGCCTCATCCACTGTTTTCTTGAACACATTGATGACATTGTGCTTGAACACATTGATGACATTTTCTTGAACACATGATGACATTGTGCTTTAATAGACCAAATAAACTTTGTCAGGAGAAAAACTTTTAATTATCTAAAATCAACTTCCTCAAGCTTGAGTGCTGCCAAATTCGAGGTGGGTGGAAGGCTTTGTCCACACTGGAAAGCTGCAGCACTTTAACTACAATTGATCTTATTTTAACTTAGATCTATCTTGAACTAAGGCTAAGCCTAGTGCAGACACACTGAAATCGATTGTAATGTTGCCTGTGTCAATTTAGCTCCTTTAAATGTACATGTATTAGCAGATTGCATCAGTTCAACTAGATTGATCTTTAAATTGCTTTGTCTAAAGTTGTGCCATTTCTAGGGAGGTGAGGATTGTGTTTGGAAGAGAGGGCTGACAAAGCTGCTTACCTTTCTCTTGCCTGTCAGCTCCTCAGAGTACTACCCCAACCAGTTGATAAATGTGTATCAGTACAACCATCATTGTCATATAACCATCATCAACTACACTAGAATTTCCTGAACACTCCCAGGAGAAAAGCCACTGAGTTGTACACATTTCTGTTTCAATTCTACCAAAATTAGTGAATTATTTTACTGTTTACATAAATTTGAACCACAGTGCACATAAGATATTGTCAACACATTTTATAGTCAGAATTTTGGTCAATAGATCAGTGATGACTCATGAAAGTTTGAAATTGATTCTGGGTTTGATCTGCTGCCTCTGTGAGCTCCAGAGAAGAGTGACAATCAAGCATAAACCAATTGCATGTCCTTTCCCCAGCAGCTTTCAGAGTAGTGTAATCTCACCTTCATCCAAGTGGGATAAAAACAAGGTACAGAAAATAAGTATGAGATAATGAATTTCTCTTACTTTGCCAGATGATTAATAAATGAGGTTATTTTCCTCCTTGACTCTTGGAATTAGATGTGACTCAACACCTTAACACAATCAGTTTGTTCTGAAACCCTGATAATAGGAACCCATCTGCTCAGAGACATAAAGGAGAATTCATTATATGCACAGTAATTACTTTCAATGAAACATAAAGAGATTGCATACGCAGCCTCTTAGAGTTGAACATGCTGTCGGAACAACTACCTTGATGTGTGGAATAAGAGGAACTCAAAAAGGTGATAGCTAATAATAACATTTAAAGGAGAACATATATCTTGTGCATTATCTGCTCTGTCCCTAACTGCAAAGAAACTCATCTCTCTGCAGGATTTCCAAAAGGCTGCTGCTGCACACCTCCTCTGAAGACAACTCTTTTCTCTATCTATTTCATAGAATCATAGAATCAACCAGGTTGGAAGAGACCTCCAAGATCAGCCAGTCACACCTAGCACCCAGCCCTAGCCAGTCAACTAGACCATGGCACTAAGTGCCTCATCCAGGCTTTGCTTCAACACCTCCAGGGATGGTGACTCCACCACCTCCCTGGGCAGCCCATTCCAATGGCAAATCACTCCCTCTGGCAAGAACTTCCTCCTAACATCCAGCCTAGACTTCCCCTGGCACAACTTTAGACTGTGTCCCCTTGTTCTGTTGCTGGTTGGCCAGTTCTTGCACATTCCAATATAACTTCCATATCCCCCAGCCTATAGAGTTCCCTCAGGACACCTCAGATGGTTTTAGTTACCTTCATGAACTCGGTCGGTGCTCAGATGCAAACATGTCTTTCTATTCCATCAGACTCAAAAAGTAATAATTGGATATAATTCCCTTTCTCAAGGCTGAAATATTTTTACTTTTGTATAGATGCAGACAGCCCTAATAAAAGTTGAGGTCTATCCTTTGGAACCTGCAGTAAAATCATAGATGTGTTGCAGTGCATTTTACACCAAGTGCATTTGAGCGGTCACCTGTGAGTACATTTGTATTGTGATGGACAACAACTGGTATGAAAATGGACATTTTCCTATAAAAGAAGGAAGAATAAAATGTCAAATATAGAGACCCAAGTTAGGTGCCTAATCCCTGTAGCTTTTTCCCCCCAGCTGGCAAAGACTCCACTGCTGCATCAGAATGGAGCTTTTGTACATGATTGAGCATAAAGTCTTAAAGCCATTTAAAGAGTGGTACTGTCAGCTTCTTCTAGTTTCTTTACTAGAGCAGGACCAAAGCCTTGGATTATGAAGGAAAACAATCTGGGTTGAGTGGTCCAGAACTGGACTGGAACTTAATCTGGGAGGGGATGGACAGAGTGAAAACAACAATTCTTTGATCTTCCTGATATACCATCCAGATGGTCCTCACTAATTATATTTTCTCTTGTGGTTTTAATTATCAAACATGTACAAATATTTACAGTGGACTAAAACACATCTTTGTTTAAATGTCACTTTTTAATGGTGTTTTATCCTTTGAACAGTACAGTTAATAAGATTCTTTATTATATTTTCACTCTGTGAGCCAGTTTCTTCCCCCTGTACTTCCATTTTGTTTCTTCATATCATTGCAGTGAAACATGGGATGAGAAAAGGCTGTTATTTTTGTGAATCAGGCTGGCTTTTAAACTGCCTAAATCTTCCTTTCAGCCAGGCATGAAGTTGCTAAAACAATTAACACGTCTGAGGTTGAAAAGACACTTAAGCACTTTGTCAGATTGGGTCTTAAATAGAAGCTTATGCCAATAAGTTTCAGAGAGTGTTCTTTGACTTGGCTCTTTACATCCAAAACATTCATGCTCAGTGAAAACAAGAATATTCTGGACACAGTGCTGAAAGGATTTGCTGGATAATTCTATAGCAGCTAGGTTTTCCAAAAGGTAATACCTTCTAAACTTGATCAAATATCACTCCCTCAGAGGATTTACTTTTGGGGCACATGTGAAATACAACTATTCAGCCTTAACAGAACTCCTGGCCTAGTTACAGTTTCCCTTCTTTTTTAATTATATGATAAAAGCTCTCAGAACTGCTGGAATTAAATACCCAGTGGCACTTTAAAACAATACCATTAATGACAGATTCTTGACAAAACTACAAGTAAAATTCTGTCTCCACCCAGACTGATGATAAAGCTGCCACTGTCTTTCCTTAGGGATAGGATTATGCTCTCAGCTAAGGCAAATATATCATGTGGGTGTATATTCTTCCACCTGATCTAGTAGAAAGTGCCCCCATCCATGGCAGGGAGGTTGGAACTAGATAATCTTTAAGTTAATTCCAAGTATGAAGTACTTTGTGTTCCTTATTCATATCTGAGTCTGCTAGAAGTGCACTGTTAAAGTTCCCTTGAATAGATGGGGCAAAAGCATCCCCAGGTTGATAGACCTGGACCACACACAAGGAATTAAGAAAGCTTTATGGGGATAGTTTGGTTTTCTACTGGTCCTACAGCTACCCCTTAACAGGTTCTCCAGGACAAGTGACCGCTCCAGCCACAGGGGCCGCAGGGATGAGGAGGATGATGAGACACCAGTGAAAGTATTCAGTGTTACACTGGATGGTGCTTTAAGCAACCTGATCTAGTGGAAGATGCCTCTGTCCACAGCTGGGGGCCTGGATGAGACTGTCCTTAAATCCCTTCTAGCTTCATCATTCTGTGATTCTACGATGCTGTGACTTCTCAAAGGTTCCCAGGAGTCAAGGGAGCCCTTCTCTGATGGTTAGGTGCACTGGCCCCATTACCAGCCTCATCCAAAATCTTTCATCCTCTCCCTCCACACCTGCTTCCATGCCCCATCTTCAAACTCCCCTCACCTGGAAGACAAGTGCAGATAGAAGTGCAGATGCTTACATGCTTTGAGAGATGATGTGTTACAGTAGCTTGAAAGCACAGATCTGGCCTGTGCCAGAGGGGCTGCCTTTACCTTGGAGTTTGCAGGATTACATGGATGCTGTCTGTAGTTCAGCTGAATTTTTTGCTTAGCATTAAATGTGGCATAAAATAGGTTATTTATAACTGGTAACGCTGAACTCAGTATTTTTCAAACCCTCTAAAGAAATTCAGAAAGGCATGTGGTTGAAGACAACTTTGTACATTAATTGCTGCATTTTAATGCTGTTTGTTTTAAGACAAGCCCTGTGAGTTTGCACACTGTCATGCAGTGTAATCTGTTCTGCTATTAAATACAATTGAAGGAAATAGAATCATAGAATCACAGAATTAACCATGTTGGAAAAGACCTCCAGGGTCATCAAGTCCAACCTATCACCTAATACTTTCTAATTAACTAAACCATGGCACTAAGTGCCTCATCCAGTCTCCTTTTAAACACCTCCAGGGATGGTGACACCACCGCCTCCCCAGGCAGCCCATTCCAATGACAAATCACTCTTCCCATGAAGAATTTCTTCCTAGTGTCCAGCCTAAATCTGCCCTGGTGCAGTTTGAGGCTGTGTCCTCTTGTTCTATCACTGGGTGCCTGGCAGAAGAGACCAACCCCCACCTGGCTACAGCCTCCCTTCAGGTAGTTGTAGACAGCAATGAGGTCACCCCTGAGCCTCCTCTTCTCCAGGCTGAACAACCCCAGCTCCCTCAGCCTCTCTTTGTAGGGCTGTGCTCCAGGCCCCTCACCAGCTTTGGTGCTCTTTTCTGGACATGTTCAAGCACCTCAACATCTTTCTTAAATTGAGGAGCCCAGAACTGGACAGAGTGTTCAAGGTGTGGCCTGACCAGCGCTGAGTACAGGGGCAGAGGACTTCCCTGGTCCTGCTGGCCACACTATTCCTGATAACAGGCCAAGATGCCATCGGCCTTCTTGGCCACTTGAGCACACTGCTGGCTCATGTTCAGTCACCTGTCAACCAGTACCCCCCAGGTCCCTCTCTGCCTGGCTGCTCTTCAGTCACTCTGTCCCCAGCCTGTAGTGCTGCTTGGGGTTGTTGTGGCCAAAGTGCAGAACCCTGCACTTGGCCTTGTTAAAACTCATGGCACTGGACTGCACCTACCTATCCAGCCCGTCAAAATCCCTCTGCAGAGCTTGTATCCACCCATTGCAGTGCTCCAGTCATATGATTCACTCCACCATGTTTCTGTGATGTCCACTACATCATAGATGTCCTGTTGTACCACGGCTTCCAGCTCATCTTGTTCCTTACCCATACTGCATGCATTAGTGTACAAGCATTTCAGCTGAGCCTAACAGATGAATGAGTTCTATTATTAACTGATATGAACTCTCTAGTTTGTGAGTCAGGAAGAATGATGGAAGGCTGCAGGGATGCATTAGAGATATCAGGTATGAAAACTGTGCTGCCACCTACTACAATTAACTTTCATCTTACATTTTTCAGCACAAAAATCTGCCTTGGTAGTTTCCTCCTGTCAAATTGTAAAAGTTTAAAATATCAACTATCTCTCTAGGTTGCTGGGTTGGGTTTTTTTCCCCCTCTGTCAGAGATAGTAAATAAGGTCCACCCAAACACTGTTTTGAAATGCTACAGTCTGAACCACAGAAGTTGGCTAAATATAATGGATTGGCAATAGCCCCAGTTTTGAGCACAGATTGCTAAAATAACAATAGAAACCAAGGCAGTACCTAGCAACTAGACTTGGGCGTGTGTACTGATTACACTGATAAGTATTAGATGTTTCATTCCCATTAAGTTTCTGGTGAAATCTTTTTTCTCCATCCAGGACTGGTGTCAGTAAGAATGAGAGAAGACACAGCATCAAAGCTGGCAATCATTCAGAGTATTAATTGTCTGGGTGATATCTTCAACTCAGACAAAATTTCCAGTTCCAGAGTATCTCCCTCTGCCTGAAATATTTGATATGCTACCCTGAGATCATCACTGCGAGTTTGAAAGTGTCTTTGATACAGGAGACTTACTCAAGGACCACAAGAGTCGTGAGTACATCTGCTGGAGTGAATGCCAGGACTCCATAGGGATAGTTAGAATCCTTCCTGTTCTCTCATTCCTATTGTCCAAGTTCTGAGTGATTAAACTGTTTAATTCTGTGCAATTGCTTCCTGTGGACCAAAAATCCAAAGAATCCCTGGGAATTGTCCCCATTTTGGAATATTAATAATAAAAAATAATATTCGTGCACAAATTAATATTTGGAATTCATAGCAGTTATCCATTTCTGATGGTGATGGTTTGGGTGTTCCCTGTCCCCCCACCCCCCCACACACTTTAGAAATCACCCAGACTAGACTCAGCCAGCTCTGGAAATATGAATGAAGCTTATATTTACAGCTGGCACAACATACAAGCAGATATTTACAGTAGATACAGTTATAGACAGAAATAGACAAGGTAAAAGGTAACACAGAAACACAACAGCCCTCCCAGAAACCTGAGTCTCCAGGAGGGGCTCTCAACTGCCCCTTCACCTTCCCCTACCCCTCTCAACCTTACCCCAGTCCCAAGGAAGAATGGAGGTTTTGCCAGGGGGTTAGGAAGCAAAGTGGATTTGAAAAGAAAATGGAGGGTGAGGTTAGAGAGTGAGATCCAGCTCAGAGCTCACCAGCAGCAGAGGAGAAGACTCCCTTACCTATGTTTTGCTTTTATTCTTATACATCTCAGCAAGCCTATGAGTGCAGTAGACATCATCCTTGTTTTCCTTTCACAGCCTGTAATCTAATTCTTCTCACCAAAACATTCTAGCTAGCTTCAAACTAGCACACTGATATATGTGCTTCTCAGGCACAAGGGTTTTGTCTGTTACCATTGGATTTGCCTCTCTCACTCTTTTCCTGCAAAAATGAGAATATTGACAAAACTGGCAGCATCAGTGCATGCCCATTAATTTTCAAAGAGACAAATCTCTTCTCACCTCCATATGGATAAATATAAGAAGAGCTTTTTCAGGTACATGTTCTACAGTCAATAATGTCATCAGAATCATTTCAGCATTATTTAGTCTATCAACCTACCTGCTGATTTCATAAGTACAAATACAAGAGAGTTTAAAAGCAATTGCAAGTTAATTCTATAAGATAGACAAAGTTTTGGCTATCCTATAAGATAGACAAAGTTTAGCTATGAGCAGTATCAGTGGCAGTTTTGCTTTTTAGGGGGAGGGAGGGAAATACAGAAGGGTCAAAGACTAAATCATGGGGGTTGCAGAGGGAGGTCAGTGGGGTCAGAAGGATTTGCTGCTTTCACAACGGACACTGGAACCAGTAATCTGCTGTCATGCCACATGTACTGCTCTTTAATAGAATTTGACACTGATGCATGGGAAGTAATCTGAGTAAGGAGCTAAAAAGACAATTACTGCAGCCATATGAAAAGTACACTGGAGCTGTGAAGATGTTAAAATAGAATTAAAGACCAAAACAAACTAGTAAACCCATAACACTACTTGCCAGTACAGATGGCACGCCACATAAAGAGGGTGCTAGAGAAAACTCACTTAAATTATAGAATTAGAATCATTAGCATCATCACAATTTGAGTGAAAAAAACATGGGAAACCAGGGAGCAGCAGGGACTAATATCAATAGTACCTTCACAAAAATCCACCTCATCTCAGTTGTCTCTTTAATATCAATAGTTTCTCTCCTGCTAGCCACATCAACCCTAAACTTAGATATACTGTTAGCCATTATATATGAATAAGCAAATCAGACTGGATATGAGGGCCCAAATTTGGAGTTGATGTGTAGGACTGAAAAAGTGCTGTGAGTTTATGACTGATTTTCAAATGTGTGAAGTTAGATCAGCCACAAGTGCTCAGGGTGACCCATTCCTCCAACGCAATCCTAATTGCAGCTCTGCCAATAGGTTTTCAACTGAATGTCAGGGATGGGTTCAGAGGAGCCTGCACCTCCATGAGTGGCACACTGCCTACTCCAGCCTGGCTCATCCTTCAAGCCCAAACAGGCTTTTATTGTAAAGATGTCACTTAGTTCTTACATCACAGACATAAATACTCACCTGAGCTGAATCCATCTATCCAGATGAAGACCTTTAGCTAAACATTGAGCTCTCTGGAACTGAGTTTATTCTACATTCCTTTATTTTTTTTTTTTGTAGCTCTGTGAAGTATGAAATATTGCTACAGACATTTGCTCAGACTCTCCTGTTGACACATTGCTCTACCATGTGTCACACCAATATCTTGCAGTGTTGATATAACTGTTGTCAGAAGCATGACATGGCATATAGATCTGAGAGGCGACAGTGGATCTGAAGAGATGTAGATTTACATCCATTAAGTGGGGAGTCTAAAAGCATTTTCCTTTCATCTAACAAAATGGGGCCAAAAAAATGTTTAAATGTGCACAACATTCTGTGCTTATATCTAAAAATATTAACTGGCTTCCTTCAACAGAGCATTCATGAGTTTTTTTGTTCCCTTGTGAAATAAGTGACTTGCCTGAAAACAGCTCAGAGCATGGGCTCAGACTAGTCAAGCCCTGGGGAACCAGCCCAGCACACGTTTCCCAAGAGGAGTGTGAAAGGCTGAAGACCTGACCCCACAGAAGTCACTTAGGGCTAAGATTTCCTCTCTGATCTCTGCAATCAAACAGTTACCTAGGTTTTTCTAATCTCTTTTCACTTTCCTGCTGGTAGTAAATTTCTAAACTTTACTAATCCCTACAGGTATTTAAGATTCAGCTACAAACCTGAAAATCAGCCTAACCAGATCTGTGTTTTAAGCCTGAAGCACAGGTGGTGGGTTTTTTTCCAAGTCAGATATTTACACTGGTTTAATGCTCCTGGTCAAAAGAGATTGCTCTTGCTCTCACTGTTGCACAGATGAAATGAAAAAGTTGAAAACACAGCAAGGATTTGGGAGAGCATCACTCTCTCTACCTCATTGTCTCAGCAAAAAATATATTTGTATTGATTCTGTCCCTAAGAGTAATTAGATTAAAACAATCTCACTCATCCCTATTCCCTCTTTTGTGAGCTCTGTCAGACAGCCTCAGACATTTGATGCTGAGAAATGCACTTTGCACTGTTACTCAGCAGCACTCAAAATCCCTAACAATGCCAGAATGCAGCTGGGTGAAATCTGAAGCTGACTGCTTCAAGGCACCATTATTACTAATGGTCCTTTTTTTATTTGGAACTTTGAAATCAAATGAAACTGGCAGGAATTTGAAGTGCAAAGAAAAGAGGCATTGGAATTTGTAAGTATCATTAAAGAACAATACTCCAGCTTTATGAGATACTTGGTCAGGTTACAGCTCATCACAGAATAGGTACCCAGAATCTTCTGAAACATTCAAGTATCTCAGTGCAGGTTTCCAAGGTGAAATTACAGCTTTAGCAGTCTACTTTAAAGTATATGGTTAAAAAACCTCACACACACACACACACACCCTTGCCATAGTCCTGCTGCTAAGTGACAGGTGAAAATGTAGAAGGCTGGGAACGTAATCCAATTAGGCTGTAGTATCCCCTTGAATGCATTTATCTGTCAGTACCTATGTTACCACTATCATAAGAGATACCCTCTTGGAGCACAGCCTCAGCATCTCAGACACTGTACAAAAATCTGCAAGGAAGTCATTCTCTTGAAGTCCACTTGACAGAGGAAAACTTCAACAGAGGCTGGTATCGAAGTCTACAGCTAACTTGTGCTGGTTTGAGGCTAATTATGTTACTGAGTGCGCTAGTTTGAGGCTAGCTGGAATATTTTGGAGAGAAGAATTACATTACAGGCTGTGAAGAGGAAACCATGGTGATATCGACTTCATTCATAGGCTTGCTGAGATGTATAAAAACAAGAGCATAAACATAGATAAGACAGCTGCTGGTGTGGGTCTCTGGGTGCCTGTACTTTTCTCTCTGGCCTGCATTCTGTGTAAGTAATCATTCTCCTTTCTAACCCCCCTGGCTGATCCTCCAGATTCACCTTGCACACAAGGCAAACTCTGGGACAAGGCAAAGGAGTGGAAAAGAGGTTGAAGGGTGGTTGGGAGCCCCTCCTGGGGACTCTGGTTTCTGGGAGGGGTGTTGTGTTCCTGTATTACTTTTGAACTTGTCTATTTCCTTATATAGCTATATATATTGGGAGATGTTGAGGTGCTGGAACATGTCCAGAGAAGGGCAACAAAGCTGGTGAGAGGCCTGGAACACAAACCCTATGAGGAGAGGCTGAGGGAGGTCTCTTCCGACATGGCTGATTCTATGATTCTATGCAGCCAGTATCATTTACATGCTCAATCAATCCTTTCATCCCTTTCATGTCATTTCATTCCACCTACAGTATATAAAATTGGCAGGAACTTAGAAACTGTACCATGCTTTGGAATTTTAAGACGCAACAATAACAACATGGTGTCTAATAACAGGGACATAGGAGCACGATGCAATTGCTAGGTGTAACAAAATAACCTCACCATTTAGAAAATGCTCTATCAGTCATAAGGCTTTCTATTATAATTTTGTACTGGAAAGCAAACCTACCAACTCAGTGCCAAATACAAACAGAGGAAAATATGTGTTGACTAAATAGCTGGGAAATTAAAAGGCAGAATACATTTTCACATTATTTGTTACTTCTAATATTTGCATGGATATATTCCCGCTCACAGAGGATCCTGCAGCTTATATAAACACCCATTTTTTGCTTCTAAACATATTATCCATAAAAATCAGTTTCTTGGCTTGCAGAGTTGAAAGCTAAAGTACTCCTGAATCTATTTGTTCTGCCAATTTCAGATGTTCAGGTTTGTTTGTTTGCTTCCCCAGGCAGTACTGAATGCACCTTCAGTAACTTGGGTACTCAGATTGGAAAATCTGACACAGGTTATAATAATAAATGTTGAAGAGTGATGACATGCATCTGGTGAGTTGCAACAGGACTGTTTGGAATGGTTCTGGATAGTTGATGTCATCACTGTATGATACTTCCAGCTGTAATAAGTACAGAGAACGAGAGTGGCAGATCAGTGCACAGTGTTACTTTGGTGGCAGGTCTCTGGCAGTAAATAGCAGTAACTAGGAAAAGTTCACATCACACACGAAAAGCTAGGACAGCCAGGATGCAGCTTCTGTGCTTGCAGCAGTCAGAGCTGAGAGACCATCTTGGGTAATGCCCTAAATATTTAAGCTGTAGTTGAGGCTAGACTGCAGCAGTTGCACTATCGCTCGATGATCCCTCCATGTCAGAGAAAGGGAGTCAGGAAAAGGAGAGAAGAGCCATGGGTTAAATTAAAATACTGAATTAAGTGAAACAAAACTGACACCAGTGCCAATACATACAAAGTTATGCTCACTCCAGCAAAGGTAACAGCACTTAACACTAAACAGGAAAGCAGTCCTCAAGAACAAAAGGAAGAAAAGGCTTGCATGGGTTTATTAGATTTGCTCTTCTAAACAGGCATTTGCTTTAGTTTGGTTTTAAGAGACATAGCAATTCTTTTGTGAGAAAAAAGCCTTCTTCTGGGACTCTCCTCATTCAAGCACAGATAGGGCCTATTAGTGTGCTCAATGATTATCTGCACACTTCTCTTTTACAATTAGAGACATTACCTTTTACCTGTCATTTCACTGACCGGGAGAACATACATGCACTTCAATGCATGCAGTTATGCTTCTGTCACAATTACATTTAGCTGGCCTACTGTTTTGTGACTATGACAATATTTTCCTGTAAACACCAAACTTCATTATCTCACTGTTCAGACCCCAATATAGAAAAAGAGGAAAAGACATGGAGAGAGCATTCCTTCCATTTAAAAGACTGGCTGTTTCATTTCCAGCCAACCATCTAATCTCCCAGTTTAACCACTGTCCCATACTGCCATTTGTGGCAGTATACTCAGCATAAGAATAAAATGTGATGATCTGTCATGGTTGTGTTTCCTTGTAATCATGCACTAGATGTCTAGGAGACTTTTTTGCTTCACTAAGGAAAGACTGAAGAAAGTCAAGATCCTTTGGCTGCATTCTTGCAAGTTAATGAGCTTCTGTTCCCAGCCATACCGAGTGACAACAGCTCATTGGTAGCTGGAATATTTGATACCACAATTGTTAGCTAAACTCATCTGTCCAAAAGTGTGAAGTCTAAAGTAGTAATACCATCAGGATGGAGAATGACTTATTCAGGAAGCAATTAATTTTGGCCTTTAACAGTACAATCCCTATTCATCTTCACTGAAATAAAAGCATTCAGATAACTTTATTAGCAGATTAAACTTTAGAAAGGTAGTGTAATGAACCTCACTGGATACACTGCCACTGGAAGAAATACTACTGGAAACAGATGTAACTGTAACAGCATCATCCTAAATCACCATTTTCAGTAAAAACAACATGTGATATGAGCAGCAGCTCATAGGTGTGTATTGTTGTATATCCTCCTATCTTCCTACACTGCTCTCTTAACTGCTTTGCTTCCTCCATCTCTGTCTCTCTTTTATTTCCTGAGTGAATGGCAGCCTGCAGCACATCTTGTAGCATGATCCATATGTACCAAGTGGCCAGCTGGTATGAGGCAGCTGGCACACAGGACAGAAAGCACTATTCTCAAATGCAGACTGATATCATTCCTCATTGAAATTTGTGTGGGTTTTTTTTACATATACATATATATATATATGTATATAACTGGTAGCATACTCTTATTTCAGATACCAACAAAGATGTCTAGTTGATTTCAAAGTTGCAGATACAATTGCATAAGCCTTATTTCACTAAGTCAAGCTTTCTAAATGTCTTTGGCATAATAAACAATATATTTCTAACACTGCCTGTTATGTACTCCCTCCTTCCTCCTCCCCCCCCCAACACATCTTTTCCTACAGCGTATCCTTGTTTTGGGAAAGCAGGAAGGAGTGAATAGATAACAAGCACTTTGAGAGTCCATGAAATACAGCTCTAATCTGAGAAATAGGGTCAGGTTTGATCTTGAGTTCTTCTGATAGAGACTGAATTATTAAAAGGCTATTGTCTGCTCTAGAGTGACATTCTGTCTGAACATACTGTACTTTGTGCAGTTCATAAGGAAAACCAAATGTAATATAACTTAAATAAAAATAACCTCATCTTTAAGGATGATCACCCTGCTCATGTGATAATATTCTATCCTTCTCCCACTCTACTGCTTTCACTAAACAATTACTCATTCAGTTCCCCAGGCTCTGTTGGTGAATATTTAATGCTGCAGCAGGCGAAAAGATTAAATCATAGAATCAAGCAGGTTGGAAGAGACCTCCAAGATCATCCAGTCCAACCTAGCACCCAGCCCTACCCAGTCAACTAGACCATGGCACTAAGTGCCTCATCCAGTCTTTTCTTGAATATTTTTTCTTGAATATTTTCTTTTTAATATATATAAAATAATAAAGAGTCAATGGCAGATGTAGTTGCAGCTATTGTGAGTTACATTTTATAAAGGCAATTAGTTTCCATATAGAATATGTAGTAGTTTCCTTTTACTGACTTTAAGAAGCTCTTTGTAAAAGAATTAGAGACCATTATTCTTGTAACTGTAAACTCCAAACATCTTAACAAACCTCTTGAGGTATTCAAGGTGTTCACCCTCCAGGTGTTCAAGAAAAGACTGGATGAGACACTTAGTGCCATGGTCTAGCTGACTGGATAGGGCTGGGTGCTAGGTTGGACTGGATGATCTTGGAGGTCTCTTCCAACCTGCTTGATTCTAGGACTCTTTAATTCATACAAGTGTATTGAATTTATATATGTTGCCTGAAGGATAAGTTGATTTCTCTCTTGGAAAATGATTTATATACAAGGAGTTTTATGGTTGTTTTATTAGAATGTCTGACATGACATTTCTACATTACATTTAAACATATTTACCTGCAGGGCAAGCAAATAGGAGAAATATTGTGCTGTAGAACTTTCCTTCCATTAAGGAATAGATGGGTTTTGACCTTTTTTAAACTGTTTAGCATATCCTTTATATTTTAATGTTTCTGTCCATTTGGATTTCCTCAACAGAAAAGACATTAATGCTGCATTTTCTGTGTGGGGATGTGTATCTATAGATACTCTGTGCCAAGTATTTTTTTCTTGCATGCTAAAAATCAGGCCCAGACTACTTCTTTTTGTTGCACCAGCAATGAAATTCAGAAACTAAGCAAAGGTTTTGCTGAGTATTGGAATGTCATAGAATCATAGAATCAACCAGGTTGGAAGAGACCTCCAAGATCATCCAGTCCAACAGCTTTATAAAACCCCCATGGATACTGGGAAGATGCCACTTCTTCATTTTACACAAGATGTATTGGAGTAGTTGTGTTCTGCCTGCCTTATACATGAGGGAAGACCCACTACATGTCTGGCCTTGCCTGCTACACTAAACAAAGGCATGTTACATCACAGTAAACATCCAAAAATTATCTCCTGTGTGATGGTTTGGGTGTTTCCCACCCCCCCACACTTTAGAAATCACCCAGACTAGACTCAGCCAGCTCTGGGAATATGAATGAAGCTTATATTTACAGCTAGCACAATATACAAGCAGATATTTACAGTATATACAGTTACAGACAGAAATAGACAAGGCAAAAGGTAATACAGAAACACAACTCCCCTCCCAGAAACCTGAGTCCCCAGGAGGGGCTCTCAACCACCCCTGCACCTTCCCCCTGCCCCTCTCAACCTTACCCCAGTCCCAAGGAAGAATAGAGGTTCAGCCAAGAGGTTAAGAAGGAAAGGTGAGTGGAAGGTGTGTTAGAGAGATGTTGCTCAGTCAGCAGCCCAGCCAGAAAGTGAGACAAAATGGCAAGAGTGTTATCTAATGTTTTCCTTTCTTCTTCAGCAAGACTCTGAGGGGAGTAGACATCACCCTTGTTTTCCTTTCACAGCCTATGATCTAGTTCTTCTCACCAAAACATTCTAGCCTGCTTCAAACTAGCATATCCTGTCATATCATTAAAAGACATCTCTTATCTAGCAGCCAGTCTGGAATAAATGTGCTTCCAGAAGTGAAAAGGCTCTTTCTCAAATCCTCTCCTAAGCTGACCTCCACATTTGCCATACTCTGTAGCCTGTGGGTCTACAGCTCAGAAGCACTCATGGAGTCGCACTGTCAAGCATTTAACAAATACTTTACTCATCACTGGCTGTTCTCAGAAGCCAAAGAGACTCATTAGCCAGTTCACTGGGAGGTCCTCTCCACTTCCTCGGTTGTGCTAGTTTGAAGCTAGCTAGAATGTTTTGGTGAGAAGGATTAGATAACAGTGCTGATGTCTACTTCACTCATAGGTTTGCTGAGATGTGTAAGAACAAGAATCCAAACATAGATAAGGGAGTCATTCTTCTCCTTGGGAGCTCTGATCCGCATGTCTCTCCAGCCTCTCTGCCACCTCTCTGATTAATCCACCTTGCTTCCTAACCCCCTGGCCAAACCTCCATTCTTCCTTGGGACTGGGGTAAGGTTGAGAGGTGGGGGAGAAGGTGAAAGGGCAGTTGAGAGCCCCTCCTGGGGACTCAGGTCTCTGGGAGGGCTGTTGTGTTTCTGTATTACCTTTTACCTTGTCTATTTCTGTCTATAACTGTATACACTGTAAATATTTGCTTGTATATTGTGCTAGCTGTAAATATAAGCTTCATTCATATTTCCAGAGCTGGCTGAGTCTAGTCTGGGTGATTTCTAAAAGGGGGGGGGGACACACACAGGTAACACCCAAACCACTACAATGGTATACCATGCACACTGTGCAGTTATGATCTGAGGCAGACTCTGCTCAGCAACCTTTACCCTTGTCATATAACTTGACTATCTGCCCAAAGCACCCATTGTAGCTCTTCTGCAGCTGCTATAACATTAGGTGGAGGTCATGGGTGTTTTTTTCCTATCCAAATGTTCAGTGAAAGTATTCATCAGCCAGTATATATTTGGGAGAGGGGGTTCTGAAACCTTATGATTTTTTAAAATCATTTGATATTCATCACACTCACTCTGGAACAAAATCAGTTTTCTTATTAGACAGAAAAATGTTGGACGTTCTTGTGGTACAGACCATCATTAATACAGGATGGTGAGCTGGACACAGGAACAAAACAGAGAAGTACTCCTTTCTGTCCATAAACCAAATACTCTTTTCTGAGACAGGCAAATGAATACAGGGTGGGCCACACTGCATGGCCAAGGGCAAGGGGAAAACTCCACACACATACTGACTTCCACAGCCTTCTGAGGACAGCAAAAGATATACATCTATCTCAGTGGCCCAAATAAGCCAGCTATTCATGCTAAAACAGCTGCTGACTGGTGACATTCATGCAATAGTGTCACAAGCTGTGTACTTCTGCCCAACACTGAGAGATGCTGAAGTGATGATTCAGCAGGCCTGTGGGAGCTCCTCACAGAAAGTGTCTGTTGTCACCAACCAGACGCCCAGGGTCTGTGGTGCAGTCCTCTCGTAACAAACGAGTTGAAGTGTGGGCAACCTGGAAGCAGTATTGCCCTGACTGAAACTGGCCCAGAAAAATGGCTTCACATTTCTCTTTGTCCTCTTCCCGTTACTGTTCTCCCAGTAGGTCTACTGCAGAGAGATTGGCAACACTACTGCTATCAAAAATTGCCTGATAACGGTGTTGGCATCATTCACTTGTAAATAGATGAAGTATTTCCACAAAGGATGAAACCTGATACCAGCACTGCTTTGATTTGACTTCTGCTCATGCTCTCCAATGTATCCATTACATCACCTCCAAAACAATCAATGTTGAGACTACTCCTGCAGTTTGGAAGCCCTGTTTGAGGTACGGTAGAGCAGACAAGACTATCATCTATACTCTACCAGAGTCAGCAACTGCAGCAGAAAAGGAATATGTCATCCCTGACATTTTACTGAAGTAAACCTTTTTGTTTTCTTTCCACATAACACTTGAAGTTGTGACAGCAGAAGAAATATAGGAAGTACTTCCCTATTTTAGCCAAGTGCAGTCATAAGAAGAATAATGTCCTCTCTATCATCACTAAGCACAGATCACTATGCCATTCTTAATTTTCCTGGCAAAGGCGAAAGGTTGAGTCCTCTGAAATTGTATATCTATGGTATTGACTGATTTACAACACCTTAACAGAAAGTACGTGGCCAGGTCAATAAACTGCATGACTGTTAAAGATGTAAATTGGGACCTCGTGGAGCCAGCACTGCTGTGAGGGAAGGGATGGGATACAGGAAGTATTTGGCTGGCTGGTGTTTGTTCTCCATGTGCAGTGAGCTCTGCCATTAATGTTGCCCTAGCAGTAAACAATGGAGCTTGCTGGTATAGATGCATAGAACATAAAAGAAGCATGAACTCTGAAGTCATTAAGTCTTACTGTGTTACTGAGCCCAGCAGAGTGCATATGCTTCTGTATTTATATTTCTGTCTACAGTCAATAAATCAGAATCTGTAGTATCTGCATTTTGCAACCATCTGCTTTACCACATTAAAAATTTGAGTAGGTGGGGGGAAAAATGTATGGTGGCTTCTTTTCTCTCCCTTTCCAGTTGCTAGAGAAACCAATCTTCTAAGTATCTTCTTATGTCTGGAAAGGAAGCTATCATTTTACCATTCCCCACAGAAAAAAATAAACAGCCTGAAATGTTCTGTGGTTTATGATAGTGCAATAGTTGGTTAAGATGGGGAGAGGAAATCAAAAGCAGTGATTTTTCCACCTCTTCAACTGACATGCTGACTGACCTTAGGCAAATTGTTGAGAGCTCCTGTATAAGCTATATTAGGGAATTATAACAAGTGCAGGGCATCACATTAGAGAGAATGGTGCCATTCAGAGGACGACTAAAAGAGTAAAGCAGAGCATAACTGTTTGTTGTTAGAGTGCCCATGCTGTCTTCAGCTGCCAAGCTGGATGGCACTACCATTAGCTGAGTTGGCTAATCTTTGCTAAAATACTGTAGTCCAAAAAAAATCAAACCAATGAGTGTTGGGGAAAAAAACACACAACCACCACACTTTCTTTGCTGTCTTCCCAGCTTGTGACAGAAAAGGTTATTCATCACTTATCCAAAAATGACAGATAACATTTTCATTTTGCTTTCCAACAGAAAAACAGGGCCAATAGGTGTACTAATGCTGGAGTGGTAGAAGGAGTGTTAGCTACTGGTGGCAAGTTCTTGGAGCTCTTTCCATAAATTTGTGTCATTACAGAAAGAATATAACTTCAGAGCTTTTGACCAGCTGCTCCATTAGTATGTATTTCATCTGGAAGCTGGACTAAATGGGATTGTTGTTTCCAGTCTAGTCAGTTCTTGGCCACAGGGAATAATAGGTTGGATGCTAGGAGGAAGTTCTTCACAGAGGGAGTAATTGGCATTGGAATGGGCTGCCCAGGGAGGTGGTGGAGGCACCATCCCTAGAGGTGTTAAAGAAAAGCCTGGATGAGGCACTTAGTGCCATGGTCTAGTTGGCTGGCTAGGGCTGGGTGCTAGGTTGGCCTGGATGATCTTGGAGGTCTCTTCCAACCTGGTTGATTCTATGATCTATGATCTTCTATAATATTTTAGCAGAATTTCTATGTGGATGAAAATCAGAGATAATTTATGTGATAATTCTCTTACAGTCTTGCTGTGGTTATAGCCTGCTATGAAGCAGATATACATGGAACAAAACCCAGCCAGAACACAATGGCCAAACAGAAGTAGCTATCACTGCTTATACAGCAACATGCAGTGTTCTACTGCATTTTACTTTCCTTTCTTATATTAAGAAGTGGCATCCAGGAATGCACGAGAAAAGAAATGTGGAATTCCTCCTCTTGCAGTGTTTCAGAATTAGCTTGTAGCTTTGAGGTCACAAAATGCAATACTGACTTCACAAATAGCCACCTCCTGTGAATGCTGAGAACTGACTTCTACCAACCTGAATGGCTGCAGGGCTGTCTTCATAAGTTTATAACACTGCCATGCAGCTAGGTGGGTTTCTTTGTTTATGGCCCATAAATAGGTGAAGGTGCAGCAAAAATGCCAAGAAACTTAATTCCCTGTGTGAGTTCCCTTAGTTTTCAACCAAAGATAGCATTGAACAGTTGTTAGACTGTTCTCAAAACACCCCCAGACTAAATAAATAGTGCTCAAGGGGAAAAAAAGTGCATTGGCCTCGGGGCAAGAGCTGGTAAACCCCAGGGAAGGCTGTCACCCACACAGCTGGGACACCATGCCAGGCATTTGTCCAGGCCTATTGCAACCTGGCAGAAAGGCCAACAGTACCTTACAGACACCATGGCTTTCCTTCCATGGATTGCATTTGTTACCCTGGAAAGCACTCTGTCCACTGCCTTTACTTAGCAGAACAAAGTTAAATGAAACAGCATTCAAAATGCTGCATACACCTAGAACCATAGATTCAACCAGGTTGGAAAGTGTGTACATGCCTAGGTGTAGTTTGGAACTGCTGCCTGGAGCTGGTGAAGCTCACTGAGGGGGGTTCAAAAGCCAGAAGCCTCTGGGCTGAATTTCTTTGGGGTGCTTTGCAGGCTATTTCTTACACTTCAAAATTAATCTATTCTATGGTTTATTTGGGGTTTTTCTTCTCCTTTTCCTCTCTGGTGATCACTTGTGCAGAATTCCTTGTACTTGCTTTGTACTTTCTATGACAGCAGGCAACATACACTAATGATGCATTTTTTAAGTCTTCAACTACCTCAGTTGTAAACACAAATTTATCATGATGATGCCATGCCCACATGGCAGTTATGAACAATACTATATTTAAACACATTTGTAAAAATAGTTGAAATATTTAACAGATGCTACCAAAACATTAAAGTTCAGCAGGACATCCTTAGAACCAAGGCTGCCTTCTGTAATAGAATAGTTTGATGTTTTGGGAATGAAGGAGAAAATAAAAGCATTTCATTCTCCCTGAACATACTTCGCTTCACAGTTTGAGTATCTAAGGCCAAATCTCCTTTCAATTATCCTGATACAATCCTATTTAATTTTATGGACATGAAACAATCTAAATGGCTGCAGAATTTGGCCCTTAAGGTCTATGCAAATCCCATTTCTTAAGATTCTTCAAGGTATATGCAAATCCCATTTCTTAAGGTTCTTCATCTGACCAAGATTGTCACCATAATAACTGAAGTCTGTTAAGCATAGCTGCATATTCCTTTTGTACAAAATGAAGGTTTCTCTTAGCCTTTTGCCCTACTATAAGTTGGGGAAAATATGTTCAATATTGCTTGAAATTGGTGTTAATCTGAGTGATGCTCAGCCTTTATGATGTGGACTCACTTCTGACCAAACCCTTTAACAAGACAAGAATATGTACTGCTCATATGACTGCACATATTCAACCCAAATAATGAATCTAGAAAATGACTCTGTTCACTTGCAAATTCACTGTTGCCTTTTCCAAACACTCCAGTCTGCAAATCCTTAAACTAAGCTGAAGCTTTTGATTTCCATTACATTTTCTAAGACATCTTACATCTGGAGGTGGCTGAATGATGGAGTCATGTTGAGCATACCTGATAAATGCAACCAATTTTTTCTTATTCACAACCTAGTCCCCAAGACAAGTGACACTACAAAAATCTCTGATTCTCAGAAATTATCACTGAATAACAAATGTGATAATCATTTGAAATGCTACACTGAATTTTATTGTGTTTACCTCTCTGCATTTCTATTCATTTACTGGTACTAATTTCTTGCTATTACTGATTAGAAGATTCCCCTTGTTTCTATCCTGTACTGAAAAGCATATACTTTCCCTAAAGACAGTGCTTGAGGGAATATACACCTAAGTGAGCTATTGTTTTTCCCACAGACCAGTAAGGCAAAGATGATTGACTGAGAAAATCTTAGCCCCTTTTGCATAGGAACTGCACATGGGTGGCTGTGTGCAAGAACAGTGCTGTTCAAAACAGTCCCTTTCCCTGCCAAGAGAAATGACAATCTTCACTTATCAACTGGCAGTGTTCACGTTCAGTATTTGTTCAAGGACAGCACATCTTCAAACATTAAAAATTGTCAATGTTATTCTGTGTTGTATTGTGGAAGTTCTCAAAGGACAAGAGGCTGGATTCCAGCAACAAGGCTCAAATGGTGCATGGCGTTAAAGATAGGCAGGCTCAACTGTTTTGCTCATCACAATCTGCTGTGATTGTGGGCAAGACACTTTTCCTGCTATTCATTTATCGTGTGCTAGAAGGATTTTATGACAACCAAAAGTTGTAAAGTGCTTGATAATCTTATAATTGCAGCCCTCTGTATATTCTTAAGACAGAAGCATAACAAGTGAGTCCCTGATGCCAATAGCTCCAGAAAGTCTATCTTAATGTTAGTGAGCAATCCTGTGTACAAAGGCAATGACTGCTTCCCACTCCATTGTCTGTTGACTGTATGGGAATTTCATTATGAGGCATGATTTAGGGATACCTATATATTCTGGATGTTAGGAGGAAGTTCTTCACAAAGAGAGTGATTGGTATTGGGATGGGCTGCCCAGGGAGGTGGTGGAGTCACCGTCCCTGGAGGTGTTCAAGAGAAGCCTGAATGAGGCACTTAGTGCCATGGTCTGGTTGCCTGGCTAGGGCTGGGTGCTAAGTTGGCCTGGATGATCTTGGAGGTCTCTTCCAACCTGGTTGATTCTACGATTCTTTGTTGGCATAAATGTCAATGCATGACACGATATATCTGGTGGTGTGCAGTGGTGATTTGATAGGATGGATGTCCTTGAATTGAACATCCATTGTCCTGGCAGCCTCCCAACTACAAGGTGGAGGCATGGTAAAAGTCTCCCAAAAAAAGTCAGATGTAGAGGGAAAATGAGCGAGTCTTCTGCTTTGACTTACTCAGTAAAGTTAAACTACAAAGATTTCTTGGAGTTTTTCTTCTCGTTTTTTGGTTTGGTTTTAAATGTCCAAGTTTTCTATTTGTAGCTTTAAAACATATGAGGATTCCCACACTTGGGAAGTGGAACACAGCTTGACATTGGATTTACAGCTTGGCCCTTGTGAGTTCATCATTTTTCTACTTTAAACTAATGTTGTCATACAACACAAACCCTTTCTTCCTGAATCCTGGCAAAAGTACACATGCCATTTGGAATCTCTTTGTGAGATTTATTTCCATTTTTAAAAGTACTTAGCTACTTTGTTCAGAAAGAGCTCCATCTTTATCCTTCAGTAATGCCATTAAAAATTTTGAAAGCTGCTTGATTTTTTTTTTCCTTGCTTGCAGTATTTGCACAGCCTAGACTGTTGGTTCATGCTTGATGAACAAAATTTACTACTGTTTTGTTATTCATTGCCTTGTCATGAATTTTTTGCTTTTTAAAGGTGGAGCTACTTTTATTGCTGATACCTCAGGTGGTATTCATTTGGCCAAAAATGATGCTTATAGCATTATCACAGTATCACAGTACCATCAGGGTTGGAAGAGACCTCACAGATCATCAAGTCCAACCCTTTACCACAGAGCTCAAGGCTAGACCATGGCACCAAGTGCCACGTCCAACATTGCCTTGAACAGCCCCAGGGACGGCGACTCCACCACCTCCCCGGGCAGCCCATTCCAGTGTCCAATGACTCTCTCTGGGAAGAACTTTCTCCTCACCTCCAGCCTAAATCTCCCCTGGCACAGCCTGAGGCTGTGTCCTCTCGTTCTGGTGCTGGCCACCTGAGAGAAGAGAGCAACCTCCTCCTGGCCACAACCACCCTTCAGGTAGTTGTAGACAGCAATAAGGTCACCCCTGAGCCTCCTCTTCTCCAGGCTAAACAATCCCATTGACTGAACTGGTTAACCTAAGCTCTTTCAAAAATCAACAGAGAGAAGCAGGTACTTCAAGAGGTTGACTTAGCTCATGATAACAGAGGAAGATTCCTAAGAAATCCCTTTTCTCACACATTACTTGAAAGAGATGCAGGGGAGATTACCTCAGATGATGACATCTGATACTTAATGCCTAGCAGCATGAATCCCGTTCCTCACCTCAGTTGAAACTTCCTATTTCAGACACCAGTAATTCTGATTAATTTCCTCATTTATCTAATAAAACTCATATTCCAAACTACAAGCACTTCAGTAACCTTGCCTTTAAATGCAGATGTTAAAACTTTCCAAGCCTTTCTGTAATGCTTCTCCCTGCCCTTCCCAGTTTTCAAAGACCTAATGCAAAGAAAGCATGGGTGCAGAAGTCCCATGAAACAGCGTGCAATATTCAAAGGATGGAATTTTGCTCCAAATTTCCATGAGTTGAAGGCAGCTAGAAACTTCAGGCATAAAAGCAGTCAGCAATCATTTTCTTCTTGTGTGCTGTCATTGATTCTGAGCCTCTCTTGTGTTTGTTTAATGATTTTCGCTTCCTACATTCACCACAGAGCTCTGATGAATGAGGCAGTTTGTTAAACAGGAAAATCAGCATGAAGAAGAGTGTGTTTAAGATTTATAAGGGACACCCAGCTGTAAATGCCCCAACTCTTTATAACTTGTTACTCAAAACAGGTAACAAGAAATTCTTGTTAGAGAATTGCTAGAGAAATTGTTGTTAGAGAATTTCTTGCTAGAGGATTTCTTACCAAAAAAACATTAACTAACATTCACTTATTTTTGACACCCAAAGTACCTGAATCTTTGTTTTTGTGTTCCAGGAAATGGAGTTGTTTCATTTAATGCAGAATTTTCTACTTTTTCTACTTTTCATCTAAAGCAGATTTTTTTACTTCAAAAAACTTACCAGTTTTTCCTCCCAGAGTCACAGGAATGCCATTTTTAATTACATATCATACTGCAGAAAGACAGAAGAGAATTTTAGCTCAGCCTTAGATTCATCTTGTGCAGTTGCCCCAAGCTTTACTTAACGAAAGCTTTGCTTTGCTGCACTTTGAACCATTCTGTAGGGTTTAATCTTAGCCTTTCCTGCCTTTCAGACAGAAGATGCTCTGTCCTAGCTTCAGCAGCCTTGTGCAGCTTGTTTTCAGGGCAGTCAAGCAGTGGGAAACATAAGCACTTCAGCATGGCACAAGATACCTGGAAACATCCACACATCTCTTACTGGAAGTGTCACTGTTTCTAGCATTCCCCCTCCAAGGGATGATGCAGGTCAAACATCTCAATGTCAGCCAGACCTTGCTCCTGCCAGGGCCTCAGTTGAACATGTGGCCCAAATTGCAGTACCTGATATTTCAGAGCAAACCACTGATACGTGTCTAGTTCCCTACATGCCAAAGCTATTGCATAGGTCTGATACAATGGAGAGAGAAATGTCTGCAGTAAACAGGAGGTGGGGGAAACAGAAATGTCTTTATACATGATCTGCTTTTTGTCCTTTCAATCCAGAGTTCTCTTCCTCCACCAAGAGGGGAAGCAGTTTGCAAACACTAAAACCACTCAAGCCACTGGTTGGGCCACACCTTGAGTAATGTGTCCAGTTCTGGGCCCCTCAATTCAAAAGTGATGTTGAGGTGCTGGAAGGTGTCCAGAGAAGGGCAACAAAGCTGGTGAGGGGCCTGGAACCCTGTGAGGAGAGGCTGAGGGAGCTGGGAGTGTGCAGCCTGGAGAAGAGGAGGCTCAGGGGGGACCTCATTGCTGTCTACAACTACCTGAAGGGACATTGTAGCCAGGTGGGGGTTGGTCTCTTCTGCCAGGCAACCAGCAACAGAACAAGGGGACACAGTCTCAAGTTGTGCCAGAGGAAGTCTAGGCTGGATGTTAGGAGGAAGCTGTTGCCAGAGAGAGTGATTGGCATTGGCATGGGCTGCCCAGTGAGGTGGTGGAGTCACTGTCCCTGGAGGCGTTCAGGAGAAGACTGGATGAGGCACTTGGTGCCATGGTCTGGTTGACTGGCTAGGGCTGGGTGCTAGGTTGGACTGGATGATCTTGGAGGTCTCTTCCAGCCTGGTTGATTCTATGATTCTTACTGGGAAACAATTAGCCTGTAAACCTTTTTTTAGTACTGAATCCTATCTAATTATGTTACATAAGCACCAGTAGTGGAGTAGTGAACAGATTTGCAGGGATACACAGTGTGTCAAACTCTCAGCTCTTTCTAGAGTATAAGCACAAGCACACTGTAACGCTCTGCTCTGTGCATAGCAGTGGGTATTGAGCTTTAGTCTCAAATCAGTCTCATACTGCTTCACATGGCTTGGAACAATAAGTACACTTTCTCAACTAGTTTTTTACCAGAGAGAAGGAGCATATATGTATTTTTTTTTCTGGGAAAGGGCATTCTGTTTCATGACTCAGCCTGAGTTTTAAAAGTAGCTTTAATGCTAATGAACCAAGAATATATTTTGACACATGGCAGCTGGAGGGCCTGATGGGCAGCTAATGAAAGATGAGGAGGATTCAGTGTATGGAAAACATTTCTTGAACAACTGAACCAATGCTTGTTACAGCTTAGTTTTCCAGTCCTAATGTGAGCCAAATGTTACATCTCAATCTACAAAGCATGTAGTATTTTACAGATGTCAAAGGAAATACATTGTCATGTATATCAATTTTCTGGTAGCAACTGATCTGAAACCTAAAGCATGTTCCACCAATTAACCTGACTGAAATAATGTAAAACTCTGCTGCTTTCAGAGGTTCCCACTCTTATAATGTGGGGGGAAAAAAAAACAACAGCAACAAAAAAAAAATCAAAAAACCCACCCCAAACTCAACCAAAACACACAACTGTAGTGCAGTGGGGCAAATTCCAGCTTTCCAAACGCTGCTAACTGAGCAACTGTAGCTTGTGTAAGAGTGTTGGAGGCTTTCAAGGTTCAATTAAAAAACAATTACTTCATATCTCAATTAGTGATCAGTTATCCCACAACTTAAGGTAAAGGCAATCTTGTTAATACAAATGTTATTTGTTAATGTGAATGAACACAGGGTAGGAAAAGCATACAGTCTGTTATCAACTAGCTGTCAGGTGAGATCAACAGTGTGATATCCTGGACTCCTTCTGTGGTTTTCATGTGCTTTTTGATTAGTGATGAGAGGGAAAAGAAATGCAAAACAACAGGTTAGCCTTTGGTCTTCCAATAAATCACAGAATCAACCAGGTTAGAAGAGACCTCCAAGATCATCCAGGCCAACCTAGCACCCAGCCCTAGCCAGGCAACTAGACCATGGCACTAAGTGCCTCAGCCAGGCTTCTCTTGAACACCTTCAGGGATGGTGACTCCACCACCTCCCCGGGCAGCCCATTCCAATGCCAATCACTCTCTCTGGGAAGAACTTCCTCCTAACATCCAGCCTATACTTCCCCCAGCACAACTTGAGACTGTGTCCCCTTGTTCTATTATGTACTAGGCAAACTTGCTTACATAGAAAAATTATATTCCTTAATAGATTCACAATTTATCTAGAGAACAGAAGACCAGAACTCATTAAAGCACTATTGAAAGCAAGGAGTATTTTTCATGCTTTCTGTGAACTAGGACCAAAACTTTCATCCAGTGTTCAGCCTGAATCAGGAAATGAGCAAAAAATGTCAGGAATAGCCAAAGGGGTATAGAAAGGAATGTTGTAGTTTGTATTTCTGTTTCTGCATTTGAATGTTTACATTACTGTACCACTGCCAATTTTCTCAGCTCGGCTATCTACAGCTTTTGGCTTCAGTCCTGTAAACACTCTGTTCTCATGCTTAAATTTCTTCATGTAAGTAATCCCTGTTGAAGTCACTGTAACTATTCAGGTGCACAGTTTTACTTGCAGAGGAATGTGTGGAGTCTCAGGGTCTTGGAATGAAAAATGAAATGAATAAATGAAATATAAGTTTATAAGAGAAGCAGTCATGCCTACCATAACTGCAGCTGAGCGACTGCTGTCTTACTCATGTATAATGGATGCTGCAGTGTAAAACCACACAGTGCTCTGGCTCACCATCTCTCTCAGCCTCCTTTTTGTTCCTGAGAAAGTTTAAGATGACATCACACAAGAAACTACATCCAATACCAGTTGATTACATCACTTTAATACAGTTTTAAAGCCTGCTGTAATATGCCAGGGACTACCTAGAAAACCTATAGCATGTCTATTTTTAGCTTTCTCTCCAAGATGCTGTCAAGTCACTCTAGCATGTCAAACTGCACACTCAAAATGCCTGTGATATCCCACATGCTGTGTTGTCAGAAGTCAGTATTTTTGCCTCATGGACATCACACACAAAGGAAACCCCAAAAATGTTTTCCTACAGTATATAAAAGTACTATTATTATGAGTAGCAAGCATCAGTGTTTTACCTGGCATTCTTTCTTTGAGTTCAGTTTATCTAATTTCACCTCTGAGTAAAGCATCTGTTAGAAATGTACATTTTGTGGCATCTGTGTCTTCTGTAGCATCAGTTAGAACTGTATCCAGTGACTCCCCAGTGTAGCTTGTAAACAGTAACAAATGATGTTGTTCAAAGCACCATTGTGTGCTTTCATTAGATGCAAAGCCTCTTGTTTCGAGTTGGTCTTCAGAGAACTACCTTTGCCATTTATATTAGGTTACACCCCCCAGATATGCCAGAGGGATTTTCTAAAACTGAGTTGAAAGGATGTCCTGGTAGGGTATAAATCCTGCCAGGCCTGTTTAACCCTTGCTCTGCTCCTCCTCTTGTGGGTCCAAGACTGAGTCAGATGAGCAAACAATAAGGGCTTGGCCCCAGCAAAGCCTCGAGGGCTGGGGGGGCTTAGCACCACCTGTTAGGTGTCTTGTGCTGCCCACACCATGCCTGCGTGGTCAAAGGAGGCAGGAAGCTTTGAATTCATTGGCCAGAACAATGGTGCTAGTGCCTGATGGTCAGTTTGATTTCAAAATGAAGTATATAAAGGGGGATGATTTAGAAACCATGCCTCTCTTCATTAGCTTTTCTGTATCCAGCCTTTCTGCATTCAGCATGCAGCCTTCCTGCCTCTCCTCGTTTGTGGCTCACTAAAAGCAGCCACCTGTTGCAGCTAACACTAGCAGCTGAGCAGAAACTTCTTCCCCTCTGCCTGAACTATTTTGTATTTTCCTCTGGGATCATCATTGCGAGTATTTTCGATTGCCCTGATCTGGTGGAGGTGACCACCAACCAGCTGGAAGGCACAGACTGTACCAAACCTCCAGAGGAGAGAGTAACTCATGCTGAGGAAGCTCCTCCTTATGGTGATCTTTCTGATGAGGAAAAGAACTATGCCTTGTTCACAGATGGTTCCTATCGTCAAGAGAAGATGGAAGTCAACGGTCTGGAGTCCTACCAGGAGAGTTACCGAAGCGAGAGATGGAGAAGGAGAATCCAGTCAGTTCGCTGAGGTAAAAGCTCTCCAACTTGCTCTTGATGTGGCTGAACGTGAGAATTGGCCTATCCTTTACCTCTACACCGACTCATGGATGGTAGCCAATGCTCTATGGGGTTGGCTAAAGGACTGGGAAAAGCATGGTTGGCAGAGGAAAGGAAAGCCTATTTGGTGTGCTGATCTATGGCAGGACATTGATGCACGGCTGGAGAGAACTCCAGTGAAGGTGCAGCACAAAGACACACACATGCCCAAGAGCAGAGCTACTGAGGAACACCATCAGGCAGATCAAGCTGCTAAAATGTCTTCATTCCTTAACTTCCAGCCAGCTGAGTCTAGTCTGGGTGATTTCATTGTGTGTGTGGGGGCAGGGAACTCCCAAACCACCACATTCCAAAACAACTGAAATGCTTTCATTGTTCTGAAATGAGGTATGTGTTTTTCAAAACTTTCTAATGATATCCACTTCCCACTACTGGCTCCTGAAATTCTAGGCCAAATCTATTAATTCCTGCGAGTTTCTGTGTGGCTTAGAGACAGTTTCAGGGAATGCAAAAAAAAATCAGTACTTCAGATTTACAATCATTTTAGAACAGAGGAGGTAACTGCAGAGTTACATGTAAAGGAGCTGTTCTGAGATAATTTATCATGGTGTAAAAAAGAAAAGCTGGGCAGATTCCATCAGATACCTAATGCTGCTTAGAGAAGGTAACTCTAAGTCAGTCAGTGATGAAAGGAACTAGGAAAATGCCTTGCTAAGAGCTGGCACTGGCTTTTTCCAATAGCTTTTAAAGAGAAGCTTTCTGCGTGTCTATTGTGCTCAAAACTGGCACAACATCAGCTTTTATTTCTGCAGGACTGTTTATCTGCTTTCACAATAAGTTATAGCTTTTATTCTTTTACAGATGTTGCATGTGTAAGACATTCATTTTCCTACACCATAACAAAATCCCGAGAGAAAGGCATTGCTAGGCAGGTGGCATAGTGAAAGACCAGGTATGTATATATATAAGGGTCTGTGCACACACTGAGGGACCTTTTTTTTTGCCACACAAAATATATTATGGAATCACAGAATTGTTCTAGTTGGAAAAGACCCCTAAGATCACTGAGTCCAAGCACTGACCTAACACCATCATGGTCACAGTGCCATGACCATGTGTTTCTTGAACACCTCCAGGGACAGTGGCTCCACCAGGTCCCTGGGTAACCTGTTTCAGTGCCTGAACACTCTTTCTGAAAAAATAATTTTTCCTAATATCCAACTTAAACTTCCCCTGGTGCAATTTCAGGCCATTTCCTCCCATCCTGTCACCTGACATCCAGTATTCAAGGTGTTGCCTCATCAGTGCTGAGCATAAGGGCATAATCAATTCCCTACTCTTTCTGGCCACACTGATACAAGCCAAGATGATGCTGGCCTTCTTGGTCACCTGAGAACGTTGTTGGCTCATGTTCAGACAGCTGTCAGCCAGCACCTCTGGGTCATTTTCCACCAAGCAGCTTTCCAACCACTCTGCCCCAATCCTGTAGTGTTGCATGGGGTTGGTGCCGCCCAAGCGCAAGACCTGGCACTCAGCTTTATTAGACCCCATCTAACCAAACTCAGTCCATCAATCCAGACTATTCAGATCTCTCTGCAGATCCTTCCTACCATCAAGCAGACTAACATACCCACCCCATTTAGTGTCATCTGCAAACTTACTGAGGGTGCACTCAATTCCCTCATCCAGCTCATTGATAAAGATATTAAAGAAAACTACCCCAAATACTGAGCCCTGTTAACACCATTGGTGACCAACTGCCAGCTGAATTTAACTGTTTATGGTGGCTCTTTGAACCTGCCCATCCAGTCAGTCTTAACCCAGCAAATTGTCCACCCACTGAAGCCATGAGTGGGTCCTACTTCTATTTGATGCTGTAGTACCTTTCCACAAGGAACAGCATTTCCTACACTAAAACCCATGGTTTGGTGTCTTTATGAGGGTTTATTTATTTATTTAAGTGTAAGTATTAGCTGCATTAAAACTAATCATAATATATTACCAAGTATAAAGTACCAGCTGGAACAGAAAAGCCATGCACCAGCTGGCAGTTTATCCCATGCTCACTGGAGACGGAATTGATTCATGTTTGATTAGGTCTCTAGAGATGCAATATTCTCCATTTTGTCATCTATTAAGTGTTCTACTTATCACCAGAGAGAATAAAATCAACCTTTCCTCCCCTGTCCTTACTAATGCTAGATACTCATGTACAGCATAATAAGAAGGTAAGCAGAAATGATGGCAGTAGCAAGGAAGGTCAATTTTATTTACAGAGTTTCCTATATAGATGATTAGGTTTCTTTTATGGTTTTCATTATTGTTCCATGTCAGCAGATCTACCTTTTTCAAGGCTAGGCTAGGCTTCATCTACAGGTTCTGTGGTTAAAAAATAGACACAACCTGTTACAAGCTTCTCACAGAAGAAGATGGTTACTCTCACACCTTTTGGGTATGTTCACACCAGTATTCCTACACAAGCTCAAAAAAAAGTGAGGAAGCTTCTTACCAAAAACAGTTTCTCAAAAAGGAATGTGCAGACATCTTCATTTGAGGCCAAACAGTCAGCATAGTCCATGCTCCTATTTAAACACTGAAAAATCATTCCCCTTTTGATGCACAGGAACATATGTGATTGCACTTAAACTCTAACGCTGTGGAGTGCACTGCTAAATTCGCACACATCGCTTGGAGAGGTGCAAAATTATTCTCACCTCTCAAGATACACCCCACAAGGAGCACCAGAAAGAAATGGTGTTGATAAATGTGACACTATGGACAGACATGGCTTCTTTATTTTTCACTAAAAGGGATTTGTATGTCTATTCTGAAACCTTACAAATTTGAAATCATTTTAGCAATTAAGCCTAACAGCTCCTTCAGTAAAGGATGGGTAAGGCTTCATTTGATCTCTTCACTTGATCTTTTCAGTATTTTTTTTCACTCATAGGACAGTGTATATGCACTTGACATTTATTTGAAAGCCTGCTGGAACTACTACCATTTTTGTGAAGGTTTGAGAGGAAAATGAGGAAGAAACCCTTTTTAAAGCCACTGCATATCCCTAATTGTTGCAGGCCACGCTGCCTGCTATCTCTGCTTGCTGTGGGCCGTGGTAAACAAGCCCATAGACCAGTATGGTGTTGGGCCAGCCATGAGGGTCTTCAGATGATTCAATGTGAATTACACAGAAGCCAATTTTATTGATGTAACAGCCCAAATATATGCACTCAGCCAGTAGAGCACACACCTACACATTAGCATAATTAGTCAGGGACAACCCACCACATCTGCATACATACATGCCTTGTTACTCTCATTAGCAAAGGCCCATTATCTACCCCTTCTGAGATACGGTGGTCAGCTGCATGTGAGACCCAAGGTCTGTATTACAAGGATCTGCCTGTTTCACTTCTCTTCATTCCCACAGCTTTCCTGCACCTGTACCCCACAACTCAACCAGCAACAGAACAAGGGGACACAGTCTCAAGTTGTGCCGGGGAACACATAGGCTGGATGTTAGGAGGAAGTTCTTCACAGAAAGAGTGATTGGCATTGGAATGGGCTGCCCAGGGAGGTGGTGGAGGCACCGTCCCTGGAAGTGTTCAAGAAAAGACTGGATGAGGCACTTGGTGCCATGGTCTAGTTGATTGGCTAGGGCTGGGTGCTAGGTTGGCCTGGATGATCTTGGAGGTCTCTTCCAACCTGGTTGATTCTATGATCCTCTTGGTACTCTTCTGCATTCTGCATTCCCATACCTAATGATATATCTATTTGCTTGTCTTCTGGTTGCTGGGAATGGGCAGACTGTCTATCCTAGTTACACCAAACTCTAAGGAGTACCAGCAGACTATTCAGATTTTTTGCTAGGCCATCAGCTTGTCTTGAGGCAATAACTAATTCAGCTTTAGCTTTTCATTTCCTTCTCCTTAGTTAAGGTTGAATTTGTAAAAGCTGCATTGTGCGTGAGGTACCTTTTCTCTTATAATCCTAACTCCACAGAAGACCAAATACTAAGAGAGCAAGCAGCACAATTTGTCAGCATGACATAAGGCTTTCTTTTTTTTCATAGACAATTTGTGAAGTGTATTTTAGAGAAGCTAATGTGTGGAAAAGGAAATTTCGTGTTGCTGTGGCAACTCGGGCGAAAAAAAAGAGATTCATGCTGCAACACCTCTGTTGAGCACAGTTTACTTATCAAATACCATTGATTTCCTCATCAAAGGAAAGCAATCATCTAGTGTTATAGAAGATGACTTCTGCTTCCCTACTCCACAGAGTTAAAAGTTCAGGCTACAACAAAGCTCTTCTCCAACACAATTACTTGAGGCTTTTCAGAAGCGTAACCAATGTGCATCTGGCTGATGCACACCATCTTGGGGAGTGAACAATATTATTAGATTTACTTCAAACATTTACCTCTTAGTCCAACAAGCAGTCCATGAAAAATATTGGGAAATTCCACCCTCCTGCTTAATACTTCGGCACAGTCCAATCCTTTCTTTTCCCTGTGGCCAAACTTCAGCCTGCCAAAGAATTTTTGCCCTAAGTTGCAGCCAAATCAGTATTAAACCCAGAAAAGAAGCAAAAGCCCATTCTTTCCCCAGAGAATGGGCTTTTTAAGGAGCCCACAACACAAACAGCTGTAACTGAAAAACCATAGAAAATTCTTAGTTAACTACACAAGGCACAATTAAAAACTTTAAGGGAAGAGATGGTGTCCCACTGATCAGAACAGAAAATGGGGGTTCATGAGAAAGACAGTCTGAAACTAAAAGTGGGAAAAGCAGGTGCAGGGAGGAGCAGGGTGAAAAGTATGAAGATGAAAATAGAAAGTCAGAAACAAATGGAATTTTCAAGCAAATTAAAAGGGAGATGTATGGATCACATTACAGAGAGCCAAGACAACACAAAGGCAGGTTTTTGTATGTGATGAGAAAGACTGAGAAGCTTCTAAATGGATTTGGTAAATTGAGAGGTAAAAAGGCCAGGGCAGGAAGTACAGAGATCTTTGTCAGCAGCTCTTTCATATATTGAAAGGAAGATAAATAAAAAGCAATAAGGATATACAGAAAGGACCACAGTAATTCAGCAAGAGGTAGTGAAGAGGGTGACATTAAATGATTTCTTGGTTTTAGCACCAGTTTGGTATCTGGCCTAGAGACTCATTCTCCACGCACTAAGAATAACAGCTCCAGGGAAGTACGAGCAGAAGCTGTGTTGCTCCAGTCACCTAATCTGGGAGCATCCCTGGCTGAACGAAGCTTGGTGGTTTGGTACATTTGAAACACTTAGCAGTATAACTGCATATTTAACACATGCTGGAAAAGATACAGACACCCACCTACTGTAAAAGGCGTGTAGTCCTAAAGCTGAGAAAGGCAATAACAAAAATCATGCATGCACAGTCTGTGGCTTGGAACAAATGTGTCATGGAGAGAAACTCATTATTTCACTTTCCAAGCACGTCTAAGAGTTCAGGGTTGTTTTTTGTTTTACTTTTCTGAGAACCTAAAAGGTTGTTTAGTGGAAAGAGTGGGCAGCAAGCAGGCCTCATTCTTCACTGGCACTCAAAGATGCCATTCCTGAAGCAGTAGCTGCTTCCCAGAGAAGAAATATTCTCACTGCTTTCTCGCTTTTACTTTCTCCTGTGACAACAAACAGCAGGTTTCATGATATTTAGCTTTCTTCTCCTCACTTGGAATACTCCATTGCATATAGCTTGATTTCTAAATCAATAATAGTTCAAAGCTACTAACCCAAGAGTCAGCCTTTACAGCAGGGAAAATCCTTTTCTCATGGAATTTCCCTTTCTTTCTTGGCCAGAATGAGCATTGGCAAATAATGTGTTCTTCTCTGATGATGATCAGCTGTTTTTCAGTGAACAATAAGCCATTTCCAGTTAGCATAGTTATTGTTTGAATCTCTTCTACTGTTTTGATGATATTGTTGGTTGCATTTAATTCTATCCCTGTGGAAACAAAGAGATAGCATCCTCCTTTCTCAATATATCTCTCTCTCACACATGCTAAGAACCAGCTTCCTAATTACCAAGTAAGGCTATTGCTAATGACAACATAATCAAAATGTAGAAATTCATTTTTCAAATGCATGAAAAAAAAAAACACCATCTGCATGCATCTTTTAAGTGAGACATTAAAAGCCTGACTCCGTCTGTTCTGTGGACATTAAAAACGTGCAAAAATGAGGGTTTTCCCTGGTGTCTTTGGCCAAAATCTCTCTTTTACCCACAATCACTCAGTCTGTTCAGTTCAAATTATTCACAATTCTACATCTAATTTTTATGTCTTTATTTTCATGTCATTACTTCTCATCATATTCTTTCTCAGACTTAACCCTTTCCAAAACAGATTACTATGAAACTCGGTTAATTATGATTCAGTCAAGCTTGGTATGCTCAATTCTCTTTGTTCACTCTTTTCCCTGTTTTTCTCTCCTTCTCTTCCAGACACATTCTGATAACATATTTTAGTTAAGAAGATTCCCAGAGCTTAATGATATAGTTTCTGCCTGTCACACAGAGAAAGACTCTCACTTCTCCCTCGTAACTTCAGATAACCTCAAGGTAGTTCTCTTTCACTGCCACACCACACAGTATATAAATGAGAAGTAACCTCATATCTTCTTTGTTGTTCTGCGTCACTTCTAGATCTCTCTTTCACCTCCAGTTCTTTTCAGAGCAGCATGCTGGGCTTTACCTTCACTTGAAATTTTAGTACTTGAGCTGTTTCCCTCTTTATGTGCTTATTTTTAAAGTTAAATCCTTGATCTATTTTCTCTTTGCATATTTCCCCCAAGGCCTTTATTAATAGTAAATTTCTCTGGGAACTCATTGCATTTTAACATGGGGTGTTTTTTTTTTCTCACTAGTATTTCTGTTTCTCACAAATGGACATAACTGCAAATTACATTAATAAATGTATAAGTCTGGTCCTAATTGCCTGTGCATCTGCCCTTATTCCCTGCTGATTATTTGTGTTATCGCCTAATGCTTTAGCAACCATTCAGCCGATACGATCATATCTCAGCAAAGACCATTTTGGAGGTGATGATGTGCTGGATATTTAGAATCTGCTTCAATGTGCACCGAATTCAGATGGAAATATTTCAGGTGACTCTGATGGTTTCCAAGTCAAAAGAAATGGCACAGCTCCTAGATGATCACAGCTAGGTATAATGGTGTTAAAGCTCTGATTAGGATAATCAACAAGAAGAGTAAGATCCATGGTAAGGACGAGAGAAGTGTTGCCACAGCAGCATCTCTGAGATGCTAGCCTGGAAATGAAAGGAATGCAATGTGAGAATATTTTATTAACAAAAAATGCCTAAAGTCATAACACTTCAACTACCAAACCTTTGAACAACCCTTTTCAATGTTTCTCTTTGAATGGAACTATATTTCAGTCATTCGATTTTTTCCAGCCTCTGTAAACTACAACTGAGTTGAAGAGCCACTAACAGTTTTGTGCAATATGCTTCTAAAATTCTGTATCCAGTGACAAACATTTCATAATCAAGAGGAAAAACAATTTCAGAGATTCTTTTGCTCATGTACAAACTCTACTTTTTCCCTGCTGTACTCCAGCTTCAAACTAGCATACCAAAGACTTCCAATATTCTGTATGCTGTGTGTTTCAACTGCATTTTAAACTAGGTCATATCCAAGAAAAGTCTATAATTAGGTAATTAATACATGAAGGTATTCCCTATTAACAAATATTTTTTTCATAGCAGCAATTAATTTTTCCCATGACAATAGGTGTTTTCCCCCTGCAAATTAGGACATTTGTTAGCTGTTTCAAATTGTCAGTAAGAGATTAGCAGTACTAAGCTAAGGAACTTCCTTTAGGCTGCAATTCCAGCCACAAAAGAGGAGTGTTGAAAATAGCAAGGAAAAACAACTGCTTCTGTAAATGGGCTAATTGAACCAAGAGGCACAGAGTCATTCCCCAGGAAAGACAGAATTTTCTATGTTTCTTGACACATAGAATCATAGAATCAACCAGGTTGGAAGAGACATCCAAGATCATCCAGTCCAAACTAGCACCCAGTCCTAGCCAGCCAACTAGACCATGGCCTCAGCCAGGCTTTTCTTGAACACTTCCAGGGATGGCGACTCCACCACCTCACTGGGCAGCCCATTCCAATGCCAATCACTCTCTCTGCCAACAACTTCCTCCTAACATCCAGCCTAGACTTCACCCAGCACAACTTGAGACTGTGTCCCCTTGTTCTGTTGCTGGTTGCCTGGCAGAAGAGACCAACCCCCACCTGGCTACAGCCTCCCTTCAGGTAGTTGTAGACAGCAATGAGGTCCCCCCGAGCTTCCTCTTCTCCAGGCTGCACACCCCCAGCTCCCTCAGCCTCTCCTCATAGGGTTTGTGTTCCAGGCCCCTCACCAGCTTTGTTGCCCTTCTCTGGACACTTCCCAGCACCTCAACATCTCTCTTGAATTGAGGGACCCAGAACTTTAGACAAACATGTCAGAAGGTCACCCAGAAAAAGAAAGCAAGTATCAAAATGAAAAGGGTAAAATGGTTAGCACACAAACCTACCCCTGAGTCTAAGCACTATTTAAGGCCATTACAGAACTTAGGTTCATTTGCAAAACTGACGTCAACTCAAAATTCACCATCTGTATAAATTCTCACAGCAGACTCGGGTGAAAGTTGTGGTAACAATTATTCCACCCATCAAAAGAAACCACTTAAGAACTGAAAGAGATGTATTGAGATGCAGTTATGAGAAACCAATGAAAAGTGCCTTCCCACAAATTTGCGTCAGATAGCTGATGACAAGCCTCAGCTGCAGCTTCTCCTCAAGCAATGGCATTCAGAAACCACCCTCCTAGCAGCTAGAAACTTCTCTGAAGCCTTGTAACAGCTCATGGTGCAGCTTTCCTCTTAAGCAGAGTGACAGGAGGTCTCTATCAAGGCATCTCACTTCCAGTTCTTGTGAGGTCTTTGGCCTTACTCATACTGCATGGGGACCCAGACACAGGCATAGCAACTTAGCTACAGATGCTTGCTTTAACAGGCTACAGGAAGCACACAGCCCAGACATGTCACTGTTTTTAATTAGGTAAATGACAGGTGGGATAGTGGGTTGCAGTTTTTGAAGGCGCTGGCATATGTTTTCTAACTCCAATCCCAAAAGGTTGATTAAAAAGGAGGGAATGGAAACTAATATCATCTTTGCTTCCACACTGTGAATCCCTCTTTATCCTCTACCCCACCAGCAATGACACATATCTCAAATAAAAAAATTTCCACATTTCTGTACATTGTGAGACCGATTTTGTCTAGAGAAGGAATTTAGTCAAGTAGTAGATTTCAGATTTTGTAATTTTAGATTTCACCTAAAACATTAAGGCTTTCCACATCAGGCTTCATTCACTGCTACCCTACTGTACTGCGGTCAGCCAAGAACTGTGTTCAGCTCTGGAGTCTCCAGCTAAAGAAAGATGGACCTGTTGGAGCAACCCCAGAGGAAGGCCACAAAGATGACCAGAAGACTGAAGCAGCTATGCTATGAAGACAGGATGAGAGAGTTGGGGTTGTTCAGCCTGGAGAAGGGTCCAGTGAGATCTCATAGCCCCCTTCCAGTACTTAAAAGGGACCTGCTCTTTATCAGGGTGTACAGTGGTAGGATGAGGGGTAATGGTTTTAAAGTGGGCAGATTTAGATAACATGAATAACATGGATAACTGAAACACCTTGGCAGAGAAGTTGCAGATGCCCTCCTGAGAAGAGATCAAGGCCAAATTTGATAGGGCTTTGAGCAACCTGATCTAGCAGAAGTTGTCCTTGTCCACAGCAAGGAGGTTGGAACTAGATGATTCCAGCTCAAACCATTCTATGATTCTATGCAGCAATGATCTCTGGAGCAGCAGTGGGAGATACTCAGTTAACAGAATATCAGAGAATCATACAATCAACCAGGTTGGAAGAGATCTCCAAGATCATCCAGTCCAATCTATCACCCAGCCCTAGCCAATCAGCTAGAACATGGCACTAAGTGCCTCAGCCAGGCTTTGCTTGAACACCTCCAGAGATGACAACTCCACCACCTCCCTGGGCAGCCCATTCCAATGCCAATCACTCTCTCTGCCAACAACTTCCTCCTAACATCCAGCCTAGACCTCCCCTGGCAAAACTGGGGACTGTGTCCCCTTGTTCTGTTGCTGGTTGCCTGGCAGAAGAGACCAACCCCCACCTGGCTACAGCCTCCCTTCAGGTAGTTGTAGACAGCAATAAGGTCACCCCTGAGCCTCCTCTTCTCCAGGCTAAACACCCCCAGCTCCCTCAGCCTCTCCTCACAGGGCTGTGTTCCAGGCCTCCCACCAGCTTTGTGGCCCTTCTCTGGACATGTTCCAGTACCTCCCAGTTCCTGTGACTGAACTTCTACTGTACACACAGCACAGTAACTCCCAGGAACATATCTGATTCTGAAGGAGTCAGATAAGAAGAGCAGTTAATAGATTTTCTTACTAGCACACTTTTGAAGTGACTAGTGGGAGTTTCCACTTCCCTTTGTCATTTGCCTATAGAAGGAAACAGAGAGAAAAGCTCCAATAAGCTAGAATTGTCCACAATGAGTTCACAGCCTAAAACAAAACAGATAACATCTTGGCTACAACATTCAGTGACTTTTAGTTGGTTCAGAATAAGGACATCTATTCCAGGGGAAAAGTTGTGTTCTCATTTTGGATTGTCTCGTCAATTTGACAAATTTCAGGTAAAGCAACAAGACAACTTCAGAGTTAATTTGGAATAGCAGCTGACAGGGAGCCTGGGGCTGGAGCCATGCTGTCCAAATTAAAATCCACATTGCAAGAATAGCACTGCTATTCTAACCTGTGTCTGGAACATACCTCTTCTGTTGAATTTTGGCCAAAAAAGTAAATGTACCTACTGCAGGCAGCACTTTGTCCTAGACAGAATCATATTAAAGACTTAAACTCTCTCTTTTGCTACAATATAATCTTTGCATAAATGACTTTGGCATTTGAAAGTCTTAATTTCAGATGTCTTTTTCATCTTAATTCTGTATGTACCACATTGACATATGGCAATAAAGAGATTCAACTGTAAAATGCACGCATTTTAAGATGGTATTGTTTGAGTAACTGGGGGGAGGGGAGAATTGTGGTGCAGACTATATGCATGTGTATTTCATAACTGTGTCTGGCTAGCTAGGAATCTGCAGCAGCCTTCTGTAGTGCCAGGGCAGTATGAGGGAGGGGTCAGGCACCCTTCTGCTTCAGCTGAGCGCTCTGCTGGGCTCTGCCCCTCATAACAAGAAATCTGTGCTCCTATCTAGTTAAAACAGACTCTTACAATCACCAGTGGCTTTCAGCATCAGGCTGAGAACCCTCTAACACTGTCAGCACATCAAAATATTAATCAGAATAGCAAAAGAAGTTTGTTCCAATGTCCACTTCAGTACCTCAGAAATAACATACATAGGACTACCAACTGCCTTTGAAAAAGGACCAAAGCTTTGCTACATCCCACTCCCACTGTCTGACAGGATACCCAAGCCAAGTGGATATCTCATGCTTTGAGGATTAGCTGCCAGGCAGGTAGGTAAAGAACAGTTTTAGAAGGCTGGTGATTATTTGCTGTTGATCAGTTTTGCTCAGTGCTTTGCCTAAAACTGGAAGGAACATACAGGCAGACATTGAATCATTTCGCAATAAGCAGAAGCCAAGACAATGCTTCTCTAAAAAGTAAGGGGTTTACTTAGGTAGAAATATGTCTTTTTATAAGCACATTTACTGCTTATAAAGCTGCAAGAAATGAAGATAAGGTTGTGCCAGGGTAGGTATAGGCTGGATATTAGGAAGAAGTTCTTCCCAGAGGGAGTGATTTCCCATTGGAATGGGCTGCCCAGGGAGGTGGTGGAGGCACCGTCCCTGGGGGTCTTCAAGAAAAGACTGGATGAGGCACTTAGTGCCATGGTCTAGTTGATTGGATAGGGCTGGGTGATAGGTTGGACTGGATGATCTTGGAGGTCTCTTCCAACCTGGTTGATTCTATGATTCTATGATTCTATGATTCCCAGAAATTCTTCGACAAGTTCTCACACCTACTTCTGGTCAGATTAATCGCTCTGTTGTCCATGTTAACCAGATTGCTCCTGACTAACATGGAGTTGGATAATGAGCACAGATGCAGACACTCACATTATAGATCACTACAGTTTGCAAGATTTTCAGCCTTGAACTACCACAGGATTTTTTTTATCTTCTGTTTTTTTTTCTCCTGTACCACTGCTCCAACAAAGATGACCACATAAAATGTGCTCTCACTAGTACACCTCTTGTTCAGCATTATACTCCTTTGGCCATTCAAGACAGCAAACATGAAAGATTCACAGGATCTTAGCAAGTTCCTCCTAATGCCAAGGTTAAACATGCTTTCAGTCCAAATAAAACTTCTCTTAATGCTTTCAGAAAGGTCATAAAGAGAACATGAAATGCAAAGCACACAGTTCAAAGAGAACACAATTCTGTTTCATTACAGGTTATACTTCTCTTTGGATTTCTTTTGTCCTACAAAGCAGATTACTTCTTACAACTAATTTGCACTTACTGAAGCTAAAATCTACCTTCATGCACAGTAAAATGGGCAAGGAGATGCTCCTAAAGTCTAAAGATATAAAGTCAATAAGGACAGAAGAGAGAATGACAAAGAAACCCATGTGCACAAGTAAGTAGGGATTCTCTACCAGCACACGGAGAAAATCCAGAATTTGGATCAGCTGATTTTAGCAATACTTCAAAAATGTCAAAGCCTTTAATTACTGTCTGTCAGTCTTACTTTGGAGCAGGGATCATCATTTAGGAACTTGTAGAGTATATAGCACCTAACAGCAATTAACAGATTCTTAACTTTTAACTCCTACTGCAGAGTAAACTGTAAATAATGCTAGCCCAAAACATAACATTTTTGCACAGCTCATGACAGAACTACAGAAAGACCTGTGCACACAAGCTCATCTCTCCCTCTCACTGGTTGGGTGGGTCCATTAAACAACATGTGATGGTGCATGAAGTGAGTGAGCAGTAATTTAACAGTTCTGCTCGGCAAAGTTACTCACAGAGACCAATTTGTTTATTTTAAGGACAGGTTAAGTATTTTGGCTTTATTTTCACCAGGTGACTGGACAGAACTACAGGGGTTCCCTTGAACTTTAACATTTTGTTCTTGCCTGCTTTAAGTATTTCTCTGCAGTGTTGCTCCAGAGTCTTCCAACCACTCCCATATTCTCAGAGAAACAAATCTGGCTGATATTTCACTTTCCTGAATTAGTTTAACTGGCTGGATCATTTGTTTCTCTTAAAGCATTCTTATACAGTTTTCTGTTTATCAGAAGATCAAGAAATTACCATGATAAATGAAGGTCAGCCCATTGGAAACTGAGCTCTTTAATCCACTACAGAAATGGTTGCATTTAAATCAAAAGAAATAGATCTGGGATAATTTCAAATCCATTTGAAAACTGTTCAGACTAATTGCAAGCAGAAACGGTTAGCTGAAAATAAAATTGCTTGAAATGAAATTTAGCTCCCAGAATTTGGCAAAAGCAAAAGCTATGGACTTTTTTAAAAAAGAATTTACTCAACTGGTTTTCTTTTTGATTTATGTCATCTGAAACTGAGTGGTTGTACATTACAAAAATAATTTCTGGAGCAATAGCTTTATAGCTTCCAAATGTTGCCAGTGTCATAAACAGTGACATTTGTAAGCTGCTGAAGCAAAACCTCAAGAACAGAAAGCTCTGAATGTCTCAGACTAATCTTATTCAGGCAGATTCAAAGCCAGAGCTAAATTCAAAATTATACCCTCAGTAAATTCAGGCCACTGTTTCTCAATAGCTACTGCCTCCCTAATTAGGACACTTTCAAATCAGATGAATCCATAATTGAGTCTCCATTAACTGGCTCAGACTACTAATATGTTTAAAGTTAAGAATGTGTGGTGTACATCTGCTTTATCCTTATTACCAATATCTTGAAAATAAGCCAATTATTATTTTAAATAACTTACAGTCTTATTCACCTCCCATCAGCTTCTAAGCTGATAAGAGAGAGGGGGAGAAAAGCAGGGTGGGGAGAGAGGGAGGGAGAAAGAAAGAAAATGGTCCCTTTGATTCAGAAAAAAACAAAAACCAAACCAACAAAACTCCTCTGTAAGAAGTATGTTTCATTTAAGAGAGGAAGCAGGAAGAACTTTCACCTAAGCAGAGGCAAGGGTTTGGATCAGGGTTTTCCCATCTACTGCTGACAGCAAAGGCCACAAAAGGAGTAGCTTTTCCCTGAAACTGAAAAAGAGTGTAAAGAAGAAAGTGCATTGCAGTCACATATGCACAAACCATCTCTATTCCATGGCTAAGTACAGCATGTTTGCAGAGTTGTCTTTTATCACAGTTTTAAAGAAACCACACATATCCCCACAAAGCGATGTACATTTTGACCATGGTAACTGAACAGTTAAAACCTGCTCCATGTCTTCTTTCATCTAACAGTTCTTCAAAAAACAAGAATTTGATCAATCTTCTGCCCTTGTCATCTTTGCTTCCTCTTTCTTTCTCTCCCCACAGATACACTTCTTAACACCGAATCTTACAAAGTTGATGAGCCAGCAGTGTGCCCAGGTGGCCTGTATCGGGAACAGTGTGGCCAGTAGGAAAAGGGGGGTTATTCTGCCCCTGTACTCAACACTGGTCAGGCCACACCTTGAGTGCTGTGTCCAGTTCTGGGCTCCTCAATTCAAGAAAGATGTTGAGATACTGGAATGTGTCCACAGGAGGGCGACAAAGCTGATGAGGGGCCTGGAGCACAAACCCTCTGAGGAGAGGCTGAGGGAGCTGGGGCTGTTTAGCCTGGAGAAGAGGAGGCTCAGGGGGGACCTCATTGCTGTCTACAACTACCTGAAGGGAGGCTGTAGCCAGGTGGGGGTTGGTCTCTTCTGCCAGGCAACCAGCAATAGAACAAGGGGACACAGTCTCAAGTTGTGCCAGAGGAGGTCTAGGCTGGATGTTAGGAGGAAGTTTTTGGCAGAGAGAGTGATTGGCATTGGAATGGACTGCCCGGGGAGGTGGTGGAGGCACCGTCCTGGGGGTGTTCAAGAAAAGCCTGGCTGAGGCACTTAGTGCCATGGTCTAGTTGACTGGCTAGGGCTGGGTGCTAGTTTGGACTGGATGATCTTGGATGTCTCTTCCAACATGGTTGATTCTATGATTCTGTGATGGTTTGCTTCATTTCTGTAATCAGGAAGCCTATCTGGAAGACTCTGTTAGCAGCCCTGAAGCTTCAAAAACACCCCCACTAACTACCTGGACTTGAGCAAAAGATGCAGTGATTTATCTACTTCTGTGTACATCCTGCACCTACCCACAGTTTCCAGCTTGTAGGAAAGGAGAAGAGGGACAATATGCTCCAGTACAGGTTAGGCTACAAACCCCTGCCACTTCAGGCACCAAGAGGACCCGGGTTTGTTTTGGGAGGAAAACATTAGGAGAAGCCAAACCACTGTATACATAGCAAACTGTAAATCTAGGCAAGGAATTTTTCACAGTTCCAGGACCACACGTAAATAAACGCAGCTGTACAGTAAAACCATACCCCACACCAGGAGGGAAAAGGTTTATCCACGCAGGGGAAAACCAAAATATGTAACTCTCTCTTTACAGTACACTACATGCTTTATACCATGGAATTTGTTTCTCATACTCACAAAAGGATTACAGTAGTTTTGCTTCTGGGTAAATGAAGGGTGATTGCTGCTTTTGTTTCACCTACACTCCGATTATGCTGTGGGTTAGGGGGATTGAGATGAACAAAGGTCTTTTGATTCCCTCCTTTTTCTCTGTTGTGAAATGGAGCAGAGATCAAATAAGTAGACTTTGGATACAAACAGTGAAATATTATAATTTCTTCAAGTTGAATTAGTTTGGTGAAAAAGAAATCATAGTATTTTGAGATGGGCCCAACCACTGGAGTGATATTGTTAAGCACTGCAGTTTTCAATATCACTTTGTTTAAAATTGCCTTTTTCACGTACCAAAGCCTTGAGATGCTTTCTTTTTCCAGGTTTTTAGGCCAAAACTAATCGCTGGGGCACCTAAAGATTTTTAGGCAATTTAACACTTAATTTTCAGTAGCTGAAGCAGGTTTTTTTCTAACAAAGTGCTTTGCCCAAATGCTAGTCACCTGCAATTGAAAGTTCCTGATTGCCGAGCATATTACTCACACTCTGAGCTATGCATGTGGTCATATTTCTTCTGCTAAACACATTATTTGCAGAGCTATTTCATATAGGGTATACATAACAGCACTCCAACACCATTCCTACTCAAAGTCCCATAGGAACGAAATGTCATACGAGAGGCACTAAAGTGATGCACCAGTTAGGAAGAGGAGAATTTCAGCTTACCAGCATCTGTCTTGTTGCAGTGCCACTTTGACAGTTCAATTTCCCAAAGCAAAATGGTAAATGCAGAAACTATTTCACAATTTGCCTTTCTCTTTGGGCTTCAGAAGGCCCTTTTAAAAATTATTCTGAGACCATATATGCTATAATGTGACAAGGAGCTACACCAACCTCTGCAGAGCTACCAATCTAAAACAGATGAGGTATCTTGAAACAACTGGTCGTTTCTCTTACTCCTTTCCTGTTGATTTTTGTTAGTATAGTGGTTTACAACATCATCAGTGTTAATTCTTTAAAAACAATTGTTAGCCTTTTGTTCTGCCTTCTAGTTTTACATCAAAATAGCACCACGCATTTCCCACCTCCCAGCTCCTTTCAGTCCACAAAGCTTAGGATAGCATCCTAAAATAAACATCTCAAATTAAACTTCCAGCCCTCTGTATATTCTCTAAAATTCCATTCTGTGAAACCGGGGGGGGTGAGGAAATTCATGTCATGATTCCTTAAACTCTCTGACTGCACCAAGAGGACTCACAACATCTGTTAAACTCATTAGAGTTCAACCACTACTTTCCTATGAACCAAAATCTTAATTTTATGAGTTTTGCTTGTGTGAAGTCCAGCAATAATGTCATTAGTCCTATGAGTATGGCAGGGAGGACAGTCAAGAATGACATGCCATAGTCTTTATAGGACCCCCCCCAACAGGGCTACGCACTCCACCTAGAAGACTGCTAAGCCTCACCGTGATCCAAAATACCATT